>NW_004567107.1:62507840-62509773 GCF_000260355.1 Condylura cristata | reverse complement strand
CATAAATTGACTATTGTAAAAAGTACTGCAGTGAACATTGAAGTGTTTTCTTTGGTTAAATACCTGAGAGTGGTGTTGATGAATTATATAGTCCACCTAGCTTTAATATTTGGGAGCCTCCATAATGTTTTCCATAGGGTTGGGCCAATCTATAGTCCTACCAATGTTATATGAGGTTGTTTCTTTTTATTTCACATTCTCACCAATACTTTTTGTTTCTGGTCTCTTTGATATGAACTTTTTTTTTTTACAGTTGTAAAATGGGCCCTCAGCAATTCTTATACTTTTTCATATTCTAATACTTTCTAGATTCTGTACTTATATGTTATAAGTATCCTCAGTTTGCAGATTAGAAAACTTAAGAACAGCACTAAATCATACAAACAATAATACACCAAAATTCAAATAGTTGTGGAGATTGGTTTTACATATTGTTATTTTATTTTTTGTTGTTGAAGTAACATTGTTTTACATCATTGTTTATGTACTAGAAGTATAGAATTTTCCCCTTTAGGTATTATTATCAACAAACCCAAATTGAGAATGAAGAAGTAAAACTATTGTTATTTACAGGTGACATGATAATGCCCACAAAGATCCTAAACACTGCACTGAAAAACTAAGAAAGCAGTAAATCAGTCAGCAAAATGATGGTTACAAAATCAGTGCATAAAAATGAGCTGCCTTCCTGTATGCAAACAGTGAGAAAGAAGAATGATCCTATTTACAATAACCCAAAAAAATATACCTAAGACTGAAAAAGAAAGTCAAGAACCTGTACTAAGAAGATTATGAGAGGTTAAAATTAATAGAAGATACAAAGAAATGGAAAGATATGGAAAGACATGCTATCCATTAATTGGAAGGATTAGTATTTGTGAAATGGCCACCCTACCCAAATCAATGTACAGTTTCAATGAAATTATTTACAAAGTTTTAGTGGCATTCTTCACAACAAAGGAATAAAAACAATACTGATATTCATATGGAACAATAAAAGACTCAAATAGCTGGAACATTCCTGACAAAAAAAAAATGGAAGAATGGTGCCACCACACTTCCAGATTTCAAACTGTACTGCAAAGTTATAGTAACTAAAACATTATGTTCTTTGAAGAAAAACAGGCACATAATTAATTTCTTGTTTGGAGTTTTATATTAAAAATGTGAGCTTCAACTTTTTTTGAATGCTTATAAATACGAACCTCTTAAGAGTTCTATTTCTGTGGTATATTGAATCTGTTAATTATTGATTCAACACAACATAAATATTATTTTCTCATATCTTTAGCCTATGGGATAAAGGTTTCCTTTTTCAAATTACATGGGTCATATGCAAAAACCCTAATTTAGGCCATTATAAGGGGTTCACAAGGAGATACATATAAGTAAGACAGTATTGTAAATTAAATAGTGACTGGCTTTTGGAAACTCAGAAACCTAGACTTAGGCCACTGAGTGATCCAGTTTCATTCCAGACACCATTTACTTAAAAATAATACAAATGCACATTTTGCTCAGTAGAAATTTTGGAATCCACATGAAATATTACAGTAGGTTTTTAAGTGTATTAGCTTTATACTTACATGTATATCAGTACCAATGCACAAAGATGTTAATTTGATGGTCAATTAGAGGCTGAAAAACTACAGCTTGTTTGCTGAATCTAGCTCTGCTTGTTCATTTACATGTAGTTTATAACTGCTTTGATACTACACAGATTTGAATCGTTGTTGCAAAAGAGATCACACCTTATACAAATCCTAAAGTACTATCTGATCATTTATAAAAAGAAACAATTACTGACACAGAATCCCTGAATATGGGCTCACATGCCAGTAGGGGCTGTGGGTGAGGGGAAACGTGTGTGCATAATATATATAATATATGACATATATTTCCTTATATATAAATGCTATATAAACATATACAA
>NW_004567107.1:62504870-62507534 GCF_000260355.1 Condylura cristata | reverse complement strand
TGTATAATATAATATATATTGTATATTATACTATGTAATATATTATGTATATAATATATTATATATATAACTGCATTTCCTTATACAATATATAATACATATATCATACACATACAAATAGATATTATAAATAAATGTCCTTATATATAATATATGTGGAAATATGTATATAATATATATATATATCTCCTTATCTTGCACTACTTAATATTGACTTAAATCTTCCAGCTGGTATAATTCTAGTATAATGCATGTCCAAGAAATGAATCAATAATAAGCATCATAGTCACTGTACAAAACAAACTGAAAATCAGACATATGTTGTTCCAGTCTACTGTCTTTAAAATCAACTAGTAATACAAAAGGATAAAGTTGATTTTCATACTTTTCCAATTAAAAGTGTTAAATGTGATTGGTATTGCCTCCACTGAAGAAATATATCTCTCTTGTTGGTAACAGCTAAAAGTTGTAGATAAAATTTAGAAAGCATCTCACACAAAACTGGCGATAAAGGATTGATCACAAAGATATACAAAGAACTGAGGAAACTCAACAAAAATATAGTACACAACTTCATCAAAAAATGGGCAGAAGAGCTAAAAAGACACTTCTCCAAAGAGGAAATGCAGATGGCCAAAAAGCATATGAAAAAATGTTCAGCATCACTTGTAAAAGGGGGATGCAAATTAAAACCACAATGTGATAACACAATAAGATACCATCTCACCCCAGTGAGAATGGCACATCTTAAAACAACTAGCAACAACAAATGTTGGTGAGGATGTGAAGAAAAAGGAACTCTCCTGCACTGCTGGTGGGAATGCAAACTAGTACAACCACTATGGAAAACTGATGGAGGTTCCTCAAACTGCTTCTGTGTGACCCAGCAATCCCACTCCTAGGTATCTACCTGAAAGACACAAAAACAATGATTCAAAGAGACACCTGCACGCCCCATGTTGATTGCTGTTTTATTTACAATTGGAAAGAAATGGAAACAGTCCAAATGCCCAAAAATGGATGACTGGATTAAAAAGATGTGGTACATATACACGATGGAATATTACTCAGCAACCAATAATAACAATAATAATAATAATAATAATATATACATGTCTTTTGCAGCAACATCGATGGAGCTGGAAAAGATCATACTTAGTGAAATAAGCCAGAAAGAAAAGGAAAAATACTGGATAGCTTCACTCATAGCAGGAGTATAAAGGACTAGGCAAGAAAATAATAATAATAATGAACAGCTATATACTGGAGACATTTTACAGAGGTGGGATGGGAAATGGGATCAAAAACAGTGGGGGAAGGAAGTACGCTGGACTATGGTGATGGCACATGGGTGATTTGGTGATGGGATGCCCATGTTGATTACAACTGAGATGGAAAAATGCACAAAATGATGTAAAAATAAACTATTATATTATTTTAAAAATTTAGAAATCAATTATTGAAGGTCTGTCAAATTTAAATAAGATCAGGTTGACTGGGTAGTGATGTTACATGTGGAAACTGTTTTACTCTGTCCTACTCTG
This sequence comes from Condylura cristata, assembly GCF_000260355.1. Lineage (NCBI taxonomy): Eukaryota > Metazoa > Chordata > Mammalia > Eulipotyphla > Talpidae > Condylura > Condylura cristata. The sequence goes on along the minus strand of NW_004567107.1, from coordinate 62,505,990 downwards.
TATTTTATTTTTAATTGTATTTATGTATTTTGCTTTCCACTCTCTGGAATTACTTTGTCATCTCATTACTGGAATTGTAAAAAGTCACTGACAGAAAAGCCTTTTTAGTCATAGGACCAGGAAGGGGTTACTTTGTAGGACAGAGTTCATAAAATTTTCCTAGCCTCATCCCCGGAGAGATTCAGTTATGAAAACTAAACCTTGTTGTAGGCAAAAAATGGTGGTTTGAACAACAGAAGTGGAGGAGGGGTGATGATGACTATGGCGGTCCACCTAAGCTCTTTCTTCCCATTATTTTCCCTGCCAAGTAGATGCAGTCAGGATGCACCAGGAGTCAAACTCTGCTCCTTAGCAAAGGAGCCCAGGGAATATAATATGTCCGCTTTCTCTATAAATAAATAGATGCAACTCATTTTAAGAAAGTTGGAAAAATATGTCAACAGCCACACAAGTGGTTATATCCTTTGATAATTTGCCTAAGGACAAAATTCATATAGTTTTAAAAGTAAGAAATGAAGCCCTCTCTGGTGGTACAACAGGTTAAAGTGCAGCCCCTGCACCTCTGGCCTGCACTCCAGTTCTGCATGCATAATTAAATAAAATCTTAAAAACAAAAATTTCACTGAAATTTTTATTGATGAAATAGTTTTGTTACATAATCAGTTGATTTATGTTTAAAGCAAAAGATAGCAACTTGAATTATGTTCAGCCATTCATAGGATTGCTATGAAAAATAGGGAAGAGATTCAACTAGAATATCAAAGAGAATTATGTGAAAAAATTACTGAGGTTGGAGTTGAGGTATGAATAAACTTTCTAAGCCCAAAAGGGTATTTTTTAAAAGATTTATTTATGTATGCATTCAGAACTTGGGATACAGGCCAGAGGTGCAGGGGCAGTGCGAGGATTTCCCATAAACTGAGTGGGGAGCAGGACAAACAGATCGACAAAATACACTGCTGAGGGGAGCAGTGAGGTCAAGAGAGGTCTGCCCCGCCTTGTGGGTCACCTCCCCAGCGGGGTCAAACTGGTACTGAAGCGACTGCAGCTGTATTACAGTGCTATGGCCTGACCTGTTGAGCCACCAGGGAGGGCCCCAAAAAAGGTATTTTTTTTTTTT
>NW_004567107.1:62475066-62504295 GCF_000260355.1 Condylura cristata | reverse complement strand
AGGCGGGGATCAAACTCATGCGGAAGTGGCTTAAGCTTTTTAGTGCATTGCTTTAACCCGCTGCGCCACCAGGGAGGGCCCCCGTTATTGTGATCTTTTAATGAAATTATAATGATAGTCTTCATTGGCTATTGCATTTGGTCTAAAAATGAAACAATTTTCTGAAATAAAAAAAAAGTTAAGCAGATGTGCAACAATGGTAAAATTTTGGCAGAGTAGCAAAATTCTTAATATAGTAAATGAGAGGTTAGAGAGTATCTTAAAAAAAAAACTGACAAAGCAGATCTTTCAGTTTTCTATTCCTGAAATAGTCAACGAATACTCCTTTTTAATATATATTTTAAAAATTTGGTGAGTAGCTTCCTTGTTATAAGCATGTTGATAAGGTTTTTGGGATAAAAATAATCAAATGAGCCATGCACCTAAAATCTCTGGATGATGATTTTTTTAATTTCACACAGCTTTGCACTCACATCTTCAGGCTGAGGAAGTGGAAGTGAGTGACAAGAGCACAGCATGTCAGTTCCAGTCATGTTTTCCACTCCTGATGGGTGGAGTGAACTGAGACATTTCAGATACTGCTAACAGTCTGGAGTTCAATTCAGTTAATCAAATACAGCTCGCCTGCTATGTGCCAGGCACTGACCAAATCCTTTGAATTCAGAGGGATGATAAGCCTCATGATTGCCCTTCAAAAGAGAGAGGCACAATACAAATATAACACAACAATATCAGGGCGGTAATAGAGGGATCTATTCATGGTAGGAAAACAAAGTTGTTAGGATAACTAACTCTTCTAGGAGAGGAGAGCAGGTCAGAGACTGTTCCAAGGTAACTTTGAGCTTTGGATAATGCTCTTAAAGCCTTGGGTGAAAAAAACCATGATGAAGTGCCGTGAAAAACTTTCTGTCATTTGGGTGAGGAAATAGCATTTCAGATATTATTGAAACCATTCAGCTGAGAGGCAATAAAGTTCTAAATCAAGGCTTTGATAATGGAGATAGATGAGAAATGAGATTTTGGAGTTGGTAGTTTAGAATTCATAGCCTTCAGAATTTGGTGACTAAATGAGAGAAACAAGATTGTAAATTTTCTGGCCTGTATTCCAGTTCTCATATATATAAATAAATAAATCTTTAAAAGTAGTTAATAATAGGTTAGGGGTTCCCAATTTTGACTGTACATTGCAAATCACCTGATGAGTTTTAAAAAATTTGAAACTGAGCCCTTCCTGGTGGTGCAGTGGGGTAAAGCACTGCACTAAGAAGCTAAAGCCACTTCCGCATGAGTTCGATCCCCGCCTGCCCTGGAGGAGATCCACATGGCGTGGCAGGCTGCATTGATCTGCCTGTTCTGCTCCCCACTCTGTCTCTGGTGAATCTTCTCACCCTGTGCATCTCTGGCCTGTACCCTAGTTCTGTATAAATAAATAAATCAATCTTTAAAAAAAAATTGAAACTGGGGGCCACACCCAGTGATTTTAATTTAATCAGTACCTAAATGATTCTAATGCACTGAAATTGAGTGACAGTGACTCTGTATTTGATCAATGTGATTTAAGATTCCAGCTTGTGGAGATGGAAAAACTACTAAAATTTCTGACATTTCTCTCTCTTTTTAAAAAATATTTATTTTTTTATGCATACAAGAACTGGGGTACAGGCCAGAGGATTGGGGGTTGAAAAGATTCACCAGAGACAGAGTGGGAAGCAGAACAGGCAGACTTACTGAAATACAGTGCTGAGGGGAGCAGTGGGCAGGTCAGAAGAGGTTTGCTGTGCCATGTGGGTCACCTAGCTGGCGATCAAACCCATGCTGCAGTGGCTGTGGACACCTTCATAGTGTTGTGCATTAACCCATTGCGCCACCAGGGAGGGCCCTGCATTTCTCTTTTTAAACTACAAATTACTGTACAAAGGATGTATTCCATGAAAACAAGAGACTAGAACAAGGAGGAAGGGATAGACTCCACAAAATAGGTAGTCTAACCAAGAGTAAGACAAAGGATATTTTAGGTTCAGGCAGAGGCAAGACACCAAATAATGGCTTGTGGAACTGTAGAATTAGAAAGAAGCTAGTCTATTAAATAGCAAGAATATGGAAATTTCCAAGGAGATATTTTTAATTAAATTGAGTTAGTAGTGTAATTGATGTGATTTACCATGGTTACCATTTCATTTAAAGACTTTGAAACTTTAGGAAAGTGTAAAGTATGAGCAACAATCCAAATAAACATTAATGCTAAAAAACAATATTAAGTCATAACAATGCTCAGTCATGAAATATTTGTATGGGTTATATCTATTTATAAATAGACCTAAGCTATATAAATATAATTGCTTATACAATTATATATGCATAAGACATTTAAAATTTTGAATATAACTTTCATCAGGACATAGTAGCATAGTAGAGAGAGGAAATAAAAGTAAAAAACTGAATTATCAACATAATTTAGAATTGATAGATAATATGCTTATCATGATACAAAAGATAGAAGATTATATATGATTCTTTTTCTTTTTAAAGATTTATTTATACATACAGAACTGTGGTATAGGCCACAGGAGTGGGTGATGAGAGGATTTATCAGAGACAGAGTTGGGAGAAGAACAGGCAGATCTACTGAAATACACTGCTGAGGGGAGCAGCAGGCAGGTCAGGAGAGGTCTGCTACGCCATGTGGGTCATCCCCCTGGCTGGGGATTGAACCTGTGCTGCAATGTCTGCAATAGCTTCATAGTGCTGTCCTTTAACCTATTGCACTACTAGGGAGGGCCCTGATTATGTATTATTCTTTAGAAAAAATTAGTTGGAAAATAATTGGTCAATGGAAGGGTCTGTCACAGGGTTTGCTCACCTTGATGCTATATGGAATTTGTTCTGGGAATGTGTCCTGTGCATCTTAGCAAGTTTAGCAGCATCTCTGGCCTCTGCCAGTAGTCATCCACTCCCCTCAAATAGTGATAATCAGAAGTGGCCCTGGATCTTACCTGTTGTCTCTTGGAAGGCAAAATTATCCCTGGTTGAGAACCACAGGATGGGAGGGAGGAGCACAGTCTATATTTTATTGTAGTCATCCACAATTTGATTTTTTTTTTTTTACAGATTTGTTTATACATACAAGAACTGGGATGTAGGCTGGAGGTTTGGGATTTGAGATTCACTAGAGACAGATTAGCAAACAGAACAGGCAGATTGACTGAAATACACTGCCGAGGGGAGCAGTAGGCAAGACAGGAGAGGCTTGACACCCTCTGTGGATCTGCTCCCTAGCTGGGGATTGAACTCATACCACAGTGACTGGGGATAGCTTGATAGTGTTGACTTTAACTCCTGCAACACCAGGGAGGCTCTTTTAATTTGATTTTTAAAGCTGTGTACTTGCTCAACTTTGATGCAATAGATACTAAGTGTAAAATACGAGATAGATGATTTTGAGTATCTTTAATGTCTAAAAGTGCTACAAAGTCAAATTTTCTCAGCATGACTTTATTACATTTCTTTTAGTTATAAACTTTTAGTTATAACTATAAATAGTTATAAACTATTTCTTTAGTTATAAACTAAGTTTTCTGGACAGATAAGTAGATAGAAGAAATTTGTAAAACCTTACAAATGTGTCAGGGCATTTGACACAGTGATATAACAAAACAATGAGGAGATTTGGGAGAGGTGTAGGAGTCCAGCAAAATGTTCTCATCTCAACTTTCTTCCACATTAGTTCTCTGTAAGCAGTATCTCACAGATAATATCTTATAATGTAATTTTTAGCTGCCTTTCTCCTGAAAATTCCTTTCAGTTCCATGACTATTAAAACAGATCACAATCTATGTTTAATTGAGTTGTACAACAGTGTTATTGTTATTCTAAGAAAAAAGCAAAAACTCAGTCATGGAAGGGTGAGGGCATATTCTTATAGAACTGCAGCTTCTCAAATGGGTATAGTGTAGGGCATGGGTGTTCTAAATCCTTAAAATCTGTGTCAGCAAGAGTTCTTCTACTCTTTATGGTAAAGAGAAATGCATAACCCCCCTTCTCACACCTAGTGTAAGCCCTGTTTGAATTATCCTAATTCTTATGTGACTGGTAGTCTATTTCTTGTCACATAAGGGTTTTTGTTTGTTTGTTTGTTTGTTTTAATGCATACAGAACTGGGGACTGGGGTACAGGCCAGAGGTGCAGAAGTGGGGGAGGTTTCACCAGCAGCAAAGCAGGGAGCAGAACAGGCAGATCAACAAAGTTGCTGAGGGGAGTAGTGGGGCAGGTCAGGAGAGGTCTTCTGAGCCATGTGGGTCACCTCCCTGGCTGGGATCTACCTCATGGCAAAGTGGCCACAGCGAGATTCATGTGCTGCACTTTAAACTGTTGTGACATCAGGGAGTGCCCACATAAGGTATTTGCTTGGCATAAAATTCAGCATAAAAATTATCTAGCCATTTGTTTTGTTTCTCTATATTCCACAAAAGGAATACAGAACAAACCCTAGAAATCTGATTTAAGACCTCTGGCTACCAGAGAGAAGGGGCAAGGGGAGGGAGAGAGGAGAGAGAGTGGGGGAGGAGGAAGTGCAGTAGACTATGGTGGAGGACTGTGGGCATCTTGGAGTGTGTGGTCTGGTAACAACACCTGAAGGGGAGGATTCTGTACCTCTTAATCATATTCAGTGTTGTCAACCATTGTCTCCTCAAGAATAAAGTAAAATGATCTGTCATGAAATTGATAGTCAGGCTATGAGATTAAAATTTTCTTTCTATTATATTCACCAAGGTTGTTGACTTATAACAAATGCTAGATTGCATAAAAAGAGGCTGCTTTTTTTTTTTGGTAAATAAGAATTAAGATGCTTTTAAAACCTAGAACCTAGATATAAATGCTAGATATAAATGTTGTTTTAAGTGGTAGTTCTATTCAGGCAGACAGACTGGATATACTTTCTTCTGATATACATACTCAGGATAATTATATGTTTTTCAGAAGAATAATATTCTTATTCCAAATCAGTTTTTTTTTTGCAGTTAAAGTTATTATTTATTAGTTCAGGTAGAACCACCAACATTTTTACATGGCATGAAGTAGACTTTTATTTTTCAAACTCAAGAATACGCTCAAGTTTGCTACTGAAAGTGCTTGGTAAATACCATCAATTCTGATGACAGATTATTTTCAATAATCCCAGGCAATTTTGTTACACTGCTGTTGTGTTTAGGTGATAGCAAATTAAAATGATAAAATGTCTTTATCTTCTTCCTGCAGCTTTTTTAGCAATCCCATAAAATGAGTTTATACTGTCAGCTGTACCCATCTGGAAATATATAAATACAGGTGGCATTGTTCCTTAAGTATTCCACTGGTCACTATGCTGTGTAGACAATCTAATGGTCCATTTCTAAAGAAATTGTTTCAGTGTCTGTTTTTCAATTATTTGAGAAATAGACACGTTCATTGCATGTCAGGGTCATCTCACCATATTATGGTAAATTACTATAAGAGGAACACTTGGCATGTTGCATTAGAGTGAAAAGAAGAACAGATTGGATGGAAATAAGAAGAATTCATTCTTCCTCCTCTGTCGTGTGTATGCCCTGACTACCACCAGGGGAGCTTATTAACCTTTCTCCTATTGTAAATGTTTCTAGAAAGCAGAACTGAATTGAACAAGCTGTGCAGTCAAGCAACCTTTCTCTCTCTCATTCCCTACTGAAGATAAATGTTTCTTTTCTAGACTATTTAGAAGGAATAATTTAAATATAAATTTGGATTTAGTTTTGTTCTCCTTAATGTACTGATAGGTGCAGTGTGCATTCATTTATGTATACACATTTTTTTCTCTTTAGAAACCTCATGTTTTTTGTTTAGACATCTTTGTGTGTAGGTTTCTTTTTTCTTTTCTTTTTTTTTTTTTTTTTGTACTGAACTTGTGGCTTCCCTCCTTTAACAGTTTTTGCTGAATTCTTACCAGGACCACTGTGCTTGGCACTGTGCCTTGAGCAAGTAGCACTGTGCCCATCAGGAATCAGGTTTATAGATAGAGTAAGAAACTATTATACCATCCCTTTAGTCACTTTATAGCTAAGCTCCATCTGTTTATACACAAACACCTCCCATCCTTTCCAATATTCAGTCTGCTGTGGGTAAAATTCTGGGAATATACTTGTTTTCAGCCTGTGTGTGCTATGTCCATATCTTTGTTACAACGTATTCTGAATTAGCCTTCCAGCTCATTTCTTACCACTCTCTAAACCACATTAAGATTATTTTATTCTGGGGCCCTCCCTGGCGGCACAATGGGTTAGGATGTAGCACTGCAAGCTGGCAGCCTCTTCAATGTGATTTCAGTCCCTGCCCCAGAGGTGATCCACATGGCACAGCAAACCTCCCCTGACCCACCTGCTGCTCCCCTCAGCAGTGGACTTCCTAATCTGCCTGTTCTGCTCCCCAGTCTGTCTCTGGTGAATCCTCTCACTGCCTGTGCATCTCTGGCTTGTACCCCAGTTCTGTATGCATAAACAAATAAATCTTTTTAAAAAAGATTATCTTATTCTGAAAATGGGATGGATACCTTCTGTTATTTGGACATAGCTAATTTGGATCTGGTTTTGCTTTCATCAGACATGTCCTTTTATCCAAAGAAAAGATCATTACATTCACCTGTGTACTTCAGTTTAGTTTTGTTTGGAAACAATATAACTCAGGACCACCCTGTTTGCTGAGGGACTCACTGCCCATGGGTGCCAGGCTGAACAGATGTTCATTATGGATGAAAATTGGAAACCGTCTGATTTTAGGACATTTTTAAGTAACCTCTTTTCAGATGATTGTTGCATTGTAATTTGGACCTTTGATGTTTAAGGGTGCATTATATCTTTCTTGAATTCATAAATCTTAATCTGGGCCACAGTAAAACATAGTAGTTGAGACACAGGGCCTTCATTCTGTAGGACAGAGCGTCAATCCTCTCTCTACCATCATTTGTCTAGGCGTTATTTAATTCCATGTGTTTATGAGGAGCTAAAATTAAGTGACGTTAAGTAAAGCAGTTATCACATTGCCTAGTATATGTTAAGTTTATTTTTGGAATGTGACCACCATCATTCTTATTCTGTTCACCACCTCCATCCCTGTGTAACACTATTTATCTTTTTTAAACAACTTAATGTTTCTAGATTCTACATATACATAATAACAACTGTCCTTATATGTCCTACATATAAACTATATAACTGGCCTTATAGGTCACAGAGAGCCTATGCACAGTATAATGCCTACAAATAATACTATTATTCATATATAAGTGTATTAAAGTGCTGTATGGTATACCTTAGATTAATATCATGCTATATATCAGATTTATTCAACTAGAAAAAGTGTGTGGGAGGGAACAGGGCATATATCCCTTTGGTACATCTTTTGATTTGAAGACTTTATGCTATCTAAGGATATCTAAAAGACCCTTCCTGTTAGAACTAACCAGTCCTAATGGGACAGTTCCTCCCATTCAACACTTTATTTTTAGGAAGATCCTGGTTCAGATTCATCCATCATGCTTAGGTCCTTGAAAGAAAGTAAGAGAGAGCTCCCTATGACTACCTACTTTCAATTTAACAATATAATGATTATCTTTTCTTTGCAAAAAGAAAATTGCTCTTAGCGTCTTTGAGACTCATCCATAAAAGTGACTAAAGCAATTTTTTAAAATTATGGAAAATACATTTGTGGTTAATGTTTCAGGATCACTGCTTACCAAAAACAAGTCCTATGTTCTTATACCTCTTGAAATGTAGCTAAGATTGTGCTTTGGTCTTTGTTAGTGATTTTATTGAAAGAAACAAAATATCTTTATAGCAATTTGATCTCTACTTTTATTTAATGGTTTAGAACACAAGTGTAGGATTGAAGCTACTAATACCAGGAATATTGAGTAATTTAAAAGGTGTTGTATTCAGAGAATTTTTTAAAAACTAGAACCATTGCATTAATGTATACTTAAGGTACATATATGTTGATGGATATAACTGTCCTCTGTGGGTTTGTGAGACAAAATACTATTTTCTTAATTGATACATCATTTGTAAATATACTCTGTGTCCTTATTGTTGTATAAAATCGTATTGTTATCTAATTTGGAGTGAACATCATAGTTCCTGATTGAGACTATTTTGAAGATAAAGTATGAAATTATACTCAGTTAACTTACCTGTAGGTTTCCAAAGGAGATGAAGCAAATGAAGCACTCCCTTGTCAAAAATGGAGCTATATGTCCTGGTTAACTAAGATCTGAAACTGGAACAATGGTATACAACCAACATTGAACTTTTGGCATGATGTTCAAGCAAAGATGTCTCAGTTTGAGTCTTAATTAACCATAGGTAATAATAGGTTTGATAGGTGGCATCTTAATCATCTAATGTGTCTCCTTATCTTTACAGTGGATGGAGGAAATAAGAGAACACCCTTCATAAGGACACTGAGAAAATGAAATAAGATAATATACACAAAGTATTTAGAAATGTGAAAAACCCACTTAAGTGTAGACTTAAAAGAGTAAGTCTTGGAAATAAAATCATTACTTTACTACCATTAGTATCATCATGTGAAAAATTGGCCTTTGGTTGCTTCTTATCTTTCCTTTTATCATTCTTTCATTTATGGTGTTGAGCTATAGCCAGCTATGTGAAGTACCCAAGAATATACTCATAAAGAGGCTTAATCAGGGAGCTTTATGTCTAATGTAAATTATCGTGAGACCAAAGGAAACACTAATCAAATCGGTGTCACAAGGGATATATCAAAACAACCACAGATTATAAATTACAGATTGTTCAGGTGTGGGAACTGCTTTTTCCTGAGATATATTAGCCCCGGATGTCTCCAGTCTAACCATGTTCTTGAGTGGGCACTGCCAGTTCAGTAACCAGTTGAGTGGTTCTCAGAGTTCCATACAAGGAAGTTTGTAAAATGTAAAGGAGGTTTGCAGTTATAGCGTCTTTCCTGCCTTTCCCTTTGAGTCAAATTCTTATATTTACATTCTCCATGCAAAACTTCCCCATGAAGTTAGTGGAGTTATGCAGAATTGCTTTTCAAGAACACTTCAGAATAGGCAAGAAAAAGGAGTGAGAAAAATGAATGAGAATGTTTAGCATATACATCAAAACTGTGTTTTATGGAATTTAAAATTTATTGGAAGTAGTGTGTCTGTTTGTGGTGATTTTTCATGGTTATTACTGATTTAGTAATTGAATTAGCACTGCTAAAATATTAGCGACAATATAGCCATTAATTCCAATACTAATTATATTTTGTGGTGGACTAATACTGAGACTTGTGATCAAAAATATATTTCATTGAACAGTGAATTGGTGGTAGGAATTTTATGGGTAATACATCTGAGAGGAGAAAACATACATTGTACAAAAGGGAAGAATGATATAAAATATACATAAAATAAAACAATAAAAAGAATTAAAAAACCTCAAAGAAAAAAAAATGTATTTCATTGAACAGTCCCTGATACAGTGGTTGTTTAACCAGATTTATTTATTCATTTTTTTTCTGGTGTATTTATTTAATATATTCCACTGAGAGGATATTTCAGTAAAGAACCAAAGCATGGGCTACTACATAATTCATTAGCATGGCAATATATTTTTCAAATTAGATTTTATATTTTAAGTAACACCTAATAATATTTAGAGCTGGTCTTTTATTCCCCATTTCTTAGCATATCTGGTTGCATTAGGATCTAGATTAATTTGCTGAACTTTAAAACTTCAAGGCTGATGTAGAAAATTAGTCAGGGAGCACTATTCCCTACTTTACTCTGTGAGAGCATAGGCATATGGGTATTAACGCCTCAGCTTGGCTGCACATTGGAATTGATGTGATGTCTGAATCCCACTCTGGAGATTCTAATTTCTTAGGTATGGGGTCCAGCTTTGGTATGGGGATTTTTTTTTAAATCCCACATTATTTAAGATGCAGCAAAATTTGAGAAGCACTGAATGTTAACAAATTCCTGTGTAAACAGAGTGTGCAAGAGAAAATAATTTACTTCTTGGAAGGATTTAGCATTTATTGAACATTTACTGTGTGTTACAGAATATGCTAGGCAGTAAAATATAAGACAAGACGAAACCTGTTCACAAGTTTATTGTTCCTCTGGGCCCAGTCTTTGCCTCTGGCCTCACTTACCACATACCCCACTTACACTGAGCCCCAGCCGATAACCTCTTAGACTACTATGTGTGGAGTTCAGTGCTACTACAGTGTACTGATTTTCCTCAGTTGGTGGGTCATGCTGAAGCACCTCCTGCTACCTCTTTTGATCTCATTTTAATCCCCCTGCCCTTGCCAGTCTTTTCTGGGGCCCAAACCATATATTTCACTTTAGCTGACACATATGTTTTCATGTGTTGGCTGTTTCTTTTCCAAGTAGAAATCACCAGCATAGAGCCTACAACTGAACTCTGTAATAAAGTCTTAACATATTTACTGAATGAATGAACTAACTATGAGTGTAATGGAATATAGGTCTACCCTGTTTATGTTTTTGCTGCATAACAAGCTACCCTTAAAGTTGCGTAAAGCAATACCTGTTTTGCGATCTCCTTGATTCTGAGGTTGATGGTGCTCCCTTTAGATCTACTTCATGGCTATCAGTTGGGACTGCAGCCACCTGGGGGCCTGCTTGGGCTAGGACATTCAAGGTGACTCTCTCAATTGGCTGGAGATTGGTTTTAGTTGGGATACTGGGCCTGTCCGACCTCTATCCTGTGTAATCTTAGGTTCTTCCTTTTCTCCATGGCATCTGCCTGGTACCTCCCATAGGCAGTCAGATTTAACAGCAGTCAGGGCTTCTAAAATGAGCTTCTAGGAAAGGAAGAGAAACAGCCAGGTCTCTTAATGACTGTGGGAAGAGCTGGCCCACTGCTATGCCTGCCATATCCTATTGGTCTAAGAAGTCACAGAATCTACTCCATAAAAATTGTGCAAAGTGTAAAAATGAAATGACATGTATCTCTTCTTTGTGAGAAAACCATACGAATTTTAGTCCACTCTTAATTCATCATAGAAGCAATCTATCATTGAACACATTTCATTATTTTCTCATTTTTTTTGTGTGTGTCAGATGCTTTGAGGGATCTTTTAATTTTAGTTTTTATTTTATTGTTGTAAGAACACTTAACCTAAGACCCATGGTCTTAATAGCTTTTTAAGTGTATACTACAATAGTGTTAACCATAGTGCAATATTGTACAGCATATTTTAGAATTTACTCATCCTGTAAATCTGAAACTTTGTAGTCATTAGTCAGCAATTTCACTTTTCCCTTTCCCCTAATCCATGGGAGCCCCCTTTGTTCTCTCTGCTTCTCTTCTGGATATTTCATGGAATGATGTAGTGCTCATCTTTCTGTGACTGGCTTAGTATAATGCTCTCAGGTAGGTATTCTTCTTAAAGGGTAAATCATATTCCATTATGTGTATGTACCACATGTTATTTATTCATCCATTCATACATGGGCATTTAGGCTGCTCCCACATATTATTAGATGTTGTAAATAAAGATGCAATAAACATGAAAGTGCAAACTACTCTTGAGATCTTAATTTTATTTTTTGGGAGATGATATTTGGAATTGGGAAGGTTACATTATGTGGTAGATCTATTTGTATTTCTTTTAGAAATATCTGTATTTTTTTAAAGATTTATTTACTTATGCATACAGAACTGGGGTACAGACCAGAGGTGCAGGGGTGGTGAGAGGATTCACCAGAGACAGAGTGGAAGCAGAACAGGTAGATCGACAAAGTACACTGTTGAGGGGAACAGCAGGCAGGTCAGGAGAGGTCTGCCGTGCCATGTGGATCACCTCTGGGGCTGGGATCAAACTCATGCTGCAGTGACTTTAGCTTCTTAGTGCTGGGCTTTAACCTTCTGCACCACCAGGGAGGGCCCTCTTCATTCTTTTTATAGTGGCTGCAACAGTTTATATTCTCATTAACAGTGCACCAGGATAATTTCCTTTATAAACTCACTAACTGGTTGGAAACAACAGAATAAAAAAGCAACCTTGCATAATGAGAGAAAATACTTTCAAACTATATATATAAAGAGTTGATCTTCAAAATATATAATGAACTTCCACACTTCAATAGCAAACAAATAACAAAAGCGACAATACAACATGGGCTAAGTACCTAAGAGGTCATTTTTTCCAAAAAGACACACAAATGGTCCACAGGTATTGATTCACCGAAAGAGAAGTGCAAACCCAAACCACAATGTGATATCACCTCACACCTATTTAGATGGCTATGATCAAAAAATAAAAAATAACAGGTATTAGTGAGGATGTGGAGAAATTCACTCTCTGAGCAGCCTAAGCCTGCTCAGAGGCCTCACTCTCCCAGACTGCCAGCAATGTTTCTATCAGTCATTCTTGGATATCACACTATCAGGGTTTAGTCTGGTAAGGTGCTAAAGGTGTTTTTGCTTAGTGTCCAGCCATCCTCACTGTCAGCACCGAGGACCCATGTAGCAACAGGCTCTCTTGCTTCAAGGACAGCTCTTGTACAGCCTGTGTGCCTGGGATGGGAAGCCCCATGGTGAGTGGAAAGGTTCTTATCTGCGTCTTGCTTTCTGAGTATCTTCCCAAGATCTTTCTTTCCATGGATAACCACCCAGTAATTCCACCCTGAGGTCTTTCCTTTCCTTGAAGTTGCTAGGATAGAAAAATAACTTCAGGCTTGTGATCTATCACAATTGAATATGAATATTCAATTGTGTGAATATGGCTGATACCTGATCAATTGATTTCATTACATGTTCTTTGATTTGCATTAGATTTTTTTTTTTTTTTGCTGTTTTTATGTCATAGTTCACATCGCCCTGTTTAACTTTTAATCTTGGCATATTTTCATACAATTTTCAAGTATAGTACAATGAGTTTCTTTATTCTTTCATAAATATATATAGATATAGATATATACATATATATCTATATCTATATATATTTATTTACATTTCAAAAGGACAGGTTTAGTAAGACAAGGAGAAAGAGATTCATCTGCATAGTCACAGCTGGTCAGGGGAGCTACTATTCCTTCTAAAGAGTCTCTAAATATTAGGTTTTCTTTCTCTAGTGTTGTACAATTCATGTAACTTTATGTGGAACAGTTTTCATGTCTCCTTATATGGCACATACAGTTTAAAACTTTGGGTTATATGTGACTTCCCTGGTGGCCTAGGGGTTGAATATATGGCACATACAGTTTAAAACTATATGTGACTTCCCTGGTGGCCTAGGGGTTGAATTTCAGTGCTATCACCTCTGCCTCCTGAGTTTGATCCCCAGCCAGGAAGCTGACCCACATGGTGCAGCAGACCTCACCTGTCTCACCAGCCACTCCCCTCAGCAATGTATTTCAGTGGATCCACCTTCTCTTCTCCCCACTCTGTCTCTGGTGAGTCCTCTCGTCTCTTCATACTTCTGGCTTTCACGCCAGTACTTCTATGCAAAAGTAAAAGCATTGTATTATATAATTAAAATTAGGAAATTAATATTAATGCATATTCAGAGCCAAAATATTATCCTTTATAGTAAAAGTAAGTTCTGTATTGCGCTTGGGTACCCTGCTCTGGAAAAGTTCCTTATTCCTTCTCTATCTTTAATGATTTTGGCACATTTGAAAAATATAGCTTGTCAGGATTGTCTGGTGTCTTCTCATGATTCCATTAATGTATTTAGCTTTGACAGGAGTATACAGTAGTATTGCTACATCCTCAGCTTATCATACATCAGTTGGAATTTCTCCATTATAATGTTATGGTTTTCTAATTAATAAATAACTTATATAATATAGAAACACTTTTCCAGATAAATAGCTTATTTACTAGCAGCTTTACTTTTCATATTTTTTACCTGAATTAATTTTTATTGTGATGATTGTCAAATGGTGGCTCCTTTTTGTCTTTTGTTCTACATGCTAGTTGGCTCTGAGTGTATGCCATGACTTAGTAGGTCATTTTAGAATGATTATGTCAGATAGTCATGGGCAAAGATAATAGGCCCAAGGGGCATTCCATACTTCTGAATATTTTATTCTTTAACATTTTTAAATTATATGCAATAATTAAAATGAGGAATAGGGAAAAATAGGAATAAGCAAACCACAACCTCTAAATTAGCTACTTGGTTGCATAATGTTAGATATGTCTTTATGAATTGCACATAATTCAGAAAGTATAGTCATCTCTGTATCTCTGCTAATGTAGAAGTCATTGAAAGTTATAAAATTAGAACTGTGGTTTGTCATGTAACATTGAATAGTCATTTAACATTAAATTATTTTTATATCAAGGAGGCCCTGTTTGAAAGTCTTTTTCTAAAAGCAGATGTCTTTTTCTCAAATTAGTTTTTATTTTGTGTGACATGTAGAAAATCAAACATCTTGCATATTAATATAAATTATTTTAAAGATAAAATAATTAAAAATTGTCTAATACAGGCAAGCCCATATTGCACCACTCAATTTCTATTTTTCTATTTTATTTTTCTGTTTCAGAGTGGACCATTTAATGAGAACAGGATAAAACAATTGACTCAATTTCTTTAAGTAGGCAATTACCCTTTTGACTTCATAATGTGATTTGTTTTACAAAATGACAACAATTTTAGTAACTTGTTTATTCTTTCTCTGCCTCTCCTCTCATTAATTCTCTGCTTTGCTTCTATGCCTCCAGGACTGAGCCTACAGAAACATTAGTGGGGCTGCTTTGAACCCTGGCTTCCAATTGACTTGGTCAATGAGGAGACTAGATTGAGAAGGAGAAGGGACAGATTATTTATTTTCCTTCTTCTCTCTGGGTTTGTTCTGATTCTCCCTTGAAAATTATACTTCTCCTTTTAAGTTATCCTATACTATCACTTTTATTATGCTCCTGTTGGTTTTTCTCTACACTTTTAGGTATAGGCCTTTTTATTACTATTTAATACCTTACATTTAAGAGAAAGAAGTAGAGGGAATGGGAGAAAGAGGAAGATGGAGAGAGAGAGATTGAGAGGTTAGAAGGACAATATGTAAGGTTAAGATAGAAAAGCCTCTTACATTCTGCCCTGAAGTCTGAAGACAGTGAAGTTAATAGGAGTACAGAATTTGTCTTGCTCCCTGCTTCAGGGACCACATCTTTGCAGTCATGAGGAGGAAATTTTGTGAAGTATATAATAGGGAAGGAGAAAGCTCGATGGGTCCTTGCTGTATCCTTTGGGCTGCAGTGTTTGGGGGCTGGCATGGTTCTGGCCTTTCCCTCTTTGTGACTTCTACCAAACAGATTCTCAATAGTTGGGTTACAAAATAACTTCTCTTTTCTGACTGTATGGACATTTTCAGGTCCTCATATTTCTTCCAATTTAACCAAAACATTGTGGATAATCTACACTGTGTAGTAAGTTGTCTTAAGAATACCCACAGTGAGCCCACATTGCATTGCTGTTCTAAGGTCTCACATTACTTTGGGGTTATGAGGGGGACATGTGATCCCCATGACTGTGTTTCATAGCTTCCACTTTTTTTTTTTTTTAAGATTTATTTATTTATACAGAACTGGTGTATAGGCCAGAGATGCGGAGGGTGAGAGGATTCACCAGGGACAGAGTGGGTAGCAGAACAGGCAGATCGACAAAGTACACTGCTGAGGGGAGCAGCGGACGGGTCAGGAGAGGTCTGCCACGCCATGTGGATCTCCTCCGGGGCAGGCGGGAATCGAACTCATGTGGAAATGACTTAAGCTTCTTAATGCAGTGCTTTAACCGGCTGCGCCACCAGGGAGGGCCTCATAGCTTCCACTTTTTTGGCTTGTCCCAATTGTGCTCCATTAAGTTGCTTTGCCTTTTCCACAACCATGATGGGTGCAGTTAACATAGGAATAGGATAAGAGGGACAGAGTTCCTATTAAATAACTGATGAGTTATAACCAGTAGGAAACAAGATGGGGAGAGTGTAGCTTCACCTGTTTATTTTGGTTTTATTCTGTGATCCCCTTGTGAGAAAAACTCCAATGAAATTGGCAGTGCTTCTTATCCCCCTGGAAGCTTGTGGATATATTTTTTTTCTGTTCTATACAAATGCAGGGATATTAATTGCTATCTGATTTTAAACTTCTCAAACTTTGCCATAAATAAGCTTTTAACTAAAAT
Source organism: Condylura cristata (assembly GCF_000260355.1). Lineage (NCBI taxonomy): Eukaryota > Metazoa > Chordata > Mammalia > Eulipotyphla > Talpidae > Condylura > Condylura cristata. The sequence goes on along the minus strand of NW_004567107.1, from coordinate 62,488,098 downwards.
ACAAGTCAAACAAAATGCTTCTAGAATATGTAGGGAGTATTGTTGGAAAGCAATAGAAGAGGGAATGTAGCTCTTCAGAGATAATCTTCTGAGGATGGTGATTAAGCGCTAGAATGGATATCATAGTCAAAGTCTAGCCTCATTTGTTTAACTGATGCTGCTTCATTTAGGCGAAATGCCTCTTTCTATCTTAGGCAATTAGACAATGAATTAGAAGAATAGCTGAAAGGAAAAAAAATAGATGAGAGAGTTATTCCAGTGAAGCTAGGGAGTGAATAGATATTAAAGCTATTCTCAGATTCATTAGTCTTAGAGTCTATGACTACAAAATTCAGGATCACAGTTATGTAAATACATTTATTATACTTAAATAAATCAAGAAAGGTTCATTTTCAAAAATGCCAGATGTTCTGTATTTCTCTGGTGGCAATATAAATCTGAAGTTTATTTATGCTAACATCTGTCAAAAACAAACACTTGTTTAAGGGAATCACCCAACAGTTCAAAACTAAAGCACTTTAAAAAATGCATCAGTAAGTAAAAGGATTGTTCATTCTAGTTAGCAATGAAATAACTACCCCAAATAATTCCATACATTGTTTTGCATATATATAAAATTAGTCAAATATATAAAAGCATGAAGGATGTAATCTGCTATCTTGTTTGTTTCCTGGGAAACTACTTTCATACTTCTAGTGCATAAGTTCATCTCTATACATTCTAAGGAATACATGTAATATTTTATTTCTTAATAAAAGAGAAGAAACTACAGATATTTAAGTCTGGGTGGTTGACATAGGAGTGTTTTTTGTATTTTTTCAAGACTTTTATAATCACCCAAAATACACCCAAAAAGAAAAGTAAAGAAAAATCAGAGTTAAAAAAAACAAGAATAACACAAACTGTGTATCTATGTAAATTATTGGACTATTGACAAAAAGGTAAAAATAGTAGCTGCATATGGGTGTGTCTCATCTCCATCCCTGCTGTTCTTCCTGATCGTGAAACCTACAGTTTAATCAAGGAACTTCTTTTCCTTGGAACTCTGGCTCTTTGGAAGATTGGGCTCTCATTAATGAATTTGCTTTCATTTCTAGCACATATGAAAAATACATCTGAGAAATTATTTTTGTAGCTATTTAATGTCTGTACTCATAACTATAATGTTTATTTTCATAGCTAGAAGGTTAGCATGGATAGAATATTGTTTGTAGGCAACAAAGGAAAACATAAATTAATTAATTGATTGACAATTCACTTGTAAAAGTCATATGAAAGATTTAAAAGTTGTGAAATATGAAAGATGAAAGGTGAGTGAAGCATGTGCACATATGGGGGCATGAAAATGTATCCCCCAAATTGTACAGATATGTAAATGCCTGACACGTTATTAATTTTTGAGGGATTTTTTTTAACTATAAGAAAAACAGTGTCATTCTTTAGAGAAAGTTACTGTGTTTTAATCTGTCTTTAGTGTTTTAAAATACATTTTTAAAATTTGGTATCTATATTAGTAGATATTACATATTCATTATATATATACATACATAGTTTGGGGATCTTTCTGCACATAAATTTTATGATTTCTTTTATTACTAATCCCGGTAATCTTCTCATGTTATAATGTCATTTCAAAAACTGTAGTAGTTTTTATTAAAGTAAACTTTCTTGAGGTAATAATTTTCCAATGTTTTGCAATATAACCAATGTTCCTATAAATATCTTTTCAATATGCCATTATGGACATTAAACGTATTAGCTTAAAATAAATGAACAGGGAAATACTGGAGGATCTAAGAGTATGGAGAATTTATTTGCAGTTATATTAAATCATACTTGACAAAATGGTAGTATATTTAAAATATACAATATACTGATATGATGTACGTGTATATACAGAAAGAATTTCCACTAAGTTAATTAACACATTCACCACTGCACATATTTGCCCTTTAATTTGTATTTTTCCACATGTATGAGAACATTTAAGCTTCTAATCACTTAGCAAATTATAATTATACTATACAGCATTATCAGTGATAGTCACTGTGTCATACAGTAAATCCTCAGTCTGTATTCATGTTACAATTGAACTTCCGGTATTCACATTCTGCTCTCTGTTTCTATGGGTTCAGCTTTCATTGTCTGTTTTTTAGATTGTACATACAAGTGATATCATGCAGTGTTTGGCTTTCCTTATCTGATTGATCTCACTTAACCCTTCCAAATTCATTCATGTTGTAGCAAATAGCAGAATTCTTTCTTTCTTATAGCTAAATAATATTCCATTGTATATGCAGCACATTTTCTTTATTTCCTCATCTATTGATGAGCACTCAGTTTGTTCTGTACCATGGCTACTGTGAATAACGCTGCAGTGGACATCAGAGTATAGATGATCTCTTTGAGATAGTGATTTTTTTCCTTTATATATATATCCAGAAGTAGGATTTTTAATTTTAATTTTTCAAGAAAGTTACCTAGTGGTTCCCGTACTAGCCTACATCCCCAATTACAAGGTCAAAAACTTCCCTTCATATCACATTCTCTATGGTATTTTTTTTTCCTCCTCTTGTCCTTTTGATAATAGATATCCTAAGAGGATGTGAATTGTTAAAGAAGTACTTGCACAGACTTGAAAAATATAACCACATGTATTCTTTTATCACTATTTCTTCCTGGCAGCAGACATTTTTCTTCCTGTCAGTAGCAAAAGATTATGGCAATAACATGCTGGGGTAAATACAGTATGTTGTAAATAAAGTGCTATCAGTTCAGAAACTGAGCATATTCATTTTCAACCCCACACTTAACCAAAAAAAAAAAAAATGTATAACACCACAAAATGTTCCTTTCTCTTGCTGAATGCTATTTAAGACATTCAGTGGCTTATTTTAGAAATTGCAACTTTTCAAAAGCCTACTTAACATATGACAAAATGAAGTGGTAGCCTGTGCTTGTTTTTGTTTCAGTTTAGGCTCATTTTCTGGCAGTTGTTTTATTGATTTCTTTTTCAAGCCATTAGTGAATTTATTTAAGAAGACATTTGAATTTACTTTCTTGGTTTCTTTATTGTTTTTGATTGTTTCATTATTATTTTTTCCCTTCTGCGTAAAAAATATTTTTGAAGGATGGATGGAAAGAGCAATACTATTTGTGCACTACAATTAGGGTTTTGCAACAATTTAGCTGTTTTATCTGAATTGCTCAGGCCATTTAGCTGAAAAAGATCATGTGATGGGAAAAGAGAGAAAAGTAGCCTTTCCCAGTTATAGGATTACTTTTGATTGTAGTTAGAGTGAATTATTTTGCCTTGAAGAATAATAGTAAAAAAATGAGTTAAGTTCTGGAAAATACGTAAAAATACTGTTATGTTCTCAAATAAATAAAGGCCTCTTAAGTTACTGCTCTTTGGGAAAAAAAATCACTCTTCTGAATATGGCCAAAGATTCTATAGAATGCATAAGTAAGAGATGAAATTCCTGTGATTTTTTGTTCTTTCTTTCTTTTTTTTTTTTATCATTTAGGCATTCCCTAGTGTTACGGTGATTTTGAACAACACACTTTATATCTTTGAGCTTTAATTTTCCTGTTAATAAGTTTACATTGTATTAGATGTTTTTTGAAAATAATTTTATTTATTACTTATTTATTTGTTTTTGTGTGGAAGACCTGTAAGAGGGTGGTCCACAAGGAAAGGGGAGGTTACAAGTTCTCTGCCCAAGACAAAGGAGGGTGGAGCTGAGCAGGGAGGTGAAGAAGCCGCAGAGGAGACTGAAGAGGAAGGAAGCAGGATGCAGAGCCAGAAGGAAACCTGAGGGAGCCACATGGAGCAGAGAGTTGTGTAAAGAAACTCTGCTTGCTTCTTGGTCCTGGACTGGCTGACAGATATGGGTGAGAGACCCATGCGGGAGGCTAAAAAGGAGGACAGCTTTTATATTGATTTTGATTTTGCTCTTTTCCTCCCAGACTTTTTGACTGCTGCTGACCTTCTTCTCTGCTTTAGACTTGGGACAGCTTTCGGGCCTTGATTTGGGTCAATCCTGTTTGGCTGGACATTGCCAGTGAGGGGATGGGTAACTTTGTGTGCTTGTTTTGGAAATTATATTCTTTGTCTTTTCCCTATCACACTCTAATTGTATTAAAGTTCCTTACCATTAGATATCTGTATGTTTTTATTTTGATACGGCTGATGGCAGAACCTATTTAGAGCAGACAAGTTTGGGGATGCTGGGTTTCCCCTCTCCCTGTCTTATAACAGAACTAGGGTGTAGGCCGGAGATCTGGAAATGAGAGGATTCACCAGAGACAGAATGGCTAGCAGAACAGGCAGATTTACTGAAATCCATTGTGAAGGGGAACAGCTGCTTGACATCCTATGAGAGTTATCTCTGGCAAGGATCTAACTCAGGCCAGGGTGATGTTAGCACTGAGACTTAACCCCTAGGCCAAAGGGGAGGCTCCATAGATTTTTGTAAATGACCAGCAGTACTGTAAGTATATGAGAGACTGAAAATGTCTTCATTAGGAAATTTACTTCGTTTAAGCATAATGCTGTTTTAAGGGGAAAATAAGACAAGTTTTTAAATGAACTTAGGATGGCAGTCTTTCACTTATTCAAAATGTATTGTAATAAAATAATAAATGTAAGAAAAACTATTAACATCTTGTATATTCAAAACATTTAGTTTAGATTCTCTCTCATATAATGGAGGAATTCTTAGTTTCAGATATGTCAATTTCCAACCTATGTCCACCAACTCAAATGTGGAAAAAATACAAGCTTTTTAGAATAAATACACTAAGATATCTCTTTCTTATAAATGATCCGTATGAATACCCAGCATAGCAAATAATAATGTTATAATGCATGATTGAGACAGTAGATGTTTTTTTTTTAAATCACAGTAATTATTTTTTAATGATTTTAAAAGTCACATCTAAGTTAAGGATCCAGGTTAGCAGAGTGAGTGTTACTGGAAATTTGTAAATCTAGTACTTATATCTGTCAAATAAAGGAAAATCTATAAAATCAGGGAAAATCTTAACTTCTATTTCATAATTGCAGTTTTGCTATGAAGATGATATGCAATAATGCATTACCCAACACAGCATGTTTAGAGCATCAGTAGCACCTGAGACTTTTTCAGTGAGTTCACCAAAGCAAAATTATTTTAATAATACCACTAAGTCATTGCTTACCTTTTTCACCCAGTTGACATTTGCACTCATGTTACACGGTCCATGGTGTAACAAAATGAGAAATATGTATAGGGTAAAAACTTTTGTTTTATGAAATATTGTGATAATCTTAAGGGAAAGCACTTGTAAAATACATTATATTGACAAATGAACTGGCTTCTTTTCATGGGATACTATTTTTTACTTAAAGGAATGAATAAATAAATAGGATCATTTCAAACTTGGGTATTTAATGTTTTCTTGCCAATGAACTAAAACTTTTCAAGGAAAACAATTGACAAATATTTGTTGACAAAGATAAAATTTATGATTGCAAACAAAAATTAATATTTTATAAAACTTGTATCTGCCAGATACAACATGTCAATATTTACATTAATTTTATGATGATTCAGTGATAGTATTATCAATGTTATTTTTTGATATTTTATAATGAAATGTGTTAGCATTTGCATGAGCTGTGCAATTTAGTGAACCAATGATTTTCAAATGATTACAATCATTCACAAGTAAAAGGATTTATTAAATGTGCAAGAGACCTTGAGAGAATTTTATGTAGCAGAGTATAAAGGTTTGTTGATATAGTTTATCATTCCACATTCTCACTAACCTCTAAGAAACTACCACTTGCCATGGGCAAGAATGGTATCAACAAAGAATATTCTCTATATCCCTATCTTTTCCAAATATACATTTGGGTGAAATTGCATTTCCTTCAGTATATTTCATATACTGAAATAAAATGTTGCATCTCATTGAATAAAGAAGCTGCTTTGATATTCAACTGTATTGTGTTAAGCTAAATATTAAAGACATTTATCACCATATAAAATAATATCACTCTTTCAACTATTCTTTTTAAAAATATAGTTATTTTCCTAAAATTTTCTATTTAGGGTAACTTTCAGTGGATTTAATACAGACATTTAAAAATGAACCATTTCATAATAATATAAGTTTTTTCAACTTTAATTTCAGATGTGATAACACTGGCAGCTATAACCTACATAGACAAAAACCTTTTGGGGTCCTCATTGTTTTCTAAAATCACAGACTTATAAGACCAAAGTATCTGATAGCTGCAGGTCTATTCCAGAGATATTGCTCAACACATTTGGCTGTTACCATAAAATTATTAACTACTGTTGTCTAGATCAATGTGTCTTTGCATATGTCTTAAATTATTTTAAGGTAGTATAGAATATACTTAGGTACAGCCACAGAACCACATATTTTGTTCAAATAACAAAATAAATGATTCCAGAATATAGTCACACAACAACTATTAATATCTTTGAGAATTATAGTCTTTCTTTGGCAATGAGTCTTTATGGAGAGCTGATATCTGTCATACCATAAGTGCTTTGAGGTTACTAAAAATAGACTGTCTGAGTACCATCTAGTGGGTTAGTAGAGAAAGTGAGACACACTTTAGTGCTGTGAGCAGATTTTTATTTTCTTTTATATCATTTTTAAAATAAAATTTTCTAAATAGGAAATTTATTACTAAATTCTTTTAGTGAAGCAAAATGCTTTGATAGAAAGGACATTGTTTCAGGACTCGAACAGAAAATGTAGCTTGACCTTAGTAATCTTAAGCAAATTAATTGACTACTATAGAAATAATATACAATAAATGAAATCATGTACATAAAGTGAATGGCATATAGTGGATGTTTAACAAATATAAATTCCTTTACGTCTAAATAAAATTGATGCCAAATTAAATTCCCCACCCAACACAAGTTCCTGTATTTGTGTATAAACAGCTTCAGTTCTAGAAGTGGAAGAGATGAAATTAATTTCCACGACTCTATGTACATTAAATGTAAATGGAACGTCAATTCAATATTTCCTTTGCAATATTTCTTCATACATAAATAATGTTTATTTTTTTTGCGAGGCCTGAAAGTAAATGTCACATACTAATCTCTGTGAACTTCACTTAACTATTTTAAATAGATAAATTGCATTTTAACTGGGTCTGACTGAAGACCTTTAACTTTTGTTGTACCCTGGAAATTGATATGAAAACTAACCTTCATTGAGAATAAGATAATAACCAATAAAATACAACACAATAGACAAAGTTTAATGATGTGACATTTTGTTTTATTCATGTAACTCTTCTATTCCAATTTATAACATAAATAAAAGAATACAGATTTCTCAGGGGAAGGACTCCATCAAAAATTGGAAATGAAATGAAACCAAATTAAATAAAAGGATTTTTTATTTGCTGTCTATTTTCATGACTTACTTTCATCTCATATTATGAAGCTATTTGTGATTTTTAAAATATACTAGAGTGTGGAGATTTGTGTTTCTAGCCATTGTGGTGTAACTGGTACCAGATTACTCCTTTTTGCTGCACACAAATGTAAAGCTAGATAATATTTGAGATAATCTTTTTCAAGCCTTGGTAAAAAGTAACAAGGCATATAATTTTGTAAAGAAGGAAAATAAATAAGGCAAACCTAGTGACTGTTCCAGCTTTAAACCCTTGGGACCACTTTCCAGACATTAGGAGGTGAAACTCAATCATAAATCAGTAGATTTAGTGAATGGGGGAAACAGAGTGTTATGTTTGGAGACTACTTTTTTAGCTGAACTTTGTGGCAGACAATACCAAAGAGAAAGAAGTTGTGTAGAGAAGGTGCACCAGAAGCGATTTTCTTAAGTCCATTGCTGATGCTGAATCACGTGAAAGTGGACCTATCCTCCTAACTGCCTGCTGTGGTGCTGCTAATACTATGAATACTGGCAGTTCTTCTGAATACACACAGAAAATTCATTCTCAAAAAAAAAAAAATATGAATACTGGCAGTTCTTCTGAATACTGGCAGTTCTTCTGAAAACACACAGAAAATTCATTCTCAAAAAAAAAATAAAATAAAAATGTAACCTCCATATAATCCACTTAACCTGACAAATATAAAACACTAATTCAAAGAGATATATTCTCTCTCATGTGCATTATAGACTAATTACTAACAGCCAAGAGTTGGAGACAACCTCAGTGGCCATTGACAGTCAAGTGGAGAAAGAAATAGTGGTATATATACACAGTCGAATACTATTCAACTATAAGAGGTGAAACTGCCAATTCTAACAACATAGATGGACCTCTTGGGTGTTATGGGAAGTGAAAAAAGATCATGAAAGATAAACACTAAATCATTTCATTTATATATGGGAGATAAAAAAAAACTAATGAAAAAAACACAAACACACACACTTAGATCATAGGAACAAATTAATAGTTACCAAATGGAAAGGGGATAGCGATGTGGGTTAAATATAAAAAAGGGGGCAATGATGGTCAAGGATGGAAAGTAGACTTTAAGTGGTGAATATGATGCTATCTGTAAAATTGTTGATTTATGCAGCTATACACTTGTAACCTGGTATTATAAATCATTGTTAATAAAAAATTAGAACAAAATTCAGCTAGAAGAAGGGAGGACTGAATGAAAACTTTGTAATTTTGTTCATTAATTACATATTCCCTAGTCATACATTTAAAGGAATAGAATTAGTTGAAACCCAAAACATAGTCAAAACAATTTCTGGTAACTTTAAAATAATATTGTAGGTTTTCTTTTGAATAATATGGGATAGTTTTAACATATGTTTCGAATTTATTTTCTAATACAGTTTTACTGAATTATATGTTAATAGATGATCCATTTTGTGATAGTTATTCATGCTCACAAATAAATTGTAATTTGATTGAAATGAGAATAGAATTTTTTTAATGACTGACTTCTGAGGAAAATACAATCTTAGCATTTTTACATTTTTGACAAGTTGAAGTGATTTTGACAGAATTTCATATTCATGCTCCTTATAGCATAGAAATCAATAAGATTCACACTGGAGAAAAATGAAACTTCAAATAGAAGGAGGTAATAAATTGTGTCTTACAATGACAACAGCATTCTATGTCAATAAAAAAAGGAAGGCACTAAATTCAGGTAGATGCCAGTTTGCCAGAATCATATACACACACATGTCTTTCAGTAAAGAATCAAATTTGCTTCTGCCCAAAACTGTTTGCCATGGCATAAACAATCTTCCACACCTATAATATATAAATAAATATGTAAACTACTACTGTTTAGGAAAGGAAGCTGTAAAATTTATTTTCACAAAAGTTAAGAGTCAAGGTTAATCAGAGTTTGAAATGAGTTAAATCATCTTCTTAAAAAAGTCAGAGAACAAAAGAAATGAGCCACACTTTCCTATTTCATTTAACTTTCAATCCGAGTTGAAGTAGTCAGTTCAAAATTCTTTGCCACTTGAGCTGTACCTAAATTGCTCTTTTGCAAAATAGCATGACTGCAAATGATTTTGCCACTGTGTCTTCAATCTATGTTAACTATTTGCATTAATATGATTTAGTTGGTCATTTTTTAAAAAAATATTTATTTATATATGCATATAAGAACTGGGGTATAGGCCAGAGATGAGAGGATTTACCAGAGATAAGTGGAGAATAGAAAAAGTAGATCTACTGAAATACACTGCTAAGGGAATCAGCAGGTGAGACAGGAGAGGTCTGCTGCACCATGTGGGTCACCTCCCTGACTGGGGTTCAAACTCATGTTGCAATGACTGGTGAGAGCTTGATAGTACTGTGTCTTTAACCCCTGTACCACAAAAGAGGCCCTATTTTGTATTTTTTTTTTAACATTTTTCCTCTGTTTTGTTTCAACTAGTTCTGATGCTAGTGCTAGTTTTAATTCAATCATATTAACCTTTTGGAGAAATTAAAAAAAATATTAATTTATACATACAGAACTGGGGTACAGGCCAGAGATACAGGGGTGGTGATGAGAGGATTCCCCAGAGGCAGAGTGGGGAGCAGAACAGGCAGATTGATGAGCACACTGCTCAGGGGAGCAGTGGGCAAGATAGGAGAGGTCTGCTGTGCCATGTGGGTCACCTCCAGTGCTGAAGTCACTGTGGCTGGCTTGCAGTGCTACATCCTTACCCTCTGTGCCACCAAGGAGGGCCCAAGCTTTTGGAGAAATTTAAATGGAGAACACCTTCTAATTTCTTAAAATTCCTTCATGATTTCAAGGTTACTTCTTTGCAATATTTTATCTGTAGGAAAATCTCCACATATGCTCTCCTTTTTTTCACTCATTTGCTACAATGGTTTTATCATCTGCCTCTGATGTTCCAGCACTATACTTGCTGGTGATGCTATGTCATTGACTCTACAGGGATGTTTTCCTTTCTTACTTCCATAAATGTCTATGTTAATACAAAAATCTAATTAATCATAAACAAACCTATTTCTCATAGTCATGCATGATATGAGTTGGAAGTGCAGGACTTTGCTAAGCATTGGCTATAACGAGACACCTTTGCCTTATGGGAATAAGATAGCAAGTCAAGGAGCCGATAGGTGGATTTAGCAATCCGCCTGTGTGAAGTATGTGGCGGCAAGGTCAAGTACATTTCAAGACCAACAAAATTTGAGGTAGCTGAGACTTGTCTATTGGCTGATAGTTGTCTTAAAAGCAATGTCAGTAAGTTTGGATTTTATCTTTGGGAATTTAGTGAAGGATATTAAGCTTGAAAGTAATACAGTTAAGCTGTGGTTTTAGATGGACTACTTTGGGTTTAATATGGAGAATAATTTGAGATATGCTCAGGTATGAGGAAGTAGAGGATGAGAAAGGGGAAGACTTTTCAGTCATTCAAGTAACAGCAGTAGTGGTTCACGCTGGTCTGATAGTATTTCACATAGTGAGTACCATACTGCGAAAATGACTCAAGTTCTTACATAAAATCCATAAAATGTGATTTTTCCCAAGAAATTCCTTATGAGTCTCTTGTGTTCTAAAAAAAAGAATCTAGTTATAGGGTGTTTGGAAAATGACTTATTTCTAAATCTTTAATACTTTTGTGCACTGGGTATTTTTGCTATGTGCCTCTGTTTATCTTTTGAAGAAGTACTTCAAAGATACATGGTGAGGTTAATAGTAGCATATGAAATATAATATTTAACCATTTTTTTTCTATTTTGCCTTTGTTTTATTCACAGTAATATATCTATGATTATTGAATACCCTATATTTTGGAACTCAGTATAGTCTATATATTGTATTTACAAGTAAAATTCTCATTTCAATAAATAAAAAGTTAAAATTGAAGTGGCAAGGAAATTATTTTGCAAATTTATACTTTACATTGTTTAGGGCATTATAGGAAAGAAGTCATTTTGCTGTTACTATCTTATTAAAGACAATGAATAGCTATTTCACCTTTCCTACTTCATAAGTTAGTATTCTTCCTTTACCTAAATAGTAAAGACTGAAAGCCAACTGATCAAATTAATAGTATCTTTTGGGGAGGCATTTGAATATTAATTATAACTTGTAATTTAAGTATTTTATCATTAGGAAAAATAGAATCTCTAGAAAAGAATATAGCAGGATAATGCATTTTTAGTAATTTGTTATCTCAGAGATCTAGAAGATATCAAAACAGAAATATGACATATGACTTTGTAAAGCTAAAAGATTTATCGAATTGAGTTTTTATCATTGTAAAATCCTTTTTCATTTTTAACTGACCTCGATAATCACAAACACACTACTGTTCCTGCTTATATTTATGAGAGAAAGACTGCATTTTTAAAGTCATTCAAACTGTCAGGGTTAAATGAGAAATAAAACACTTGGTCAAATTGTCAAAGGCAAGCTGTCGTTTAGTAAAGAAGGGCACTGGAGTCGACATATGTGGACATTGGCTCTATGGGGACTGAGTAGTGTTTGCCCTGTAACACACATATGCTCTTGTTGTCTCAGACACCTTTAAAACATCTTGAGACCACGTTGTAATAAATGAATAAAATGGTGAGAAGTTCAAACCTGAACAAGATTTAACTCCACTGACACTCTAGGTGGTGTCATCGAGATAACCAATAGCAAAACAGATGCCTATGCAAATAATTATGGTAATAATTTTTGTTTATGTGCAACCATATCCAAGTCAAACTATTGTTGTGTGAATTTTGAAAGTCTAATTTTTAATTATATTCTAATTCTAAAATACATTTCTGTTTATTTCCATTATATATATATATATATGTATATATATATATATATACACACACACACACACATATATGCGTGTGTGTGTGTGTATGTGTGGAGAGAGAGGAGACAGAGAGTTAATAAATTGTGTTCTTATCTGTAAGAATCTTTTATAAGTGGTTATAAGAAAGCCATAGAAGGAAGTTGGTGAAGGGAGTGATAATAATCTGGAGACATCTAAAGTGAGGAAAGAGATTGAAAGAGAAAATAAGATAACTTTCGTCATCTCGTTTTTCACATACCACTCTTCTGATAGAATTAAGATCTAGTTCTGCCAGCTGTATATTTAATGTTTTTCCCATGACATTATCTCATAACTGCTATAGTCATTGCTTAACTTGATTTTTAGTGCATCAAGATAAGTCTGTGATCCTGTAGTCGGTAACACTTAATCTAATGAAAAAGAATATTTCTAAGCTTGAAGAGCTAGTAAAACATTAGCCGGGCACTGCCATGGTTGGCTAGTTGTAAGGTCCAACTAAGTTATTTTAAAAAGTTTATGAAATTATTTCACAGCTTTCTACCCAAGGATAAAAGGAGATATCCCCTTCTGCTTAGTTTAGAGGAGGCTCCACGAAGCTTTGGGTTGAATATTCAGGGAAGCATGTGGTGCTTCTGATTGTCCAGAGGTACCTTTTAGAACATTCCAGGGCAGGAACCAAGAGGCATACAACACAATTCAAGACATTGCTAAGTTGAATGAAATTGTATAGTTTTT
>NW_004567107.1:62465781-62474856 GCF_000260355.1 Condylura cristata | reverse complement strand
TTAATGAAATTTTTCATTTCAGCATTGGTTAGATTCATAATTCAGGCTGAGGAGACTTGCACTGTGTATAAATGTCTGCTAGAGATATTATCATCCCCAGTACTTGGACCCTAAGCTAGAGGCGTAGGGTCCTTTGGTCACCCGAAATAATATGCTCACAGAGCCAGATATCTGTACGATTCTGGTTGTTTATAGCAACAACTTCAAACTTCAAAACAAGTAAGTAATTATTAATCTTACACTTCAGGTATGTCTTTGCCTATTATTACCACTAGCATTAATTATTTGAATCTAGTTACAACCCACAATGTCAGAAAGGTACTTTCTTTTACTTTCTTTACCTTGCATTTTGAAGACATTAGGAATATACTTAAAATTTGGGGTGGATGGGGGAAGTGTTATAATAATATGAACGTCATCACAGTGTAGCGATACATTTTGATGTCTTCTGTCCATTGATCCCCATTCTCTCTGAATGGATTGATATTGTCAATACAGTTACAGTTATGTTAAATGCATGAATTATAGTGCTTAAGCAGGAGGTTGTCAAGGCTATAGTTTATAACAAAGAATTACTATAAAGTATGCTTATTTTTTGAAAGCTGTAAACATATAGAAAATATTTTTGTATCTAGTGGAAGTCCTCTTGCCTGTGTGACTCCTGTCAGCCCTATACCTTACAATGTTGAAGAAAGAATGCTTGTTCTGTGCAGTTCTGAAAATGAAGATGGTGACTGTGTGTGTGTTTTGTGGAAAGAAAAATTTGTTTTGAATTGTTAATGCTAACATGTCAGCAGTTAGGTTTTCAAGTGCTCCTTCCTGTCTTGAGAGTGAAGGCACTTACCTCATCATGGTGTTCTACTTCTCTTCCTACATCTCCTTAGAAATTAGCACTGAGATGGTAATAGCATTTACCTTTTATTTACCCAGTCCTTTCTTCTCTTTCTAATATGTGTTTACAGTTATAGTTTGGCCAGTATGCATCATTCCTCCAGTTACTCATTATTTTGTACATATACTTCATTCATATTTAATTAGTTCATTCATAAATTTGGCTCATGTTGATTGTAATTTTAAGTATGATACATGCACTATAAGACTGAAATGCTTTCAAAAATAAGACTCCACCTTTGAAGATCTTACAGTAAGCTATAAATATAGATTGTTTCTGTATTTTTAAATGCATTTACTATATCATCCTTTATTTTTGTACAATATATGATTTCCCTGTGAAATTCCCACCACCAGTTCTCCTGTGCACTTTCACCATAGTCCCTTGTGCTCTTTCTACTCCTGTCATGATCCTTCACCCTCCTCTACCCCTATAAAATGTCTCTGATCTATAGTTACCAGATTATTTTGATTTTTACTTTATTATAGTTACTTTTTCCCTGATTCCTTGTTTGGTTTCTCTACATTCCTCCTATATGTGAGACCATTTAACATTTTTCTTTTCCTTTCTGGCTTATTTTGCTGACCATAGTCCCTTCCAACTCCATCCATGTTTCTGTGAATGGCATGAGTTTATCCTTTTTGATTGTTAAACAATATTCCATTGTATAAATCTACCACATCTCCTTGATCCAGTCCATTTGGGTTGCTTGGAAGCAACCTATAGCTTTCCTATTGTAAAATATGCTGCAATAAACAGGGTTGCAGATGTCCTTTTTGTTTCCTTTGGGTAGATAGATATTTAGGAGTGGTATTCCTGTTTAATATAGTAGTTCCATTTTTTTTTTATAAAGATTTATTTATTGTTCATACAGAACTGGGGTATAGGCCAGAGGCTCAGGGGCGGTGAGAGGCTTCACCAGAGACAGAGTGGGGAGCAGAACAGGCAGATCTACGAAGTACACTGCTGAGGGGAGCAGCAGGCTGGTTAGGAGAGGTCTGCCACGCCATGTGGTCACCTCCGGGGCAGGCGGGAATCGAACTCATGCGGAAGTGGCTTTAGCTTCTCAGTGCTGTGCTTTAACCTGCTGCGCCACCATGGAGGGCTAGTAGCTCCATTTTTAGTAGTTTGTGGAATCTCTACACAGCTTTCCATAATGGTTGGACCCAAGAAGTGTAGGAGAGTTCCTTTTTCTCCACATCCTTACCAAAATTTGTGTTGCTGTTTTGTTTGTTTGTTTGTTTTACAATATGCGCCATTCTCACTGGTATAAAGTGGTATCTCATTGTGGTTTAAAATTGGTGATATAAAAATACTGAGCATGACTAGATAAGTTTATGTGGAGTAAATAGGACCATAAAGGGGGTGTCCAGGTGAGTTGGGTGTTGTTTTGCTTAATCTCTAAGGCCAAGGTAACTACTCTTGGTACTTAAAATATATGTCATCGGATTTACTGTCATACATGTGATTAAAGTTAAGGTTGAACTTTAAAAATTGGAGCTTTGCAGACAGCGTGTTGCATTTTAACATGTTCAGGGTAATAAATCCTGTCTCTTTTAGAATCCTATTATTGCATCTGTATAACCTCCAGGTCCTTAAGGAATTGATGCCATATATTGGCTGATTTAGCCTGTGTTTACCTCTATTTCTATTTAATTCAACCTATCACTCACTGATTTCATTAGAAACATAATAAAATAAAATGATTCTCCAGAACTCTAACTTGCCTATAACAAATACAAAGCCTTTTGTTCACTGTGGTATACTTTCGTTTCTGGTGTTAAGGGCTCATTATGTTTAACATCATTAAAACAGACTGGCAATGTACTTATTTCTGTAATTAAAATTTTCAGAAAAACAAGCTAGTTTTATTTTCTTCACGCAACGGATATTTTGATAGGTTTCATTAGTTTGTAGGTGAATTGAACATCTTAACTGTACTAAAAACTTCAAATCAGTATCCTAACTTATTTAATTTAAAAGACAAAGAAAATACTAAATGAACATGCCAGGCACTTTGAATTCAAACATGAAGTTACTCAAGGGAATTCATTTTAATATACCTTTTTACAAAGCATCTGGCATAATTCTGCATGTGGAATTTTATATATTACAATTACTGGACCACTTTATTATATTTAGTTACCAATGAGGAAACAGAGACTAAGAGATTAAACTGTATGTCCAGTATGACAAGAAAAAGGATGTGATCTGGCCTGTGTACCACAGAATGCTGAAAATATCACACACTCTCTAAGTCTGCTAACCTTATGAAATATTTTTTCATAAACATTGGCAAATGAAAAATAGAGGCTCCTTCAAACTGATGTATTATAGACATACTTAAAATGATTGTTTTGTTTAATATCCTGGACAGAATACTTGAATCCTTTTTATTTTGACTATACATAACAAATCGGGGCCACAAAATGAATCAATTACATAGTAATTGTAATACTGTAATTACAATATTTTGTAATTATGCTGTACTTACAATATTTTGAAACAACTGAATTGTTATTTTGTTGATTGTCTTCTGAATGTGTGTGTGTGTGTATATATATATATATATACGCACACATATATACATATATATGTCATAATAATATATGTATGGGGTCATATAATTTTAAAGAATATAAGAAGGACAACATTTTAATCTCTTTTTTTCCTGGCATATGTAAAGTTGCTGTTTATCTCTTCCTGTTTTCCAGTGAGTAGTATTTCATAGTCTTTTTTCAATGCTTTCTGAGCATATGCAAATATCAGTACATATACACACATTTGATAATTGTCATTATTCATTTAAAAATAGGATTATATGACATAGATCTCTTTATATCAAGTTTTACCTACATTACTCTGTTGATAATTACCCAAGTGATAGTCTAACAGTTGTGCTTTATGAGTGCTTAATTCTTATGAAATAGAAATTTTTTTTCGCATTGCTCCTTTTCTTTTGTCATAACAATGTTATCATAAACATCCTGGAATTTATGCCTATGTGTGTTATTATGGATTATAATGATGTGTGTTACAGACAGGAGGTGTGTAGTAAACTGACCACTTTTTATTAGCTTCACTGAGATCTAATTCATATATCATTCAAATATGCTGTTAACTATCTCCTCTTTATTAAAATATTTAAATAAATCTGCTTTGATCTTATTGCAAAATCTGCCAATCCAATTATTTTACAATCCTCATAGAAAAACTACTTACTATGTTTTCTATACTTACATATAAATGCTATGTTTCTACTCCTTCATACTTTTTCTGTCAGTCCCCAGTCCCAAATATACCCCCACAGCTTTCTCTCACATTACTAGTAAGCACCATGACACAAAATCCAGGGTCTAATTTGCCTTTAATCGTACTTAAAATATCAGAATTGTATGAAGAAGTTGATTGCTCATAAAGATTACGTTCTTTCTCCACTTGGTTTCTATTATGCAATACTCTCTGGTTTTCTTCATCTTCTTTCCTTATCCCTACCTCTTAATATTAGGTTGTTAGTGAACTTTTAGTCAGCCTTCACACTTCTCTTTGCACTACATATCACATGAGTAGTCATATTTAGTGCCATGATTTTAAATATCTATGTGTCAGCTACATGTTGATAATGTCCTAATTTATATCTCCAAATCATCTTTCTACTAAAGTCCACATATCTATAGCTGTTCATCTTCAGATCTATCATCTATCTATGTGAAACTATATAATAGTCCTTTGAAACAAGAGTTTAATTGCATCAAAAAAAGCTTATTCTTTCTGAGTCCTGAAGAGGCTTTCATCTCAGTGCCTCCTAAAAAGCAAAATTGCTGGTACTAGTATTTGTCATCTTGTGTACCACGTGCTAACAAGCCCTAGTCACCACTCATTTCTCAAAGTTATTGTTACCAGAAACAGTGCCTAAAAAGTTTTCTTTTATGTTTCAAAATGTACTTGTACTGGAAAATTGTTATTGTTAGATTTTCTGCTTTGTTTAAGATTTCATTTGTAAGGATGGTGGGAAACAGAGAACACTATAAGTACCATAAATCATATTAAACATCAGATCCCTAGATATAATTCATCTTGCATAGCAACCTTTTTACTGTTGAGCAACATCCCAGCCCCAGACACCCCCATTCTGTTCTGCTTCTATGAGTTTACCAATTTTATGCACCTAGTCTGAATGGAACCAGGCAGTGTTATGCTTCTGTGACTGGCTTATTTCAGTCAGCATGACAACTTTGATGGTCATCATGTTTTGACATATGACATGAGTGTCTTTTTTATAAGATTGAATAATATTTCACTTTAGGTGTGTTTCATTAGTACTTACTACATATTCTTGTACATTCATACATTATTTTAATTTCTTCCATATCTTGGCTATTATGGATAGTGAATGTGGAATGAAGATTTTGATGTCATCAGTGACTTATTGGATGTGACACCAATGCATAGACAATCAAAGCAAAGTTAGGTAAATAGGACTACAATATAAAGCTTCTACATAACAAAGGAAACAATCAACAAAGTTAAGAGGCAACCTAAAAATTGGGAGAAAATAGTTTTAAGCCTTATATTAAAAAGGGATTAATATACAAAGTTATATAAGCAACACCTACAACTTAGTAGAAAAACAAAACAACCTGATTATAAAAAATGGACAAAGGGCTTAAACAGACATTTCTCTTACAAAGACATATGAGCAAGAGACACATGAAAATATACCCAAAATCTAATAATCAGGGACATACAGAATATATTTATGATGAGCTAGCCCCTCATACCTATTAGGATATCTATTATTAAAGAAAAAAAAAACTCTTTGGAAAGGATTGAAAAGATTGGAGTTCTTATGCATTGTTTGTGAGAATATAAAATGTTGAAGCTTCTTTAAAACATTAAAAACAGAAATACAGTATGACCTAGCAGTTCCACTCTTGAGTATATAAACAAAGAATTGAAGGCAAGACCTCAAAGAGAAGTGAATTGAATTACCCAAAGAGCATAAATTAAATTCCCTGAGATATGAGGGATCAGAAAGCGAAAGATACTCTTTAGAGAGAAACCACTGGAGTTGATATTATGCTACCTTATCCCAAATCTGGTATGTAGCTAAGTAGGTCATTTGTCATGAACAATGTGGGTGACAAGGAAAGAAAAGATTTTGCAACTGTAATAAACACTTAGATATACATATTCTTTAAAGTCTGTATTTAGACTTAGCTTTTTTAAAATATTATTGTGCTTTAGTTTTGTTTTGCTTTTTTACAGTGTATTTCTTTTCACTGTTGTCAATTGATAAATGTAGGGGTGTATTTGAAATGAAGAAAATATTGTTAGCTATAAACACAATTATACATGTAGATGGCAGCTGGGTATTCAACAAAATGTTAATATGGTTTATATCCAGATATTAAAATTATGAATTATGAGATATTTTTAATTTCTTCGTGCCTTTCAATGTCATCTTCGTTTTTTCAATCAGCATTTATGACTTGTGCAATCACAGAGTATGAAAAGTTGTTAATTTATATTAATAAGAAATTTATATAGTCATGAAGAAACAAAACAGACACAATTAGAAGATTTAAGTGAAAGGCTTAATCTCACTGTTAGAAAATCCTCTCAATAGAGTAACATTCAGTAACTTTGACTACAAACAAAAAAGGCATTTGCGGCCCTCCCTGGTGGCGCAGCGGGTTAAAGCACTGCACTACAAAGCTTAAGCCACTTCAGCATGAGTTCAATTCCCGCCTGCCCTGGAGGAGTCCACATGGCGAGGCAGACCTCTCCTGACCCTCCCGCTGCTCCCCTCAGCAGTGTACTTCGTCGATCTGCCTGTTCTGCTCCCCACTCTGTCTCTGGTGAATCCTCTCACCCTCCGCATCTCTGGCCTGTACCCCAGTTCTATATGAATAAATAAATAAAATCTTAAAAAAAAAAGGCATTTACAAAGTTAATTTCAAATATTTAGATTGATGAGGTCACGAGGTTGGTAACTTGAGGAAATGAAGTGTAGTGTGTATATATACACATGTGTATGTATAAGTATGTCTCAGCAAAGCATTTTTTGTAACATTCCTGCAGATTTGATTAAGAAGTGCTGGCAGGATTATCAGAGTGGTTAGATGGAATCATAATTCTTAAGTGATCATCAGAATGTAGGTGGATTAATGTTTGCTGGCAAGCCATGGAAGGTTCTGTGGCATAGTTCTGAGTTTGGCCATATTTTACTTAATAATTTTATTAATAAAACAGGTGACATGCTCATTATAATTTAAGTAATGAGGTACCCAGCCTAGCTGATATCAAGCCAAAGCAGATTATTTAGAAAGGCATATGGAAAAGGCATGTGGAGTTTAGATAGAGCAAGAAATAGAAAAATGTTTGTATTTTTCTGAACTTACAGAGATGGGTATTAAAAATTGTTTTTCCTGAAAGATGTAAGGTTTAGGATTGATGATTATAAAGGTATTGAGGAGATTACATCAACAAGCTTGATTTTATGAATGGATGAAACCACAAATTACTTATACAACATAGGAATAAAATATATAAAACCTGATACATCTTGAATATAAATTCTCTGCAGATAAAAGCTCACTTTAAGTCTAGAAACTGTGTGTGTGTGTGTATGTGTGTGTATGGGTTGTGTTTACAACATTTCTAAATTTCAGTGTGACTTAATGTTAAAATATTTGGATTATTTCCGTAAGTGTCCTTTTTTCAACTGCTCATAAATTGTCTGTAGGTTCAGTGAGAGGCTTCTGTATAAATTTATGGGGCTATCAATTTTCTGGCTAATTGATCTTGTACTTGATGATTCCAAACATGTTCAGCTCCATTAAATGCAATGTCATTCTTTTCCCAGGGGCTAGTTGATTTCAGTCTGTAAAAAGCCTGCTATGAAAAAGTGTTTTCTAGTGTCCTTTGCTCTGTTATCATCTACGAACTACAAAAGAAATTTGTATGAATCAAAAATCATATGAATCTATAAATCATGATGGTAAAAACAAACATACAGCACTTTCCCCCTACATTCACATAAAATAAGGGAATTTTAAGGAGGTATATTTGTAAGACATATGCAAAGGCATGGTAGTGCCTATATAAACAATGATGTGATCTGTAAAAAAAAAAAAAAAGACACTGGAAAGGTTCTTCATTGCACAAAATGATTAGCAAAAATAGTTATGCAAAGAAGAACTTAGAAATATTTGTTTTTTTCCTTCCTATATTCTGTGTATTCAGCAACTTATTTACATTAGTTGATAATAAAAGCATATTATAAAACCTAAGTCCTGTCACCCTCAGTACTTATTTAGGTCTTTTTTCTCTTTTCTTCATTTAATAATTTATAAACCGGAAAACAAATCTATCTGGAAAAATGTTTCTGTCTTACCTTTTGCTGTGGTTCCTCAGGGAACATGCTTACCTGCAAGCACTTCATTGGGCCTCACACCCTTGTATTCCTGGTGTTCGTAGTGCACATTTATTTCACATATAGTGTCTTAAAATATAAGAATTTTTATTGGTTCTAGATCGAGAACCCAATATTTTGTTTCACCCTGCAGCAAATCCCAAGAAGAGAAATGGAGGAGAAAATACTCAGAGGAAGGAAAAAATAATGACAGGTGCTGCCCTTGTTGAGTGATGCATCACTGACTAGAGGTCACCTGTCTCTGTGTTCCAGACCCAGCTCATTTCTGTAGAAAAAATAGCTTAGTGATGGTATGTAAGTTTGTCTCTTGACTGATATGGATAGTAGTTATGACCATAAAGGCTTTCTCACATCTGATGAATGCCCAGGTCTGTTCAAACTTCTAGGGTAATCATGGTGACCCTGGAGTAATTTAACACACACACACTCTCTCTTTTTTTTCTTTTTTATTTATTCATACAGAACTGGGATACAGGCCAGAGGTACAGGGGCAGTGAGAGGATTCACCAGAGCAAGAGTGGGGAGCAGAACAGGCAGATCAACAAAGTACACTGCTGAGGGGAGTGTACTAGACGTGCCATGTGGGTCACCTCCCTGGCCAGTGATATAAAGTGCTGCACTGTAACCCATTGCGCCACCAGTGAGAGCCCACTTTAAGATTCTTAAGGAAAAAAGACCTCACAGCTGTGAGTGTAGGATGACAAGCTGGGTATCTTGTCATGGCAGACTTCTCTTTTGTTCAGTC
>NW_004567107.1:62433288-62465251 GCF_000260355.1 Condylura cristata | reverse complement strand
AAATTCACTTTAAAGAGGTAGCATTATAAGAAAAAAACACATCTGCATTATATACAACTCCTTTTTTGGTGCTTCTAACAAGACCAAAAAGGAAGGAGTCTAGGTCAAATTCAAAATACTTTTTTTCTGGTAAGTTGAGATTGCTGATAAGTTGAGATTGCTGATTTAGAGATGTGTGGGACTGGACATGTGGGATTAAGTGAAAAATGTTTCATATTTTAAAAGGAGTTTTGCTGAAAAACAAAAGGAAAAGTGTCCATGAAATTTTTAATGTGATGTTGTAAAAAGTCAGAACAATACATTGGGTTATAAATACATATAACATAGTTCTGCCAACACAAACACATCAACAAATACAAGTACTTCTAATGTATATTTATATATATATTTATATATTTGTTTATATTTATAAACATAAACACACATATAAGCATATATATGTGATATATATGTGTGTGTATATATATGCATATATATAAAAAAGAGAAAGGCAGAGACTGTATATAAATTATTTAGGTTTGTATATACATTATTTCCTTTGGAAATTAGATAAATGTTGAGGGCATGATGGATGATTTCATTATTTATTTTTATATAATTGTATGGTTTTAATTTATCTTTTAAAAATGCCTTCCAGGGCCCTAACTGGTGGCGCAGCGGGTTAAAGCACAGCACTGAGAATCTAAAGCCGCTTCCGCATTAGTTTAATTCCCACCTGCCCCGAAGGGTGACCACATGGCGTGGCAGACCTCTCCTGGCCCGCCCTCTGCTCCCCTCAGCAGTGTACTTGGTTGATCTGCCTGTTCTGTTCCCCACTCTGTATCTGGTGAAGCCTCTTACCGCCCCTGAGCCTCTGGCCTGCACCCCAGTTCTGTATGCACAAATATATATATACATATATATATTTTAAATGCCTTCCATTTGTCACTAGGGAAAAAAAAGTATCTGTAATAAAATTGTGCTTTCACTGAAGATGTTATATCAAAGCATATGTTACAGTTATTTGAAATTCTAGTCAGTAGATAAGTTTCCATGGAAAAACTTTATTTTTATAATAAAATAGTAAGTCTTATGGAATTACTCACAGACTATGATGATGTATATTTGACATTGGATGTTAAGCACTTTAAAAGTTTACTCTTATCTCCTTTTGAGAATAAATAGGAATTACCCCAAAACTAACAACTTGGCAGAGATGCTAAGATTCAAATTCAGGGTGCTGGATGCAGGTCATGAGTGTTCACTGCAGTGTTATGTATTATTAGCAGACACTGTAAACAATTTAGTTTCCCATAGTAGACAGGTGATTAAATTGTAGTTAAGTCCCTCTGAAACCAGTATTGACATGAGAATGTGATCATGAAATGAAAATTTTGCCTTTTAAGAAGGTTATAAATGCTATTCAAAAAATGTTATCCTTTTATAATGTATACTTATATATAGAAAAATATCAAAAGAATATTAATGAATTCTTACTAGCTCTTCTTGGTAGTAGTGAGTTTTATATATTTTTAAATTTATTTTTAAAGTAAATCTGTGGCCTTTAATTAGAGAAAATTAGACTAGGTAATAAAAAATAAAATCAGAAAATATTTTTTTTACTGGAAAAAATTATAGTGTATTTCCTATAGGGTATATTTTAATTTATAAAATTTTAAGGTGTTTATTGGCCTTGAGTTATCCATCTTTTTTGTGAAGTTCCTAAGGAAAAATATTATTTTCCACATTTATCAAGAAGATAAATGTTATGACTGATAATATTTATATAAAAAGATAATTTTTCTTTATTATTTAGCAAAGAGGAACTATTTTTCATCATCCACAGAAGCCAAAGACAATAAATCGCGAGTGTTTTACAACTATCAGGTCAGTGCAGCACATTTTTCTATCAAAGATTGCACCAAACTGTGAGAATGTATAATCCCTGCAAATGCTTCTACAGAAAAATGCCAATAGCATCTACCCATAAAGTGAGAGAGAACTAAGCATTGTCATGAATGATGAGAAGAGGGAAGCACTATGTCAACAGAATGACATTTTTAGAATTTCAATTGCATGAGAAAAGAGATGTCAGGGTGGGTTTTTTTTATGGTGTTTTTAAGAATTTATAGTTTCTGGTGTCATTTATATGCTGTTATTATTTTATTAATTCTTTTAAGAGCATTTATCTGATCAGAAGCCATTTCACAATACTTATTAATAAATGCTAGTGTGATGCATTGTTCTAATCCACAGAATTACAAATTTAACTGGCTCTACAGAAACAGTCAGGGAGGCCTTATTGCACCTCTGTTCAAAAAGTATTTGAAGCAATTACAGGAAAAAAATGCTAAGCAATTATATTTTTGCCTGCCATTTTTACTAGAAAACAGACTGAAACCATCATAAATATATCAGGTCCTATTCTTTCTCCTTAGTTCTAATTTTGGCATCTTGACATAGCAGATTTGTTGACACAAAATAATAAGCAAGGTAAACTAAATTTGGTGACTAATATGTGAAGCAGGTAATTTCCATTTCACATATCCAATTATCAGAAAGTCCATCACCTCAGTTAACAAAAGTTATAGGAGTTGTCTCTAAGAGAATCATGACTTACCAGTTTGCATTTCTGAGACTTGCCTCAATGGAGCACACTAGAATTTCATTTTATATCAAGTTAGCATTAGAGAACTTAGCACACTCCTGTCACTCACTGCTGGATGTTATATATCTAACTTATTAATATAATCAAAATGTCCCACCTGAGTTAATTTCTCAAGCATGCAAGTGATCAAAAAGTTATTTTAGGGCCCTCCCTAGCGGTACAATGGGTTAGGATGCAGCACTGCAAGCTAGCGTAAGCCAGTTCAGCATGAATTCGATCCCCTGCCCGGGGAAGTGACCCACATGGCGTAGCAGACCTCTCCTGACCTGCTCCCCTCAGCAGTGTACTTCGTCGATCTTCCTGTTCTGCTCCCCACTCTGTCTCTGGTGAAGTATGTCACTGCCCCTGCACCTCTGGTCTGTATCCCAGTTCTGTATGAATAAATTAATCTTTAAAAAAAAAAACTGGAGCACCAAAATGTTTTTAAAAAATTATTTTAAAGTGCTCTAAGTGCTGCCAAAAAATACTTGTCAGCAGTGATCCATCTCTGTGAGTGAGATAAATATGACCCTGAAGCTTAGCCCCTAGTGAGAAAAATGTGTCTGTAGGCTGTAGCATCCGTCTAATACTCTTAAGTGTGTAGCTACCACACCTGCAGTTCCTACCACATAGCTCAAATTGACATCTATGGCTTTAAGAAATACAGTCATTCTCTCCAGAACAGTTTTGTACAACCACCTAAAAATATTTCAGATCTCACTTCTGGAGTATTATAGATATATAAAATAATCTTTTCATTTGAGACAACGTTCAACAATGCAATTTACTGTTGTTTTATTGCAAATAATAGTTGCAGTTTTAGAAGGATTGATAAATATAGACAGTCATAAAAAGAAAAAAATTTCCAGTCAGTAATTTAATTCTGTTATCAGAGCTAGCATTTTGAAATTTAATGTACATGTACATGTTTATATATATCACATGTACATGTGTATATATGTAGCATATATAGTTTACATTCATGTTTACTCATTTCTAATGTTTTTCTCTATATTTTTAATGGTCACAGAGTATTGTATCTGGATATGCCATAACTGATATAATTTACAGGCATGGGGGTTTTCAGCTTTTTAACTGACATACTAAGTTATGCTGATCCTTATAATTGTTTTTCTATCCTTTTATCACTTATTTCTGCTTTGATCTTTATTTTTTCATTAGTTTACTTATTATTGTTTTAATTTGTTCTGTTTTTCTGGTTCTTTAAGGTATAAAGTTAGGTTGTTTACTTGAACTTGTTCTTTTTTTTTTTTTTCTTTAAGGTATAAAGTTAGGTTGTTTACTTGAACTTGTTCTTTTTTTTTTTTTAATTTGTGCTTTTTTGCAATAAGTCTGCTCTTACTATATTCCCAGAGTACCTTGTATTCTTGTTTACATTTTCTTTTGATTTTAATCAAATGACTATTCAAGAGTGTGTTGTTTAATTTCTAAATATTTGTTAATTTTCTAATTGCCCTTCTGCTATTGATATCGTTTCATTCTATGGTATACAGAAAAGATACTTGGTATGATTTCAGTCTTAAATTTGTTGAGGATGTTTTGTGATCTAATACATGATCTTTTCTGGAGAAAGTTTCAGGCTTGAAAAAAGTGTGTATTTTGCTATTATAGATACATTTAAACTATAGCATAGCTCAAGTCCATCCTTTCCCTACAGGATGTTTTATGCATTACTGAAAGTGGGGTATGGAAGCGTCCTACTATTATTTTATTGCTGTCTGTTTATTCTCTTGGACTGGTCAATACATTGCTACATGTATACGTAGGTGAACTGATGTTGGGTACATACTTATTTATATTTGTCATATTTTCCTGATCAACTGAGCTGCTTATTGTATAATGACCTTTGTCCCTTGTGACCATTTTTGACTTATTTTATCTTATGTAAATACTGCTCTCTTTTGTTTGACATTTGCATGGGATATCTTTTTCCATTCTTTCTCTTTCTTTATGTGCTTCTGTAGTTCTAAAACTGAGTCTCTTGTAAATGGCATTTTGTTGATCTTGTATTACTTTAAATTCATACAGGTGCTCTGTGCTTTTGATTGGAGGCTTTAATGTTTTTACATTTAAAAGAATTATGGGTAAAGGCTCCCTATTAACATTATTTTTTTTCTTTCTTATTTATGGTTCTTTTGGCCCTCTTCTCTTGCCTTCTTCTTTTGCGATTTATTGTTTATTTTGTAGTGATATGCTTTGATTCTTTTTTTATATGTATTTACTTCATAAATTTATCTACTTTAAGGTAATAATAATTTCACTTCTATTGCATACAAATACTTTATACTTTATCTCTCATTCATATTTACTCATTTCTCTCCTTTCTGTACTTTATGATATTGGTGTCAGACTTTATATCTTTTTTTATTGTGTATCATTAAAGACATTTTGTAGTTATAGAACTTATTACTTTTGACTTTTAATTTTTATGTGAAAGTACATGATAGAAAAATGTGGATAAGCTAGAGTACATTATGCTAATTGAAAAAAGCCAGTCACAGAATGACAAATGCTGATGATCCCTCTCATGCTTAAAAACTACTTAGAAGACAATGAAAACATTTTCTGATGGTATTAAAAATAAATTAAGGAAACTTCTGAAGGTGATGTTTATTACCTTGATTGCAGTGAGTTTTCACATGTGTATGTATATATTCAAACCCATCAAATAGTATACATAAGTATCACAGTTTTTATGTAGATCACTTATACCTTCACAAGAATGCTTAAAAATATTGAATTAATATTGTTGGGTGTATGAGATTTCTGTCATTTTGTCAAGCATTACCATAAATTTAGCAGCTTAAAACAAAACTCCTTTATTGATTCATAGTTTGGTAGGGTAGACATTTGGGCAAAGCACCTGTGGCTTCCTTGCTTAGGTTCTCAACAATATAAACCCAATTCATTTGATAGTAGAAGATGGTTTGACAAAGCACTGAGCTCAGGTTCAGCCCAGTGTGAGATCATACTGGAGGTCCATGGGAGATGGATGTCTATGTTCTAGAATCTCCCATAATTCTAGTCAATGCCTCCTGTGGAGGATACCAAAATCTGGAGGCAGCTTTGGAGACCCCCATGGGCATAGAATCCAAAGTATCTTAGATTAGCTTAATTCAGCTATTGTGCTGTTTTCAGAGGTGTGTTATCAGAATCATCTATTAGTTTTAATGTGGTCTAGGCCACTTAGCACAGTTTCACTTTTTTTTAAATCTTCCTTGAATTGTAGGTCTGCTTATCAATGACAAGTAGTCACTTTTTAATTAATAACTTTCTGAACTCACCTGATTGAGTCAAAATCCTATTCCTTGCAGCTGCAGGACTGAGGTGTCTATTAAAGTTCTTGGGGGCCCTCCCTGGTGAGATTGAAACATAGCACTATGAAGCTGTCCTTAGCCATTGCAGCACGAGTTTGAGCCCAGTCAAGTGGGTGACCCACATGGCATGATCCACCTGCTGCTGCCCTCAGTATTTAAGTAGATCTGTCTGTTCTGCTCCCCACTCTGTCTCTGATGAATCTTCTCATCCCCCACACCTCTGGCCTGTATCCCAGTTCTTCTATGCTTAAATAAATAAATCTTTAAAAAATAAATAAAGCTCTTTGGTGACTATTAGCTGGAGGCCACTTTCCATATTCCTTGGCACATACCCTCCCCATTTGCAAAACATGCAATGGAGAATCTTCCTCTATTAGCCTTCTTAGTGTGCTATTATATAATCTGGGCGAAGAAATTAATTTTCTCACACTTCTGAAAACTGAAGTCCATGATCAGGTGTTTCCAGGGTTGGTTTCTGTTGAGAGTTCTCTCTCCGCTTATAAATGACTTCCATCTTGCTCTGGTCTCCCATGGCCTTTGTTCTCTCTCTGTGTGAGTGTGTGTGCCTTTGTATGTGTTTATGAAAGAGCAAGAGCTGGAGAGGTGGGGGGCAGGGAGAGAGAAACACACACACACACACACACACATACATACATATACTCTGGTGCCTATTCCACTATGAGCTTCTTTAACTTTTTTTACATTCCTATAGGGGCCTTTCTGTTGTCACAGTGGGGGTTAGAGTTTCATGAATTTGGGGGAGGGTGACACCATTCAGATGGCAGTATTTCCTAATGTCCACTTGCCTTCCTAACTCAGATCATCTTTTTTGCTGCTTGCCAGCTTTCCTTTCTTTTGCACTTTTTCCATACTTGTCCTTTATTGCTAAACATTGACAGCAGAGAAAATTTCCTCAAACTTTAAAAAGGAATGGCTGTACAAGGTGAAAAAAAAATAGCATTTAATTTTCCACTTCTACAGAGCCTCACAATGGTGAGAATTCTCAGGGCACGTAAGATAGCCTTGTGACTTGTAATGTGCCCCTGTAGCATCTTTAGATGGCTGTAACTCATGTCCATGAGTCTATATTTCAACACAAGGTGACAGGCATTTGGTAAGGTTTTAGTATTCTTTAGTGTTGCCCTTGTCATTTAATAGGCTCCTTCAAAAGAGCAGAACCCCACATGGTAGTACATGCCTGTGCTGGGAATGTCTGATCTCTGGCTTTCATACTGAATGAGTGCCATGTATCTCTTGGGGGTTCATGATGCTTACTTTCTCATTCTAATTTATGGGCATCACCTCAGTTTTTCTCTTAAAAGCTGCCAACCCCCTGCAGTGCGCTCCAAAGCCTTGTCAACAGCCTCTCTTGAATTTACATGGCACTGCCAGTCATCCGGACTGCCTGAAGCCAAAGAAAAGGAAGTTCACTTCCATCCTCATTTCTTATCAGCTTGTAGTGATTCTTGATAAAACAAATCTCTTCAGCTTTCAAACAAATAAAATGTGCATTATCCATTATGCATTATGTTTTCTAGTTATCCATTTTAACAAGTTCTTTTAGGAGCATAGGGCATAACATCCCATGTGAAATCCAAGTTCTTGTCTGTAATAGGAGATTAGAGTTAGAGAAATGCAAAGGAAAATGTTCCTGATGCTTAACTGGCTCCATTCTTTTAGGTGGATAATTGACATTTGATTATTCTAGTGACAATCATAGTTTCTACGTATTTGCATTGTGTCCCTGGTTTTATCTACCATGTGTAGCAGGTGACAATAATTATAGTCTCTGCTAAGTTCTAAAGGGCATTTTTCAGGTGAAAGATACTAGAGTTAATACTTTACATGTATTATCTTATGTAACCTAATAAAGCACAATTAAATAGGCATTGTAACTATCCTACTTTGCAAATGAGGAAACAGAATACAGAAAGCCTAAATAGTCATGTCTAGCTCACAGAAACAATATGTTGTAAAGATAAAGAGTATGTTGTAAAGATAGTTGTACCAATTATTTATGAACCTGGAGGTTCCTCTGTTGCAACGTGAAATAGTTTCATCTTTTTCATAATCGCCTGAAACATTATGTGATAGGAAATCTAGAACAAATCTTTAAGTTTCTACCTACAATTGGATTCAGATTCTGTTTTAGTCACTTATTAAGTTTGTGTCTAAATTCTTTATTCCTCAGTTTTCTCTTTTCTGAATGAGGATATAAAATATTCCCTGGTGGATATATTTTTATTTCACATGCCTCATGTAGTCAATTATGGGTGATTATTTGTGTCTCTGATTATCTAGATCATTCTAAGATGAATGTTGTTAACATTTTAATAGGAAATTGTTGTAAAAGATTATTGATGTTCCAAATGGGTAGTTCACTGCTATGTAACATAAAATGAAGCATGGTCACTAGGTTTTAAGAGTTCTTTATACATTTTAATTGTGGGATGAATAAAGGAAAAATAAAAACCAAGTAAAAGCTAGTTTTGGTTGGGGCCTAGGTATCATAAATGCTAAAATTCTCAATCCGCTAGTTTACATCAGAGTATTCACTTGAGCAGTGACTCTAGAATTCATGGAAATTAATAGCTAAAATGTCAGCTATTATGTAGTAAAGCATAATCTGGCAGGTAAAAATTAGTTTGCTTTCCTTTGAATATTGGCACATGTAATCGCTTTGATATCTACCCTTTCCCCTAGTGTTTCACCAGTTTCTTGTCTTATCCCAAAGTACTGGCTCAGTACATTTGAACTGAGTTTTTGCTAGAGAGAAAACCAGATCCCTCAGTCCTTAAAGAAACTATAGATCAGAGACATTCTGTAGGGAGGAGGAGGAAGGACCAGGACAGGAGTGGGAAGAGCGCAAGGGACTGTAGTGATTGTGCACAGGTGAATTTGTGGTGGGAATTTCACGGAGAAATTATAGATTATACAAAAATAAAGGATGATGTAACAAATATATATTTTAAGAATAAAAATAGATCCCCTAGTAAACATTTACTTGTCTTCCTGTCCCAATTGAGCCTAATCTAGACCTCACTCTTTACAGCTCTGTCTTGCTGGGCATGCTCTTTGCACTCTGGTTTGCCTGTATGCAGCTGGCTAATGCCAGCTGGCAGAGGGGGTTTTGGATAGAGCTCCATTTCCAAGTGCCCTGTGGGGGCACTCATGTATTTGGTATCTCTGTGTGATGTCCTCAGGATAAACAATAACCTGTGTGCCATCTCCTCTCCCTGGTGTGCTCAGAAACCAGCTCAGCTTTCTTTTCAAAGATGATGCTGTTCAACTGATATTAAGTTCACAGAGTGAATACTCATAAGGTAAATGGAGCAAGTCACATCTAGCCCTTAGATATTTTAGGAGAGAAATGTCCCCTACACATTTCACTTTGTCATTGGGTAGCTTGGTTCTTGGCAACTTAGCAGATTCTATTAAACTTGAAATGTTTAATTGGAGAATAATGACTATAATTCTGACTTTAATCTATACTAATTATGAAAACAAAGATACTGAGTTCTTTCAAGGCACTTCTAATTTTGTGAATGACTATTCATTTTTAAAAAGGATACGAACTATTAATGCATTTACCATTTTTTCAGAGGAATATTGAATATCTTGTTGTGTTATTTTATTATCAGACCTAATAATGCTACATGTTCCTTCAAAGACTTAAAGAATCAGACAAGTTGGGTGTCTCGGCAATATCCATCCCTGATATGATCTTGCCCTTTATTGAAGTATGTTTACTTGCTTCTAACAGAAAAGGACCAATATCTTCATTTTAGAAATGTCATAAAGATGGCTTGATTACACTCAAGAAATTATGTAGCAACTAGTTGGCCTATATATAGAATATTTTTCCATTACTTTTAGACTGTAATGTTACTACTTTAATTTAAAAAAGTAAACTAATATTTATGCATTGTAGTTTATATGCCAATTTCTATACTAAGCATTATAGACTGTGTCAACAACATACACACTACTGAATGTGTCTATTAGCCTATGTATCGGTTTTCATTGCTGCCTTAATGAATTAACATAGACTTAATGGCTTGAAATAAATTTATTATACTACAGTAACTTTGGGTCAAGACACAAAAAGACTTAGGGGGTCCTTATTTAGGAATACTCTAAGGCCAAAATCTAGATGTGTTTAAGCCTTTCTAGAGGCTCTGAGGGAGAATTCCTCCTCACTTATTCAGACTGTTGACAGAATTCATTCCATATCCCTGTAGGACTGTAGCTTTCATTTACTTGTTGATTGTTTTCAGTTTTTGGAGACAGCTAGAATTCCATCTCATGGCTTCCTTCACAGCCAATAAGGGCAGGGCAAGTCTTTCTCATACTTCATATCTTTTTAGCCTTTCCCTTTTATCCTTGCTCTTCTGCTGTCTGTTTCTTTAGCCTTCCTCTTCTACATTTATGGCTTATATTATTACATTACCACAACAAAAATATTCAGTAATCCTATTTAAAGGTCAACCTTAATCTCATCTGCAAATTCCCTTCACAGTTTAGTACCTTGCTTAGTGTCTGATTAGGGTCAGAATTTTAGGATATATCATAATTCTGCTTATCATATTGCTTGTATTACCTCCTATTTTTGAAGTTTTGTTTTGAGACAGTGGTTTGACCATACTAAACTCAATATGACCAATAAAAAAATATTAGCAGTATTTTTTTATTGCCATTTTTCAATCACCTGCATGCTTATTAGTGACATTCTTATATTTAATTTTAATAAGTACAGTAATGGAATTGTCAAAATAAATTAATTTTCTATAATTCTCAATAATAATAGTGTATAATGAATGGTAGTCAGCTTTCAAAAAATTAGAAGATGAATATATGAATACAATTTGCTATAATGTGATGTCGACTCAAATTGGGTTTTGTTCCAAAATGTTTCCAAGCTGAATTTTTTTTTAATGTTTAGATAAAGAAAAAAGGAAACTCTGAATCATTGGAGGAGATATTTGGCAAATCTCACAGCTACAGCTGATCTTAAATATTTTATGTGATAAATAGTTCTTCAAGAGGCCAGAAGTCACAAAGTTAATTGACTCAATCCCAAATAAAAATCAACTCTGTTCAAAATATACTTTGTCATATGAGTGGTCAGTACTGTATCTTTGATAGAGTACTGCTTATCGCTACTGTAAACTTACTTTCGAGGTTAGTCAAATGGTCATAATGATGATGGCAATAAAGCAGTGAGAATAAAGGAGAAGGATATCGGGGTATGTGTCTGTGTGTGGGGTGGCTTTTTGTATATAGTAGAATAAGTGTGTAATAGAGTATTAGAAATAGAAATAAAATTGAAAAACATTTGGTTATACCACACTATTTACAATATTGTAAAAGTTGTTTATTATATATAATTATTTATTTAGTATAGTAATTATTCATGTAAATAAATGGTTGCATATTTAATGTTTTGTTAAGTTAGTTTTTTATATAGTTCAATCATATATTTTGCAGGTTATAAAATAATAGTACTGTCTCTGTATCAAGGAAAAATATGGTTTTTAAGTTCAGTCTTCTTTAAAGTATGATCTTTTTTTTTAAAGTCTTCCCTATTGGAAATAGAGCAGCATTACGTATGGGGGTGCAGGTGTCCTTTTGAGCCCATGATTTTGTATTCTCTGGGTAGATAACATAGTAGTGGGATTGCTGGGTCATATGGGAGCTCTATTTTTAGCATTTTGATAGTGGTTGTATCAACTTGCATTCCCACCAGCCGTGTAGGAAAGTTCCATTTTCACCACATCCTCGTCAACATTTGTTGCTAGTTGTGCCATTCACACTGGTTGAGATGGTGACTCATTGTGGTTTTAATTTTCATCTCCCTTATTACAAGTGATGTTGAACATTTTCTCATATGCCTGCTGGCCATCTGCATCTATTTAAAGATTTATTTATTTATGCATACAAGAACTAGGGTAAGGCCAGAGGTGCAGGGGTCAAAGGGTTCACAAGAGACAGAGTGGGAAACAGAACAGGCAGATCTACTGAAGTACACTGCTGAGTGATGCAGTGGCCAGGAAAGGAGAGGTCTGCCATGCCATGTGTTTCAGCTCCCTAGCCAGGAATTGAACTCATGCTGCAGTGGCTGTAGATAGCTTCATAGTACTTCACTTTAATCCCTTGTGCCACCAGGGAGGCCCTTAAAGTATATTCTTAACACCATGAATATTTTTCCTCCCTTCAAAGTTTACTAATACCCTATGGTAAAATAGATTTCATGTGTTCATAAAATTTTTGACTCTTTTTATGATTTTCATAATGTCAGTGATATGTAGAAGAACCCTTCAGATTTATCAGTTTATAACACTAACCAAAGTAATAGAAGCAGAAGCTGTTATTTTTCTTAATTACACAGAAAATCTGTGAAAGGGGTATATGTATGTGTGTGTATGTGTGTGTATGTGTGTGTGTATGGTGTGTCAGGGTTAGCTTAGTAGCTGAAATCAACTTTTATACATATTTAACATTTCAAATAATTTAGTATGTCTAAATGTACTCTTGCATAGGAATAAAATACATAATTTTGAAAAGGAGAGGCATAATCACTGACTCTTAAAAATTAAACTTTAACAGGATAAAAAATTGTTTAACATTTTAAGCAGTGGGTAAATAACTGTATGTAAAAGTTTATAAGTCTAAATTTCAGGAGCAAATATATAAACTAACCTGGTATAATTTTGCAATACAAACACACAAAATAAATCAGTTTACAGAGGATCTTCAATTATGTTAACCAAAGCAATTATTTCAGTTAACTTTTGAACACATGTGAAATAATCATGAAATCCAACACTGGCTAATACCCATTATTGAAAGTTTCATTTGGCATTTGAAGGTAATAAGGAGGATATAGAAGCCACTGGCTCATTACATTAAATTTAAATGTCTTCCCAATTCTGTGTTTTTTATGCTTATACAGTCTCTGTAATGAATACAACTTCTCTCCTAATGGAAGTAATGTGTATTAGTAGAGGCTGAGATTGAATTAGCATTATAGTATCTTCCATTGATGAGCTTTTTATGAAGATAAGAATATGTGACACAAGCAGAATTAAGATATCATTGGCAGCTCCACACTGAAATTCTCAGGATGGGTTCACTTTATGTTCCCAAAATCTTAATGTCATGAAGAGAAAAGAGCCAATGCTTGAAAATGGGTCAGAAGCAATAGGAAGACCAGAGAAAATACATGAGGGGGACTGCTAATTATTCCACTGAAGTACTGTCTATAATTTTCCAGATAGAATTGCAGATTACAGAATTATAATGGAAACAGCAAAAATGAGTTGACAAGTGAAATTCTTTAGCTAATTCTTTGAGAGACTTTTTGTGGTGGTAAAGGTGCTGGTCTCCATTTCTCACAGCTCCCTTACATTTAGATGCACTCTCAGCAGTGAGTTCAGTGATAGGGTATGAACCTCTTTTCTTCATGGATCATGCATAACTGCAATGCACTAACATTATTTCTATTTGCAGACAGTATACAGTTAGAGAGGAAGCCAAGTAATAGTATAGCTGGAAAGGGAAGGAAGTTGAGTCACTGAATTACTTCAGGAGGAAGGCCACCCTCCCAAAGAAATGATGCCCAAGATTGTTAGTTCAGCAAGAAGTAATTTTAATTTCCTTATGCCAGTCACTTTTTATATTCTATTTCTTAGCAATAAAATACTACCAAACACACTGTCCTTACTCCAGAAAATCCTTTATTTTCCAAGGCTAATGTTTACTGTTATTTGTATTAAATTCTAAGACTGAA
This sequence comes from Condylura cristata, assembly GCF_000260355.1. Lineage (NCBI taxonomy): Eukaryota > Metazoa > Chordata > Mammalia > Eulipotyphla > Talpidae > Condylura > Condylura cristata. The sequence goes on along the minus strand of NW_004567107.1, from coordinate 62,451,498 downwards.
AACTTTAAGATCACAAGATCAGTAATCAAAACACAGCTCTAAGTGGTGAGTGCTGTTTTTATTTAGTTAAGCTTATAATTGCCTAGGTAAAATCATCACATTGTTCCTAAATTAAAGGACCAAAACAAATTTCTGTGACCAATTCAAATGATTTTCCCCCCATGTCTTCTACCCCTGCTCTCAGCAGAATAATATTTAACATTTATCCATCAGTTAGTATATGCCAAGGCAATTCCTTGTTCAGTGCTTGAAGCACAGTGACCAATAGAGGTATGACCATACCTTCAAGAGTTTGGCAGCTTTGCAGAAGATAGATATTAAAAATAAATAATCTTATTTTTTCTATAAAGAATGTTTAATTTCTAAAACTTATCTGCTCTTATCACAATAAAATAATAAAATTATAAACTATAAGATTAGAAAGTAGTAAATATTATCTAATCAACTACTATAGTTCATGTGAGAGAACTGAGGTCTAGTAAAAAATTGTACCACCCAAGTTATATCAGTAAAAAATTTGATTGTTTGCAGATAACATGATAATATGCATGTAAATATTCCACAAAAATCTACTAGAAACAATAAGTCAATATTACAGTGACAGCTTTCAGACTCAACTTAGAAAAATCAGTTATGTATCTATATGCAGACAACTAACTAGACAAATGCAATAAAGAAATAGTCTATTTATTTTTGCATCAAAATAATTAAATATCTAGAGTTAAGCTTAACAAAATAGGTGAAGGAACTGTACAATGAAAACTATAAGACATTGCTTAAAGAAATAAAAGAACCAGGCCCTTCCTGGTGACTCAGTGGTTCGAAGCTCTCCATAGCTGCTGCAGTGTGAGTTCTATCCCTGGCTAGGGAGGTGACTCACATGGTGTGTCAGACCTCTCCTGGCCTACCTGCTGCTCCCCTTAGCAATGTATTTTGGTAGATCTGCCTGTTCTGCTCCCTATTCTGTCTTTGGAGACTCTTCTCACCCCCTGTGCCTCTGGCATGTACCCCAGTTCTATATGAGTAAATAAATAAATCTTTAAAAAAAAAAAAAAGAGGACACGAAGAAGTGGAAAGCTATTTCCTGCTCATCTGTTGGAAGAATTAACATTGTTAAAATATTCATTTTATTTTTTAATTGAGATAATGTTGGATTGCATCATTGTTTACATTTGGGAGTGTAAGAATCTTCCTCACCCTTCAAGTGCTATTGCCATAGTGTGCCCACCATCATCCTCACATCCTCTGTGCAAAACTCAGTGTGATCCCAAGGTTCAGTGGAATGCTTGGATATATGTTACAGGGAAGCCCAATGTGAATTGGGCTGCCTGTCTGTGGGTCCTCGCCTGTGCACTTAAGATTCAGTTGCACTGCAGACACACACAAAAAGGTCAATAAAGGGTTTATTTACAAAGGAAAAAAGGATAGGAACAACCCAGGGAGAAAGAGAGAGAGAAGTTAGAGGCCTACCAATTCTGCTGACCTGGAACCCCAGTAGCATGCTGAAGGCTGATCACGATCCACGTGACCCAACATCAGCCATGAGGCCAAGAGAGAGAGCGCCTCAGCCCAACAGTTTTATATACAAAACCTCAAAATGGCTGCTAAGCTCTGCCCTCGGGTCCTAGCAGTCCTCCCTTTGGTGTTGCAGGATTTGTAGTTTTGGTGTCTTGAATGGGGGTGGAGTCCACAAAACCTGTATCTGTAGTGTTCAGGATATCCTTCCCCCCTATCACCTTCGGTAGTTTGACCAGAAATTGTTCAGCTGGTTCCTGGTAGCTCTCACAATAACATGAGCTTTAAAACTTTGCCCTAAATGAAATCTCAGTTATGGTCATCATTAAAATAAAATGGAGGAATGGATATTGGGAAGACAAATTGCTCTGTCAGGTATATCAAAGTATTTTCCTTATTGGCCAGTTGAGAATTAAATGAAATGACTGGAACAAAGTTTTAGCAAGAATGCTCCACACTGATAAGCCCTCAGTGCAGTGAGCTATTACTATTATTATACTTGTACTCTTTCACCTTTTTGAAATATGGTATGAAATATGAACAGAAGTGACATGTATTACTTCTGGGTCAAAACTATAAAAGTCAATGTGCAACTTGCCACACTTTCATTTCCTTCCTTGGCAGTCTGGCAGTGTTGCAGAGGGTGGATCCTGTGTGGAGCCTGGAACTAAAGAGAGGGTGATATGGAGCAAAACGGTCAGCTCTCCACTGAGGTTGGCCCTGGCACATGAAAGGGAAATAAAACTCATGGTTTTAAGCCACTGAGATTTTGGAATTGTTTAATGGCCATATTCTAGCCTAGTCTATTCTGATTGACACATATTTTATTAAAAGCTTTTGCTAAATATGACTTGGTATATTTTCAAATGAGTTCATCAATAGACAGAGGTAAATGATCTGTCCAGCAGTTAGCAACAGCGAATCTAGATGTGCAGCCTGGTTTTTATGTTTTCACAGGTCATTCTAGTGAAACTGTGTGGGGATAGTAATTGAAATGGAAGAATTATATTCAGCATATGAGTTCTTTCTCGGTACTTCTCTCAAGATTTCCATAAATTCTGGATTCAGCATTTCACTTCTTCATTGATAATTATATGAGGACAAGGGACTTTAATGTTAAACAGTAAGATAAAAATTACAGGAAAGAAGAAAGGTTAAGAGTTCTGATGATTTTAACTTTATTTAAGCTTTCTCTGTAGGGGCCAAAATTCTTCATATATTTCTCACAAAGCACTTCAAGAGTATCATATTAATGATTTATATCATGTGAGATATTTTCTTGACTATGCACACATCACTCTAGTTTTTAAGTTCTGTTCAGCCATGAACCATCAAGTTAATATAAATTATTAGAACTTAAAAGTTATATTGGGTTGTCAAGAAAGAGGGTGGACTGACAGGATTCTACAGTTGTATCTTCCCCCATAGGCAAATCAAACTTGTATTTTTACTGGAGCAGTTGTATTTGAAAAAGAATTGAGGATTGGTGTCTCCACAAGGGAAAGAAACAAAAACCATCAGAAAGGGTAGGAAAGGGTGAGATACAGTCTGTCCCATTGGGAACTATATGTGGACATAGAGGTAATTATTGGCCCATCCCTCATCCCATTTCTTTGGGCTTCCTAGGACTTACTTGTTTACAGCAACCATGGGAACATGAGTCTCTAAGAGAAAATGATGTCTGCAGAACTTTCTGGAAGTAGAAGCAAAAGCACGCAAAGCTTTCATTCACCTAGCTCCTGTGGAACCCCAAAATAACTACTGTTCTCTCCCTTGGTTCAGGTGGCTTCTAAGTAGCCTGCCCTGCTACTAAAATTGTAAGCACATACACCAGCTCAAGCTCATGGTCCCCTGGCTGCTCTGCTCTTACTTGAGCTTCCAGGGCACAAACTTGTTGAGTCAGAGTCAGGCTGTAGCTGAGGGGTCACCTGCAGTCTAAGTCTTCTGGGAAAACACTCCAAAGTCAACTCTGATTTGAGCTCAGTGTTTGAAGAGGCTTCCTCAGCTAAAGCAATTTTGGATCCTAGGGAGACCTGTGCCTTTGACACTCTACAGCAGCAGCCTCCTCATGTCCTTCTTCCCTGGTTCTGGCTTTGTAGCCTAGGTTTTGGATTACCAGATTGAGTTGATTCTTAAACTCCAATCATCCTGACTGTGATAGATTTCAATCAACAGAGCACCAGAAGTTCAGCATCCAAGGTTAACACTGTGGGCCAGTAACCTTCAAGTCTAACACAGGACTATTCTGTTAGGACTGTATAACCTAAGCCATAAAAATAAAGAACCCCAAACATAATGGAGAGTTAGAAGAATTTGCCCCAGTCGATAGATTAACATAGAATTCTCGAAAAAACTTATTGCAACAGAACTAAATAAGCTACTGAAATAAGGTTTCAAAGCATCAGTCATAATGATGCTAACAAAAATTGAAACAATGGATGGACAAAGTGAAAACTACAGCAAGGTTAAAGAAAATCTGAAAAATTCAAATAGAAATCATATAGCTAAAGAATACAATTGTTGAACAACAACAACAAAAATAATACAGTAGAGGGCTTTAGCAGTAGCCCTGATGAAGCAAAGGACTCAAATGATGAATTAGAATTAGTGAATCAGATAGTGAAATGCCCTAAAGAGAACAGAAGAAAGAATTTTAAAAAATGAAAATAAGAGAGAAATGGAATAGGAGAGAAAGAAAAAAGAAATGGGATAGAAGAAGAGAGAAAGAAAAAGGGACAGAAATTTTATTTGAATAACTTCCTCAAATTATATTTGAGAACTTCCTCAACTTGGGGAAAGAAACAGGCATCTAGATCCAAAAAGCTTAAAAACTGAATCAGAAAGAAATAGAAAACTTAAATCAACGAATTTCAAGCATGAAAATTGAAGCGACAATCAAGTCTCCTCCAAAACAAAAACCCATGACTGGATGGTTTCACTAGAAAGTTCTACAAGCCTTCAAAGAAGACTTTATCATCTATTTCAAATTTTTCCCAAAAGTTAGAGAAGAAGGAATGATTCCAAAACACGTTTTATGAAGCCGACATTATCCTGGTACCAAAAGCCCACAAGGACATCATGCAGAAAAGTAAACTACTGACTAATATTTCTGATGAATACGAATGCAAAAATCCTCAACAATAGCTTAGCAAATCAAATCAAATAGTAAATTGAAAGGGTCATACAACATGTTCAAATGGGATTTATTTTTGGAGTGCAAGGAGAGGTCAGTATCATAATCAATAAATGTATTTCACTTCATCAATGAAAGAAAAGACAAAAATCACATGATCATCTAAAAAAATGCAGAGAAAGCATTTAACAATATCCAGTAGCCATTTATGATAACAACTCTCAGTAAGACTTCACCTCACACATCTGAGGATAGCCATATCAAAAAGACCAGAATGAGCAAATGTTGTTGAGGTCACAGAGGGAAAGGAAATCTTATATACTCTTGTTGGGAATGTAAACTGCTTCAGCCTCAGTGGAAACAGTATGCAAATTGCTTAATGTAGACCTGTCATATGACCTAGAAGTTTCACTCCTTGGTGTCTATCCATCTAACATAAAAATAGTAAGTCATATTATATGCACTTTTATATTCACTGCACCACTATTGTAAAACATCCTTAAGTGTCCAAGGACAGAGAAATGGATTAAGATGTGGTGTAGCTACACAATGGTGTTTTGCATTGGTTACATACATTCCAAGGGATGTTAACTTATACTTCCAAACTATGTATAGGGTTGTAAATCAACATTACCCCAACAACAACAAAAATAAACTCAAGACCAAAATAGAAAAGAAATTACACCCTAAATCACCAAGTTTTTCATCTAAAGAATATGAAGCAAAATAGCAAAAGCTGTATTTATTTTCTCTGTAGACAAAATAGATTTTATCATTTTCAGATCAGTAAAAATAGCTAAAGGAATTGAATATCACTACTGTCTTTTTAAATTTATGATTGCACTCTGAAACTTAAGGGGTTGAACTGTTTACTATATTCTCAGTGTAGCAAATTACTTTTTGTCGCATTTGATTCAGGAAGCATTTTCTAGTCTCCAATCTTTATATTAGAACATACCTAATGCCTTTTCCTTAAAGAAAAAAGAAAATGTTTACATCTTGATTGCAAATGATCTCTATTTGAATGAGACTCTCCAGGAAAAGATAGACACTGATCATTCATTTAATAAACATGTTGAGAACCTGCTGTGTGCTAAACATTGTCTTCAGTGCCCAGGATATAAACAAAAGTATGGGCTGACTTGTGCCCTCAAGTGTAGCGGTGGAGAAAAATAGATAAAAATATAATTACCATACTATGTGTTAAGGGCTATTATGGAAGTGTATGCTTCAGGAAAAAAAGGAATACTTATCTAGGCTTTACACAGGCATGGAAGATTCTATGCAACAGAAAAACGAATTACCTTTTTCAGAATGTATTAATCACTGATGGATATGAAAGGGAAGGACTATTGGGGAGATTTATATATCATTGATTAAGGTATATTAAAATGCCCTATTTGCGAACCTCTAAAAGAAGCTCATTATGAATGGATCTTAGAATTCATATAGAAGAGTTACTGTTAGTGATAAGATTGGAACGAAAGACTGGCAAAGATGGGTACTTGATCCTGAAACATAGGATGCTGTATGAGAATGGTGCAGTTCTGCCCAGTTAGTAGGGTTACATGATTTCACACATTGTGCTCTTGAAGATAGTTGCCTTTTAGAAAGCTCACTTGGGCATTTGTATAGAAGTTGGACTTAATGGAGGGTAAAACCAAAGGTCTCTGAAACTATTTGAAGTTTATTCTAAAATTTCAGATGAGATATAATAAAGGTAGAAATAGTAGATTGGGCAAGAAACCCTGAAATGGAGATGTAAGAGATGCCCCTGAAAAATCTTAGTTATATGACCTGGAGAATGAATAAGACTGAATGACAAGTTTTGGTTTAGATGACAGGGGAAGTACTGTGCAAGCATAGAATATACAGAGTGAGGCACATGTTTCCTATTGGAAATATATAGCAGGGGGTCCTCCCTGGTAGGCAATGGGTTAAAGTGCAGCACTGCAAGCTGGCCACAGCCATTTCAGTGTGGAGTTCGATCCCCATCCCGGAGATGACCCACATGGTGCAGCAGACCTCGCCTGTCTGGCCTGCTACCTCCTCAATCTGCCTGTTCTGCTCCCTACCCTGTCTCTGGTGAATCCTATCCCTGACCCTGTACCTTTGGTCTGTACCCTAGTTCTGTATGCATAAAACAAAAAAATATTTTTTTTAAAAAAGAAATATACGGCCCTCCCTGGTGGCGCAGCGGGTTAAAGCACAGCACTGAGAATCTAGGGCCGCTTCCGCATGAGTTCGATTCCCGCCTGCCCCGGAGGAGACCACATGGCGTGGCAGACCTCTCCTGACCCGCCCGCTGCTCCCCTCAGCAGTGTACTTCGTTGATCTGCCTGTTCTGTTCCCTGCTCTGTCTCTGGTGAAGCCTCTCACCGCCTCTGAGCCTCTGGCCTGTTACCCCAGTTCTGTATGCACAAATAAAAAAAATTTTTAAAAAAAAAAAAAAGAAATATACAACAGGATGCTGATTAGAAAGCTTAAGACCAGAAATATTTATAGGAAGGGGTAGTCATTGTTTTAAAGATGGCAGTGGAATACTTGATTTCACATAAGGCGCCGGTAGAAAAAGTAGAAGAGAAAATACAGGGGAAGTTGTTTTACATGACAGAAAGGAGCGAAGACAAGGTGCAAATTTAGGAGAGTTGTATACACAGGAGATGCGGAGACTAGGTACAGTGGACACACACAAAACAGGTAATGCCCATCAGCAGGAAAGATCATTAATATAAATGTGGCTTAGGGAGCCCTGGTGATGAATGGTGCAGCGGAATCTTTCCAGGGGGATCTGGAAAAGGAAAACCCAAGTACTGACAAAACAGTTTAGAGCCACAGTTGAGGCAGTAACCTAGCTATGTTGGGTGGGAGAGGATGAAATGATACAGTAGGTAATTCTTGCAAGAGAAGATTTTTTAGGAAGGAATAAGACAAATTAATGTTAGTTAAAAGTGGTGTAGATTCAGAAGTTTCATTTTTAATGGAAGAAACTGAACTTGCCTATATGTGAAGGAAAGGGACCTAGGAGAGAGGGTTTGAAACATGTCTGCATGGCTAACAGATGAAGAAAGATGATAACTTAGAAAGGGATGGTTGTGGAAAAAAGGACAAAGAAAAAGTATTAAAACAGGTAAGTGTGGTGACAGATCATTGAAAACAGAAAGCTTTATTCCTTGAGTTTATATAGAAAGGCACAAATAATATTACTAATATTAATTTTTTGAAGAATTACTTGTTTATGCATGCAAGAGCTAGGATACAGGGCAGAGATGTGGGGGTGAGAGGATTCACTAGAGACTGAGTGGGGAGCAGAACAGGCAGATCCACTGAAATACACTGCTGAGGGAAGAGTAGGCAGGTCAGGAGAGGTCTGCCATGCCATGTGGGTCACCTCCCTGGCTTGGGATGGAATGGATTATGGACCTAAGTTAAGAACTTAAACTATAGAAATTCTAGGGGGACATAAAAAATATCTTTTGGCCTCAGGTTATGCATGATTTCCCAGATGCAACACCAAATAAATTAATAAATTGACCTAACTGAAATGAAAATTTTCTGCTCTTTGAAAGATGATAAGAGGATAAAGAGATAAAGCACAGATGGGAAGAACACATTTTCAAATAACCTATATGATGAAGAACTTTGCATCCTCAAAGCCCTCAAACAAGAAAATCTCTCTATAAAGTGCAAGCAATTTGAATAGATACTCCACCAAAGAAAATATACTTTTTGCAAATAATCACATGAAAACATGCCCAACTCTACTTTGATAGTGTAATGCAAGCTAAAAAAAAACAACAACAAAAAACAGTGACATGCTACTATATATGTTTTGGGAAATTAACATTAAAAAAAGATTGACAATACCAATATTTGGCAGTCATAGAGTACAACTCTCTGCTGGTGGGAATGTAAAATGGGACAGTTTGGAAAACAGCTTTAGCAGTTTCTTTAAACATATGCCTGTTATGTTATCCAGCCATTTCAACTTTAGATATTTTCACAAGATTTAAAAATATATAAACGTAATCCATTTTGAGTTGGTTTTTGTGTGTGGTGTGAGGTAGTAATCTAGCTTCATTTTTTTGCACACAGCAGCCCATTTTTCCCAGCACCATTTGTTGAACAAATTTTCTTTGTTCCATTGCATATTCTTTGCTCCTTTGTCAAAGATTAGCTGTCCATAAACCTGTGGGTTTATATCTGGGTTTTCTATTAGAATTCATTGGTCTGTAAGAAATACAGACTTGTATATAAATAGCCATAGAAACTTTTTTTTTTTAAAGAGGTTTATTTATTTATGTATACTAGAACTGGGGTACAGGCCAGAGGTGTGGGGGATGAGAGGATTCACCCGAGACAGAGTGAGGAGCAGACTAGGCACGTTAACTGAAATACACTGCTGAGGGGAGCAGCAGGCGGGTCAGGAGAGGTCTGCCGCGCCATGTGGCTCACCTCCCTGGCTGGGAGTAGAACTCATGCTGCAGTGGCTGTGGACAGTGTCATAGTGCTGTGTTTTAACCCGCTCTGCCACTAGGGAGGGCCCTACCGTAGAAACTTTATAGCCCCATCTAGAAAACAATACAAATGTCTAGCAAGTGGTGAGTGGATGAGTAAACTATGCTAAATTCATTCAGATATTACTTGATAATGAAAAGAAACACACTGATATGGGATTCTAGAATATTTAATGTAGTGGTAAAAGAGTTGTCAGTTCTATTAGCCTACAAGGGCTGAACTAACAAAGTATACAGTTGGGTAGCTTAAATGGAAGAAATTTATTTTCTCATAGCTGTGTAGGTTGCATTGTGCAGGATCAACTGCAATAAATACAAGTTGTCTGCAGTATTTTGTTTTAATTCTGAGGCCCCTCTCCTTGACTTGCTGCTGACTGTCATCGTATGTTCTCTCATGGTCTTTCCTCTGTGCACATGTGATCCTGGTTCTCTCTGTGTCCAGATTTCCTCCTCATAAGAGGACTCCAGTAATTTTGGATTAGAGTCTGTCCTAATGACATCATTATGACTTAGACTCAGCTCACTGAAGCTCAACCTCAACTATGTTCTTTGGTACTGTGGGTTAGGGATTCAACATTTAAATTTGGGGAGAAGATATTCAGCCCCTAACTCCTGGGTGGGTAGAGAGAGGAATGACACAGGAAGTAGAAGAAAGAAATTGGAGTCTGGAGGCCAAAATGTTCATTGTGTTGGTTATAGTGATGGAGTCATGATAATATATGAGTCAAAAGTGCGCAAACTTTGTACTTTGAATGGATGTGGTTTATTTTGTGTCTTTCAAAATAATTTAGAAGAGATGTGGATTGAGTTCTTGTTAAATGTACTGTAATGCAAGAATAAATGATAACGGTATCTTTTAAATACAGAGTATATTCCAAGTCAGATTTCAGATATCAGCTATTTTTTAAATTGATTTTTGTAGACAACTCTTTGTTAATCAAAGATAAACAAATGCCCTTCTAAAATCAGAGATCTCAGAATCTGGGAAGACCATGATGCATAAAAAAATTAAATATGCTGTCTTGTTATAAATCAGTTCAAAATTTTTATTGTATGCCTAAATCAGTAAATGCAACCACTAGAGCAATTTTTAGGAGAGGTAATGGATGAGGCTGGAACTCAAGGAGCCTAAGGTATAAGGATATACCTCTTTCCTGCAAATTCCATACAAGAGATCTCACTGTAGTTGGAATTAAATACTTTGTCTTTCTAAAACCAGCTCAGTTTAATTTGAGGATATATTAACTTTAGACTGTGATTAAAGACAAAATCCAAGAATCAATGAATAGAGTGTTATAAGAGGATAGAAAGAAGGATGAATAATAGTTGAATTTACCATAGCTTTTCTAAATGAAATTACTCTAAATTGGTCTGGTCACAATAGAGCGCATATTACTAAAAAATATTGCTCAGTAATCTGCTGGGCTATTATTTGTGAGGTCAGTCTTAACAGAAACATGGAAGATTTTCTAGTACATGTTTAAAGAGACTGATATTATGTTCTTGCAAATTTGGATAAAAAATAAAGGTGTTAGACATTTTTCAAATTGCTGAGGAAAGAGGTTACAGGTTTTGTTTTTCATATTTCCCCATATTAATTTAGTTTACTGTTCTCCATGTTAGTAGAGACTGTGCATAGCTGACACTAGATGGTATTGTGACTCCTTCAATTCAGCTGGCTTCTTGCATGAGAGCCACTTCTGCTTATATGTAATTGGTGTGCTGAACAAGTATTTAATGTGAGATTGGTATTTCACAGAAAAAACAGCTCTTTGTTTATAAAACATGGTTTAAGAAAATGTAAGACAATCTTCCTTTCTAGTGTTCACCATCAGAGATACTACATATCTTCAAACACTTGTATTTTGTCAATAAAAAACTGAGAATGAAAGAAAAAGAGCAGTTAATAGTAAACTGAGAAAAAGAGTTATTATATTAAAACTCTGCAAGAGCAAGTTAACCTTTCTCTAAAAGCATACCATGGAAAAAATATGTTGTTGATCTTGTTTCCTTGTTTAAAAAAATGTTATTGAACTATTCAAATCATAATTATATTTTGTAGTTAAATAACTAACATTTACATAGTGCTAAATTTTGAACACAAGACTAAGTGGATATTTTTATTACTTATGAGGATAATGATAACATTTTGCAACCACAGAATAAACATAATTTACTGATACCAAAAATATTAATCTTGATGCATGGTTTACCTGTTCCTTGATCTGGAAATCTGTTCTTTTTAAATCGTGCATCAAAAAATGTGTGCCCCTATTTTAAGTCCCAACGTAAAACCACTTTCTCTATGAACACATGCCAGTCTTCTAGTCTAAGTGAAAATCTTATCCTGCCATTATGCAAAATACTTTTCTTGTAGCAATCACAGTAGGCTTTTATGTCCTAATTACTTTGGTAAATAATGCATCTCCTCCTTAAACATTTAAACATTTTAGAATTAGGGATTGTCTTGCTCAGATTCATTCAATATTCTTAATACAGGATAGAGTAATGTTTCAACAAATGTTCATAATTTGACCTTTTTACTAATTATATGTGTAAAGACACATATTTTATTAACATATGCATATATAATATATACACGAACATATTCATATACATATATACTTATATTTATTGTATTTATCTATATAAAGACAAATCTTGAATCAACATATACACTGGTATACAAAGATTTTAAGAGCATAAAATTTACTCTTTATACTGTTTTTATACATAAATATTTTTATGCTGAAAAATCCATGATTTATTAGAAAAGTGTAGTTTATTTCCAAACTCTTCGATATGTCTGCATTGTAAGTTCTCCAAGGTCAGAGATGTTTTGCTATATATTTCCACATGAAATATTTGATTGCTGTCTGAGCAAACCTTTTTCAATTGCAATTAAAAGTGTCTGTTTTCCAAATGTTGCTGCAACAATGTATAGGAGAGTCAATTAGGGAATTAAGTAAGTTTTGGGCCTAAATTAGTTCAGGTAGCTAAAGTCTGAAATGAAAGGGGGAGCAGTTACACCAATTATTTTTATTGAAATTCTATTAGTTTGCAATACTGCATAAGTTTCAAATGAATAGTTTTTTGTCTTTAACTGTATATATTACACCATGCCTATCACCAAATGATCCTCCACTATCCACTGTCAACCAGTTGACCCCCTAGGCTTGTTTCAACTACCTTTCCACCACCTCTCTATTCTATTGTCAAGCCTAAGCATTTGTTTTGTGTTGTTTGCTTCTTTATATTCTACAAGTGAGTGAAATCATATGGTATTTGTCTTTCTCCTTCTGACATATTTCACGTAGCAAAATCTCTTCATTGTCCATCCATGTTGTCATAAATAGAAAGATTTTATCATTTTTTATGGCTCAGTAGTATTCCCTTATGAGTGCTCATGTGTGTGCCGTAGAGAGATGAATTTTTACCCAATCATCTATTGTTTAATATGTGGATTGTCTCTATACCTTGACTATAATGAATAGTGAGCAGTTCCACCATTAAAAATACAATAATATATTATTTCAAAACAATAATATATTATATGTTATTATTTCTTGATTAGATACTCCAAGGGAATAAGGTCCAGGAAAGTAAGATCAATTCTGTAGCAAGTTGCTTCAATAATTTATCAGAAGCATTACGATATTAGGGCAACTGTAAGTTTTAGGCTATCATTTCAGGAAAGCCTAATATTAGTATAAATGTAACCAATCAGTAGATGTTTACTGTGAAGCACCACAGAGTAAATATTTTTGGATTTTTCTCACCATATGGTTTCAATTACAGTATTCAAATATGTGACTGTTGCAAAATAGCTGTTCATGACACATAAGCAAATTGGGAGGTTGGATTTAGATTTGATCTGTATTTTGCACTGCCTTGTTAATAAATATAAATAAGCATTTATATTATTTGTAACAATCCTGAATAAAAGAATAGATTTAAATGTGTTGTTAGATGCTAAATTTTATAGGAAGTGACCAAATTAAATATCAAGCAATTAGGTAGTACAATTGATTCAACTCTTATAAAGACTTAATGATATCTTTTAAAGTTTTCCAGACTGAATTAACCTCTAGTAACTTCTCCCAGTCACATCATACACCCTATTGTAACAGATGGCTTTTATTTGTGTCCATTTCATACATGTATTTTTTTTTCCTTCACTAAAGTTTAAACTCCTTAAAATCACTATCATTCATTTTTATTTAAAAGTTTTGAAAATAAAGTTTTTAATATTAAAAACAGTTTGTGGGATCCCAGATGTGTGCAATTACATTTAGCATTCGTTGAAGAATACATAATAACAAAAAACTATTTTCTAGTAAGAGAAGCTAATATCTAGTAATGCTTACTAGAAATTATATTTAATTTGTTACAATATCTAAAGGCACTGAAAAAGGTATAACATTAACTGAAAAACATTTATTCAGCTCCTGAATAATTGTTGATGCAAACAGATGATGTAAAATTTTCAAAAGACTTCAGTTCTCAGAGACAACTCAAATCTACTCTCAAGAATTAACATTAACTAAGAGTCTTCTCCCCTTTGATGGTAGGAAAGCATTTCTGTAAAATAATTTGCTACAGTATGTGTTTGTCTAGATTAAGATTTTGTGAAAAATTAAATGTTACTAGTAGTTAACCAAAAGAGTGAGGTAGTATCTGGATACAAAATTTTTGTCATAATAATGAAAATTGGAGAGAAAGCCACTGTTAATGAGTGTTTTACATTCAAGTGAAAGCAAGATATGATCCCAAACTTGATTTTTAAAGAAAGCATTAAAATGTCATCAGTTGTGATTAGGCAGCCAAGAAAAGTATAAAAGGAACACAGAATCCAATTATTCAGTAAATAAATTAGGTGAACTCAATGTAGTGAAGTGACAGAATAATGTCACATAAAGTCATGTATATATAAACTTGGATTGCCAGGAGTTGGGACACTTTGGACCTAGTGTACAGGTAATAAGTAACCAGATAGTTGACCTCCAGTAAAAGTTTGTGGTTTCCAGAAGCCAGAGGATAATAGGGTGGACATGGCAAAGCATTCAGACTTTTTTTTTTTTTTAAGATTTATTTATTTATTCATATAGAACTGGGGTACAGGCCAGAGATGCGGAGGGTGAGAGGATTCACCAGAGACAGAGACGGGAGCAGAACAGGCAGATCACAAAGTACACTGCTGAGGGGAGCAGCGGGCGGGTCAGGAGAGGTCTGCCTCGCCATGTGGAGCTCCTCCAGGGCAGGCAGGAATCGAACTCATGAGGAAGTGGCTTTAGCTTCTCAGTGCTGTGCTTTAACCCACTGTGCCACAGGGAGGGCCCAGCATTCAGACTTTTAACTATAGGTAAGTTCTGGGAACTAAACAGTAATAATAGTTCATAATACTGTATTGCTTTATTGAAAGTTGCTAAGAGAGTAGGTGGTAAGTGTTCTCATCACATGAAAAGATAACTGATGGTTATGTTAATTAATTTAATTGTGTTAATCATTTTACAGTGTTTGTACCTACTAACTCATGTTATATACCATAAAAATCCCATTGCACACCACTAATATATACGTTATCACTCATAAGTCATACTTTAGTAAAGTTGGGGGGAAATTTTGACATCTAGTTACAATAGAAAAATTCAATCAATTAAAAAATACATTTAGTGATCATGATGATACTGAGAGTTTGTTTCCAAAATAGTTATTTTTTATTAATCACCTCTGTCATTTTTAGAAGGAAAGAAAATCTGAGTAAATATGCAGGGAAAAACTTCTTTAAAATTTTTTTGGGGGAAGAAGGGACAATGTTTGTGTTTTTCTGATAAGTTGATTTGAAGTACATTTTCCTATACACAAATATTTGAGATTTCATAGATATTTATATTGTGTGTAGGGCATTGAATGAATGATGTAAAGATATCTAATACTTTTGAAGATGTGATTAATTAAGGGTTTAAATTCCCCTATGCAGTAACATTATTTATTATTGTTAGTGATCCTGTCTTGGAATTGGTTTAGGCAATAATAAAAGTCATGTTGGAATATACAAATTAACTGTAGGTGATTTAACTCAGATAATTTCTAATAAGTGAATGAATGATCCAGAATAAATGAGCAATTTGTACTGTGTATAAATGAATATATTACCTCTTTAGATACTCAGCATTGGTACAAAATAAATATGCATGTATGTGTGTGTCCTTAATATATTTTCTTTTCAAATCAATTTGTAAACAGAACACAAAGGAAAATACACTGTATAGTTCTATGAATAAAGATGATGTACAACAATTGTCAGCTCCCCTGAGATAGAACTTTCAAGACATCAGTCAACAAGTACTATTGAGCTCCCAGAATTCTCTTGTGGATATAAGAAATAGAAAAGATCAATAATGTTATTTGCCAATCCTATAATAGGATCAAGAAAAATGTTCTAAAGAATGCATACCTCTCTTACATGAATTTTTATCGAGAACTCTCCCTTTTTTCCCAAAGATCAGTTATACTTAAAAACTCTCAAAAGTGAATACACATTTGTTTATTCATAGTAATAAGAATGTCTATTAAAACAAATAATATCAGTATGATGAATATTTTCTTCAAGTAAAATGAAGAAAAGTACTATTAAAATTGAACATCATAACTAATCTGGAAAGCACCTGTAGAAATATGTTCAAACTATTTTATAATGGGAAGCTTATGGACAATAAGTTTTGGTTGCTCTTTCATCAAAAAAAATTGTGGCCCTCCCTGGTGGCACAGCAGGTTAAAGCACTGCACTAAGAAGCTTAAGGCACTTCTGCATGAATTTGATTCCCGCCTGCCCTGGAGGAGATCCACATGGCGTGGCATACCTCCCCTGACCCGCCCGCTGCTCCCCTCAGCAGTGTACTTCCCTCAATCTGCTTGTTCTGCTCCCCCCTCTGTCTCTGGTGAATCCTCTCACCCTCCGCATCTCTGGCCTATACCCCAGTGCTGTATGAATAAATAAATAAATCCTTAAAAAAAAAGTTGCTAGAAATTGTTACATAAATGTAACACAAAAAAATTAATTACAGTTCCTCAAAAGTTTTTTTTTTAAGTAGAGGTATGTTTCTCAAAAAGAATGAATTTTGTGAATGAAGGTAAAAATTACAAATATCTCTGCAGCATAGTACATATTAATAGCATTTTTATACCAAGAAAAAGAATAGAAAAAAAAATATGCCCTCCCATTTTGTTGAAGACTTGACTGATAGAACATTAGAACATTAAATAACTCCCATTAAATAAATAAATATTAAGACAGTAAAGAATTTATGTTTTAAAATTTCAAATACCCACAAAAGGGCAATTTTATGAACAAAAAGTTGATAGTCTTGAATCAATGTGCGTTTAAAGTTCATGAGATATTAAGTAAAGCACATGCATAATGAATTGAACATGTCTTAAATTATTAGTACTGTACAACATGTTCATTTTAAAAGTATGAAAACCTACCAACTGTATTTTATTTTCTAATATACCTATTTAATCTGTAAATAAACCTGTCAGAAACATTGATTTCAAATTGCACTAATATACTTTACCAAATTAAAGTTTAGTATTTGTTGGGTTAATATAACCCTATGGCGTTTAACTTTTTGTTTTTTGTCTTTGTGAAAGTTCTGGCCTTAAACACTTTCATTAAAACCAAGCATAGTGACTCCATTCTGTAAAATGACTTGCAGCATTCACAGTAGCTGCCTGAAAGTTGAGAGAGTCAGAAAAGAGCCATTAGGAGTTTAACAACTCCCTTTCCCCAGAGGAATTGTACGGCATGTGTTTGAGTGTGGTGCAAGGGCTTCTGGATATGTTTTTATTTGTGTGTGTGTGTGGGGGGGTCTATATAAAAATGACAGTTTAAAAAATTACATCATATAATTGTAACAATGTTTTAGAAATAAAACTCACATAAAATAAAACTCAAACCTCCCCACTGCATTGTGACTAAGTGCTAGACTCCCCGCAGTTCCTGTGGGGTGAACCCCGACCCCTCTCCAACCTCATCTTGTGTGATTCGCCCACACCCATTGATTCACCTCACTTTCATCACACTTTTTCCTATGGTAGGCAGACACTGAGATCATTCCCACTTCAGAATTTTCACTTTTTTCCATCATTGCCTAGAATTTCCTTATTTCACATTCATTTTGGAAATTTTGTATTGTAAGTCCTCTGTAAACTCTGAAGCAGTTCAGTTCAGTTGCCGGAACACACTTTCCATACAGTTTTTGCAGAATTACTTTTCTCTTTGCACCAATCTTTAGAGTAACTACTCATGTCTGAGGATTCAGGCAAAGCTTTTTTACCCATAAAGTGAGACTTTTCTTTTTTTCCCATGAAAAAATTCTATCGCATTCTCCCATGTTTTATCACTATGCACCTTGAAGCACATCAGTATTTACATTACAGGTAAAAGAATGAAAGAATGAATAGCTTGACAGTGGAGTAGACAGATGGTGGGAAATTAGGAGAATGTGATTTCAAAAAGTCAAGAGGAGACATCGATGGGAATAATACACTTTCCTATAAAAAAAAAACAATGAAAATGCTATAAAATGGTCAAATTGAGTATGTTTTGAAATCCAGTAATTAACCTAAGGCTTGCAATAATTCAAGGAACTTATATTTGAGAAAAAGAAAAGTGGTAGATTCTTGGTAAGAACAGCAGTTTTGTGACATTTAATTAGTCATATTTCAGTCTCCTCTCTGCTGCATGTTGGTGCACTGTCACCACTGCTGCTGGGAAAACTAGTAGCCAAGAAGCTATTGGAGTGGGCAGAATGGTTGTGAAACGTCACTCATCCCTTCTCCACAGGACTGCCTCCATCTTCCCTGGCTGCCAGTTCCCAGGAAACCCCCACTCAGTCATTGAACTGTCTCAAAATTTGGTCACTATGAGTACTTATTACCGAGGCACTTTCCTTTTTCTTTTTTTAAAGATAGATAGATTGTTTATTTATTTTTAAAGATTTGTTTATTTATGCATACAGAACTGGGATACAGGCCAGAGGT
>NW_004567107.1:62413869-62432498 GCF_000260355.1 Condylura cristata | reverse complement strand
GGGCCAATAAATCTTTTTTTAAAAAAAGAAAGATTTATTTGTCACACTGGTGGGCCCAGTGAGATAGCTTCCTAAAGTCAGAATGGTAAAGTTTTACCATTATTGCCAGAATGGTAAGTTTTTATACAGTTTGTATGTGGAAGCTTGTCACCCATCCATCATACACTTTATTGTTTGGGGAGGATGTGAAAGCATCAGAACAGCTATGGCTACCACCGTGGGCAAGCAGTACACAGCAGGAACTTTCTGCTGCAGCAAGCAGTAGACTCCAAGCAGCAGACTTAGAAACTTCCGGTTTCATGTGAGGGGGTAATAAAAGTTGGGGCAAAAAGAAAGATGCAAAGAAAATCTGGGAAATGAGATGTCCATAGCAACCTTTGAAACTAGTATCTTTCTGGCAATTCAGAATACTACATGCAGGTACCACCTGGTATATGGTCAGCAATGACCTGAGGAAGCCAGAGTTCTTATTTCTGGTGACCTTGCGGTCCTACAGATGCAGAAAAGGGTAAGGAAGAGGAATAAAAGGCAGACGTATATGTGGCCCAGGGTACATACAAAACCCACCTGCAGGGCAGGAGACTAACATCTAACAAAATATAACAAAGGCATCTAACAAAATCTGTCCCATCATCAGCAGAACTAACCTGACCAAGAGGGATATAGGAGTGACCACACCTTAACAAGAAGACAGACTTAACCACATTAATCACAAAAATCACTAAAGAATCAAATAGGAACACCAGTAACAATAGTAGCTACAATCCAAAGCTGGGGGTTGGAGGGTCTGATTTATGGAATAACTACCCTGTATTATTTACAGTAGCCAATTTTTAACAAAAAAAAATCAAGAGAAATATAAAGAAATAAGGAAGTTTGTGGACTTTAAAGAAAAACTAGACTATTCAATAAAAAGAAGGTAAGGAACAGAAGTTTTAAGGAGAATGAAGAGTGAAGAGTTCACTTATGTTGGAAGAAACTTCAGTATGATTTAGATTGTCAAGTTTTTATAGAAAATTTACTGAGGGACTGTAAAAAATAGTTAGAATGAAAGCCCTAAGCAAGTGTTTATTTAAAATAACAGGCTTTTAGTCTGGAAATATTCATTAAAAAAGGAACATTTTGGAAATAAATGATGTGGAAATGGAAAAAAAAATCTGTCAGAATTTAGTACATAATACTGATATAATGTATTGTTGAAAGTAGTTTTGGCACTTCTGTATGTTTTATTTTATTTGCTGTTATCTCTTATAAGAGACAAATTGTATATAAAATTGCCTTGAATCAGCGTTTAGAGAATATAATAATTCAGCAAGGAAATTCAACACAGTGACACATCATGCCACATGAAAATATAACTCTCCCAAGCAGATTAAATAAGAATAGGAAGGAACTCCATTTTATCTTTAGCTTTAATACATTTTAAAGAAAATGTATGAGAAAGGTATTTCATAATAGGTGAAATTCTTAAATAACAAAGCTTTAATATAACTGCTTGGAAATACCTATGTTGTACTTTCATCATTCACTTGAAATTCCAGTTGTGTTAATTTGTCTTATAATGAGTGAAAAATATGATTAGTGACTCTGGATCTATTAACTACTGGGCACTATTTAATCTTGTAGGGGTGATATATGGCTTATTTACAAGATTTGATGTTCCTGCCTCTGAGATTAAACCTCGTTTAATTATTTTCACATGTGTGATTTCTTGTATTTTAACACATCCTTGTCAGATTGCAACAACTATAATGACATTACAGAATTTAAGAGGAATAATTTTTTGTCTAAATATAGCAGAAATGAGGAGGTATTCAAATTATTTTTAAATTTGATTATCCAAATCACCATCAGATTTGGGTACTGAAATCCATATTTTGAGGGTCAGGGTTAAATAAATTCTTGATCATGTTATCAGTAGGTTTTGAACCTTGATCTTGCTAAGTTAATTTTGGAACTTAATGTTATTTTCTTTTATGGGCTCTCTGATTTTTTTTTATGATTTATTTATTTATACATACAGAACTGGGGTATAGGCCAGAGATGTAGGGGTAGTGAGAGGATTCACCAGAGACAGAGTGGGGAGTAGAACAGGCAGATTGACTGAAATACACTGCTGAGGGGAGAAGTGGGCTAGATAGAAGAGGTCTTCTGCACCATGTGGGTCACCTCCTGAGCTGGGATCGAATTCACACTGAAGTGGCTGTGGCTAGCTTGCGGTGCTATGCTTTACCTTGCTGCTCCACCAGGGAGGACCCTGGGCTCTCTGATTTTTTTTTTTTAAAGATTTATTTATTTATTCATACAGAACTGGGGTACAGACCAGAGATGCGGAGGGTGAGAGGCTTCACCAGAGACAGAGTGGGGAGCAGAACAGGCAGATTGACGAGGTACACTGCTGAGGGGAGCAGCGGGCGGGTCAGGAGAGGTCTGCCACGCCATGTGGTCACCTCTGGGGCAGTTGGGGATCGAACTCATGTGGAAGTGGCTTTTGATTCTTAGTACAGTGCTTTAACCCACTGCGCCACCAGGGAGGGCCAGGGGCTCTCTGATTTTTAACTCTTCTCAGGAAAGGGAATCCATAAGTTATTTTTTAACAAGATTATTAAGATATATATGTTATGAAGTTCACCCATCTGAAGGATAAAATTCAATATATTTTTCAATGTTTTATAACAACCCCACAACTAATAAAAAAAAATATTTCATCAACCCAAAGAAATCTTGTGCACATCAGCACTTTTGTTGTCTCTAGTCTGTTAAATTTTATAATCCTGGAATTCTCCTCAAACTTATGAAACCAAATGGCTGCTGGTGGTCTCTAATACTTGTATGTGTATCAGACAGGTGTGTTGTATGTGTAGAGACTGCTGGCATTTGACAACTACATCAGCAATCCTGTTCTTTTCTCACTAAATTCATTTCATTTTGCCTCTTCCTTACATCTCGGAAGTTCTCAAATATCTCTTTATTTGGAGAGAGTCATCTAATTGAAACTTATGGTATACCCAAGGTTCTGGCATTTCCCAATTCTTGAAAACAGTGAATAGGGTTAGGGAGAGGGCCCAGGTCCAAGGACCCCAGGTGGGCTCTCTCAGTTTTTGTCTTCAGTGAGGGAAGAATTCATTGTGGGGACCAGAGTGAAGCAAACAGCAAGAAATTTATTAATAGATAAGAAAGAACAAGAATGCTCTCTAAGCAGACGGGCCCTAAAGGGTAGGCTCTGAGGATCAAGAGTATGTATTTATATGGTGTAGTGAGCAAGGGGTGGGGATTTGGCCACTGAGTGTCTTCATGTTGTGTCTCTCTTTTTTTAAAGATTGATTTATTTCTGCATACAGATCTAGGGAACAGACCAGAGATGCAGGGTCAGTGAGAGGGTTCAGCAGAACAGGCAGACTGATAAAGTACACTGCTGAGGGGAACAGTGGGGGGTCAGGAGAGGTGCCCCATGTGAGTCACCTCCTTGGCTGGGGATTGAATTCTTGCTGCGGTGGCTGTGATAGCTTCATAGTGCTGTGCTTTAACCCCTTGCACCACCAGGGAGGGTCCTCCATGTTGTCTTACTGATAGATTGGGACATGGGGTCTCCTAGGTTATTAGAATTTCACACCCTACCTGGCCTGCCTTCCCAAAATGGGCTTCAGTTATTTGCTTTTGTATAGTGTTATCATGTTGGTGTTCTGAATATTCAGCTTTTTATAAGGTGGGATGGGAGGCACTTTGACACTTATCAATTGTTTTTCATTCAGTTTGATATCCAGGGTTGGGGCACCTTACTGTTCCTCACTGATGTTTTTCTTTATTCACAATGATAAGTGGGCTTGGGTTCTGCTGACCCTAACTGAGTATCTGTTCCCATCTCCTGTGTCCTCACTCAGTAGCAGTCATCTTAAATAAAGTATTTAAGAAATGGTTTAAGCATATATTGGTTACTTGTCTAAGCAAAAGTGATTACAGAGGTAACAGTAAAAAAAAAAAAAACTGCCATCCCTTAGGCTGAGGGAAGAAAACTAGGTCCAGTGCTCTGAAGAGGAGCTTATACAACCAGTACTGCAGCCTCAGGCACTCAGAGTCTGAGTCTTCAGCCTCCGGAGATGGATGCTTTTCGTATATGTAAAGGGGAGTGATAGAACTTTTTAGGGGGTCTAAAAAATACTTGAAATTGGAATCATCTGTTACTATGAGATCCAACTGCAGTACTGGTGCTGGGGTAAAGGTCCACTGCTGAGGTGATATTGATAATAACAGTGGACACAGGCCCACAATTCCCTTGTCTAACCTTTAGTCACTCTCTAGTCCCCCTTGATGGCCAAACCTATAAGAATTAGCCAGCCAAGTATGAATGTGATTTGCAGAGTCCCGGTCCTGCATCTCAAAATAGAATATTAAATAATGGGTTTGGAACTGAACGACAATTGTTTTTTTATGATACCAACCATTTTTCTTTAGTATTGACATTATCCACACTCAATAAACCCACTAAAATTATATAGTTCTGTTATCCCTTAGGATTTTTATAAGGGTTATTTGTGGAGGTAATAATCCAATCTTGCCCTTGAGCAGATTTAAAACGTTACAGACATGAATCTCTTTTATGTAGGTCAGATCTCTTATTTGTATGCGGCTAGAAGTGTGCTGTTTATAAAATTACACATAACAATTGTCTTTCTACACCTTTTAAAGAAAACAAAATGTCTTCACTTTTTTAAACATGTGGATGAATGAAAAACCTTTGGATTTCTCAGAGTTTCTATTCACTTCTCATGAAACTGTACATCCGATAAGAATTAGATCTGTAGTTGTTGTTAATTTGCTTTGATCTGATAGGATAACAAAACCTAGCTTATCTCCCAGAAAGGGTGAAATAGTTACAGCCAGAGGAGTTTCCTGGGTGATATCCAATATGCTAGAAAGACTAGAGTGGCTTTCTTTCTAGGTATTTACATCTCAAAGAGCTATAATCTAGTGTTCTGAGACACCTCTAGGTCATAAAAGCTGCAGATAACCAAGGTTGTCTGGGTTTGGATAAAACCACTAATCCGGTTTACTCATACACTAAAGGACTGGAGCAGAAGACAGAACTGCTCCTTCTCTTTATAAGCAGAGAAAACAGAGATCATTTTCCTGCTGACTCACCTACAGAGGCCCCCATATTAGGAGCCATTTAATATGGAATCTGTGACCCAGAGCATCTTGTGAGCACACACATGATAAAATTAATGAAGATGAACATAAAGCCCAGCAATATGACCCACTGTGCAAAATCATTCTTTCACCATCCAACTTAATTATCCCATACACAGAAAATCTAATATTCATTCAGATGATTCACTGTCATGATTTGTTCATTAAAAACCATATATAGATAGGAAGGAAAATGTCTGTGATTTTTTTTTTTTCTTCTATCTATTGAGATTGCTCAATGTGACCCTGCTATTTTATCGGATTAGTTTTGTTGTTACAGTTGCTTTTTCTCTAATATGAAATTACTCATTAGCTGACTGAGTAGGCATCTTAAGTGTTTGGGCAAGAAAATGTGTGCTTTGGATGGTTTGGAAAAAGAGAAATAGATGCATAGAGAGAGGTAGGGTGAGCATGATGGCATGATGCTGTTGGCCAGTGAAGCTCCGTGAGAGAGATGCTGAAGTCCTAGTTCATTTTTTGCTTTATTTTAAATGAATTAAAAAGACTGCCTGTTTGTGCCTTTCTCAAGTCAAGTGTTGATTTACTTATTTATTAATCTTATAAATATTTATTAAACTCCTGTTTTTCAGGGTCCATGCTAGGTACAGGACATATTGTTGTAAACAAAGCAAGCAAAGTCTCCTCTGTAGAGAAGGAAGATAAATATGAAAAAATATTCCATAGAGCCGTACTGACAAAATTTTTGAAAAGGAAAACACAGTAAGGTTGTCAGGGAAGATATCTCTCATGAAGATACATTTGCAGAAACTTCTCAAGGAGGTGAGGGAGTGTGCAGTGGGATTCTCTGCAAAAAGACTGGCCAGATACAGGAGCAGCATGTAGAAATGCCTGAGGCTTGGGTGTTAGATCAGACACTGAAAGTCCCTGGATTTGTTTTATTTTTCCTCTTACTTGAGGGTCATTCTTCTAACTTAATTCTTCTTGAAACTTCTTTTTCTTCGAAGACACCTGTTGGTGGCAAGATGGCTGCAGTAAATTCAGGGATGTGAGCTATGAACTAATATTCAAGTGGCTGGGAGAAAGTGAGGCATATACTTGTTGAGGACTGGACCACATTCACCATCCATCAAGACAAGGGTGATGGGGACTACATGTAATGCAGGAACTGGTGGTTTCCCAGTGGAGATCTGGGGTAGAGTCTCCAAGAATGGGTAACAGACCCAGAAATTCAAACTAGTAATTGTTTACTACATCTTTTAGAATTCCTAATTTTACTCAAAATATAAGAATGTGGAGGAAAATATCAGGTGTGAGGCAAATTCCACTTAGAAAAAATATGTTTCAAAATATGTTTCACATAAAAATAAAATTGTCATTATAAATATAGCTTTTCAGATTCTACTCAGTATATACAAAATGGTGAATTAAAGAATACTCTCCAAATTATGTTGGTAAATCCTGAATCTACTGGTAAGAATATGCTGTTATATAGAAATTGTATTCATGTATCCATGAATAACAAGAGGCCTGTTGAGCCCAAAAGTTACATAAGCACTGGGCTGCTTTAACAGACAGAATGTAAACATTATGCATAATGTAAATTTTGGTAATAATGTTCTACCATATGTAGTATGTATTTCACCACATAGAGAAATTTCCTTTTGTCCATTTTATCCTACAAACCTTCTTTCCTTTTTATAATCTCTTCTCCTATTCATCAATTAGATTTGCCAGTTATAGAAATAAAACCAACCTATATCATATACACAGAGAGGAACTCTGATCTCAAATGTTTGGTGAAAATTTTCTCATCCTGGAAAAAATGTTGCATTTTGTAAGGCAAATAGTTTTATTTAAAGAGTTATCAGTCCTTTATGAGGGTGGGATCTTCTGATTTTGCTTCTATCTATACTCATTGCTTTTTATATTTAAGTAAGTGTAATCAATACTAACTGAGTAGGAAAGAATAGGGGGAAAACCTACTATTTACAATGATTTGTAAGTATCAACTAAAATAGAAGTATTATAAATAAATATTTTAAAACAGTAAAATATGTAGAAATTTAAACCTAGTATTTTATAACAAATGATTAGATTAATATTCAGTTTTCATAATTCTATATGGATCAGGGATAAATTTTCTAGCTCTGTCTCTTTGTGGTATTTATGTCTACACACCTGATTTTTGAAGTTATAACTGGAATTGGAATTGGATTCTAATCTGCCAACTGTTGTAATGTCTTTGTGACTAGAAAGAAGCTATGAATTAAATATCAAGGGCCCAAGAATAATCACATTAAAATCCTCTTTTATCATTGTCCATATCTGCTGTGGAGATTTGGAGACCTAAAAGAGGAACATCTCATCACACTTACTTTTGAGTTAGGACTAAAGCAGTCTGGGAATAAAATGGAATCTTCCTGATAGCTTCATTTTAAAAATCTCAGTTTTGATTACTTCAAAAATAAAAATCTATCAAGAAGAAATTCTTAACTGGAATAAAAGTTTTTTTCATACAATTATGAATGACAATGTCCAAATAAAACATTAGAATTCCAACGGAGTTTGAGATGTGCAAAGTAAAATTATGCTCACTAGTCTCCATTGTCCAGTTCTGGCAGATAGGATTTATTAGGTGTGACTGTTCTGACTGTTCATGCTGTGCTCACATGTTTGTGGATGTCCCTCTTGTAACTGGTCAGCAGAAAAGATGGATTTTTTATTTAGAAAAATATCTAACTAAACAGTAAGTGAAATCATCTGATAATGGTCTTTCACTTTCTGATTTAATTTACTTACTGTAATGATCTTATCTTCCATACATATTGTTAAAAAAAAAAAAAAAAAGCATGGGCTTTATCTTTTTAACAGCTGAGTAATATTCCAGAGTAATATATATGTGCCATATTTTGTTTTTGAAAAATAATATGGTTACCGAGGAGAGGAGAGAGGAAGACATAGAAGGGATAATAGCATAGAACTTTGGTGGTGGATGAAGTAAACATGCACATGTAAAGTATAAAGCTATATTCCTGAAATTACAGTTTTATAAATAAGTGGCAAATTAATACAATTTCATTTCAATAAAGTAAACTACACACCCAATAAGGGCCGAAAATTGCTGGTCATAATTATTTGCTCTCATTGTATTAACAGTAATATAACTAATATGCAATAATATAGATTCATATATAATAAATTCATATGTAATTCATATTAGATTCATATAGCTTCATGTATAATAATATTCATATATAATAATATTCAGCATGGAGGTGATAAGATGATAAAAGTGATAAATCTCCACTAATGACTATTCTCTAGAAATTATCCCTTCTTTCTTATGCTTTCATATGTTTCTCAGTGAAATACTAGAATATTCTTTCTCTTGTTTTAAGAAAAAATATAAATTGCATATTTGCCTGATAGGAAATCTCCCCCAAGTGCCCCAAATCCTATTTCTCTAATCCCTAACAATACTCTTCTTAGTTGCTGGATTTGACTTTTAGAGTCTCCCCTCAGTTAATCCTCTCATTCTTTTATATCTCTCCTTAGAATGGGGAGAAACTATTTTTAACCAATCTCATACATTTAACTTAGTTTAGGAAAAATATCTGTCCTTATGGAGTCTTTATAAATGAGTATTTATATTCATGGGGTCAGTGCTTGTATCTTATTTTCCTGACCTTAATTAAAGAAAGCATGTGCACCTCCATCTGACTGGCTTAACCACTCCCCTTCACCCTCATGTGATAGTATTTGGAGAGGAGGTCCTTGAGAGTTAATTAGGTTTAGATGCTTGGTGATGGGATTAGTGCCCTCACTAGAGGAGACTCCAGACAGCTTATTCTATTTGCCACATGATCTGAGGAAGGGCTGTGTGAACTTGAGAAGGGGGCTCTCTGCAAACCAGAAAGACAACTTTCTCTGGTAACCAACAATCTTAGCCTCCCAGTCTCCAAGACCATGAGAAAATGAATTTCTGTTGTTTAAGTCACCCAAACAAACTCTCCAGCGCCTGATACCCTAACCAGTTACATAGTTTTACATAATTTTCAAATTTTAGCTTAAACAAAGCACTGAAATGCATACCTGCATTAAAATTTTGGCTTACCTAATAATTAACAATTTAAATGATTTATACATATATCATTACTAACTGTACTTTTGATTTAATAATATGTAGAAATTCTAGTATTAAAAGTCAACATTTGAGGAAGTGAAACAATTTTGATTGCTTTCATCTTCTTACCTTCTCTTTCTCTGAATTTACATATAGTGCG
Organism: Condylura cristata; assembly: GCF_000260355.1. Lineage (NCBI taxonomy): Eukaryota > Metazoa > Chordata > Mammalia > Eulipotyphla > Talpidae > Condylura > Condylura cristata. The sequence continues at coordinate 62,423,067 of NW_004567107.1, read as the reverse complement.
AACCTTTTAATCACTTAAAACTTTCTCTTCCACATCCTATTTTAATATTTATCAAATACCATTAAAAATATTTTGATTATTCTTACATACTAATTTAGGATATATTTGTTTTATGATATAAACTTTGAATAGACTTGAATGCTAACATTCCTAATCAAATAAATTTGTTTGTTTGTTTGAAACAGTACTTATTTAAAATTTGTAATGCTATATGGTCTTTGTGCTGTTCTAATTATTTCTATCTGCAATTTGTTGTGACTTTCATTTAAATAGGATTTTATTTATCAAATGCCATTTTAAGTATAAGTAATTTATAAAGACAAGCAAAACCACACACTAGTTGAATACTTCTGACATTTTGGGGTAGAAAATAATGTCCTAAATTCATAAAATTCACCTTTTTTGAAACAATAAATTATTACATGTATTACGGCAAATTTTTATTTTATGCTTTTGCAGTGAAATCAAACATTAAGAGTAATGTTTGATCATGTATCTGGGTACAATAGCCTTCCAGCTACACTGACAAAATTAGGCATCACATTATGTCAACTTTCCATTATGACACACCAATTCTTAGATCATATGATTATGCAATACCGTTATTGGTGAGATGCAGACTACACAGTGAAGCAATCACTATAGGTTGATAGGGCTGGTGAAGGAGTCTTGTGCAGTGCTCAGGGTCATAGTTCCCAAGTAAAAGAATAAGAATTCACACCTCATCTGTCTGATAGCAAACCTCATTCTCTAACCACAGGATGCATTGTTTCTCATGTGATTCGCCACTGCATTTACTAAAGTGAAACTTTCTCATCTCATCAGAGAAAGAGTCAGGTCACTGGAACACACAGCATTCTTCTGACCTTCCTGTTTCACAGAGGCAGAATTTTGAGGGCGTGTGGAGAGGAAGTAGGGACTTAAAACCTCACAAATCTTGGTGAGGTGTCTGGTCAAGTCTGGATTCAGACTGAGCTGGGCCCGTGTCATAGGAAATCTATAGTGTAAGCAAATGGCACAGACATCTAACTATCTATGTTCTAAATTCTTCCTTCTCCCAACCATGCTAAAAAGTTTTTAGTTTGGGTGAGAGTTCTTGAGATCCAGATTGCTCTGGAAATGTATAAAAGTCCCTGAAACAATAAACTAGAACGAGCTCTTCCCACCAGGACAAGTTGAAAAGATGGCTAATTCTTAAGAAAAAAATGCAATCATGGAATATGTTAGCTGAAAATTTGATGAAAGAACAGAAAAATTGCCATCATTTTTGTTTAAAATGAAGATTTGTGGCACTTTTACTCTTTTGAAATTATTTCAAGTGCACTAGAAAAGTGCATATATATTTTTTTTAAAGATTTATTTATTTTTGCATATAGAACAGGGGTATAGGCCAGTCGTGCAGGGGCGGCGAGAGGATTCACCAGAGACAGAGTGGGGAGCAGAGCAGGCAGATGGTCGAAGTACACTGCTGAGGGGAGCAGCGGGTGGGTCAGGAGAGGTCTGCTGCACCATGTGGTCACCTCTGGGGCAGGCGGGGATCGTACTCATGCAGAAATGGCTTTAGCTTCTTAGTGCTGTGCTTTAACCCACTGCACCACCAGGGAGGGCCTGGAAAAGTGCATATTTTTATGTTCATGCTATATAGTCAACACGTTCATATTTTCATTTCTAAAACCCAAACTACTAAAGTATCTGTAAAGTATCTGTTTAACATACTGATATTTGCAGGATACATATTTGACAGAATCCTTGAAGCTACTTAATCTGTCATCATGAAGCCCTGTGACAATCTCTCGATCCCTTAATTATCTCCCTCTATTATTATATCTGAAAGGATAGTATTTGATTTTGAGTGAAAAACAGTATAAAAGGTTTATTGGCAGACAATTATAGAAAATTTGGTGAATTTTTTCTCAGAAACTGTGGACACTTGGTACTGAAGTATAAACATTTCAGTTGGTAACTAAAACTACAGATATCCATAGAGCATTTTCTAATTGGATATCAAAAGCTCCTTGTTAAGAGAGAACATAAGGAACCCTGTATTTTAAATAGTTTTGCATAAGACCCCATGTGACTATGGAAATTACTGTATGAAAACAATTCCAAAATGAAAGTAAGAGAGCTGTATATTAAAGCTGAGAGCTTTACATCTTAAAGTTAGAGCTGAGCTTCTAGTAATTACTGCTAACAGGAGAGTTACATCATGGAAATTAGGTCAGGTATGGCTTAATTCACCATCTTTTTACATGCTCATTTCAGTGTTATATATATTAACTGTACTAGTGAATTATATTTACTTTTTGTTTAGAAGTATCAATGGGTGAAATGAAATCAGACTTTAAATAAACAATAAACTATTATTTTCAATTGTGAAATAACTCCCTAACTAATGAGCCTGCAGTGTGACTTTTTATTATCTAAAAAACTGATTTGAAGTGGTGGAAAGTTACATTAGGATGATGGAAGGTCATGTTCATCTATTCAGTTGCAGGGGCTGGTCCACACAGTTCTGTCACTGAAATGATCAAAAAACATCCTTCAGACAAAAGGGATAAACAGAAGTGTATGTAGAATTACAGCTATGTGTTCTTTATTCCAAATTCAGGCTTTGTATGATCAAAATCTGCCACACCTGCCTGTTTATTCCTAAACATCAAGAAATTTAAATATATCTTAAGCATTACACTTAATATTTAACATTAGCATTATTAATGTTGAATAATAATCATGTTACTATACTCCCATTTAGGCCTTTGATCACAACCTGGCCTTTGATGTGTGACAACCTCTCTTTCCCTTAATTACCTCCCTTTCCTGCTTCCCACATTAGAAATTCCAAACTTTGATGACTTGGTGATAACTCTCTACCTACCATTCATTCATCGAAGTGTAAGTGCTTCTCAAAAGCAATGACATGTCACATCTTAAGCATTTAAAAAATAATAGTAATTGTAGCTCTGGGCTTCAAACACTGTTTTTCTCTCCTTTCTAGTGACAAACCTTTTAAGTCTAGACTGTTTCTCTACTTGAGTATAAAAATGGGGCACAGTAGTTGTAGCCCCTGCCTTTGGCCCTGGCCTGCAGCTCTTCTGCCATCCTCCAGCCCTGCACAAAATCCTCATCCAGGGGATCATGCTCATGTGCTTCAGACCAGCTCAGACAGGTACCATATGGCATCTGTCACACATGGCTTTCTTACCTACCAGGCATCTCTGTCTCTCCCGGCACCAGTGCCATAGCCACTGTGTGCTGCTGCATTGGCTGTTTGTCAGTGTGATTGCTGGCTGCTTCTGCTGCTTCCATTCAACACTGCCATGTCTGCCAAGCCCTGCTGACATCACCTGCCAGGCGCAAAGTGGACCACCTGGCACTGTGGCTTCTACCATCTCGTTCCAAGAGATGCTGGCAAAGAACACTGAAGATTTAAACCTATAAAATGGTCTGTGATAACATGGGGGAGGATGAACCTCACTTCAGCTTAATATTTCACTCTGAGAGAGGGATCCTGAAGTACCTTCCTGTTTGTTTCGGAGATTTATTGGTATTTGTCCATTTCTCATTCAAAGTCCCATATTTGAGATCATGACAATTTGAACATGGTCAGATTTGGATAATAAAAATTACCAGAATGATTTGATGCATGACATGGGATGAAAAGAGAATGAATAAATTCTTTATTTGCTTGCATGAGTCAGGTTTTCTCAGCAGACCCTGAGACAAATATTTGCAAGCAGATCGTTTTAAAGTAGAAAATAGTGAGCAAATGCAGAAAGAAGCTGAAAAGGGAAGGTGTGATTTAGGTAAACTCTAAGCTCCAGCCTGATCACAGGTGGAGTTCTAATGTGCAAATTATACCTCAGCTATTTCCGAAAAGGAGCTGTGTTCTTATACCTTCTATCAGTCATTGGCCAACACTGTCTGGGGCCTGCATGGAAGAAGTCAACTTCCAGGCATGCTAAACTGTCTGGATAGGCAAAGTTACCCATCTAGACAAATTTTACCTTGTGGATGTTAAATGAGTCACTAATAGAGTGATTACAATCGTGGCTTTTACCAGTGACTTTTGTATTTTTTCATAAAAAATTATTTGACGTAAAATATTTCAAACACATAGTGAGAATGGGAATTAATAACACAGATACCAGTGTCCTAATAATAGTTCAAATCAACAATAATATTTGATCACAATTGGTTGAGCTATACTTTTTCTATCAAAATACAAAATGTTAATAATTCACCGACAGAGTCAGATTTCATAATTCCTTGTTCTGAAGAAGACATGTAATATTCAGTTTTTGATGATTTTGTTGCATCTGTATGTAGAGATATACATACATGAATATTACCATATTAAATATATATTTCTGCTACTAACTTGTTTTACTTTTTTTTTTAAAGATTTTTTTTTCTTCTTCAGTACTTTTAGATCTAATTTATTCATTTGAGAAGCTGTATAAAACAGTGTTTCATATCATTTCCTGAGAGGGATACACAGCCATGTTGTGTTCCTGCTTTATTGTTAATAAAAACTGTGCCATTTGAAATTTCACCCCCTGAATACCTGAGCAAACACTTCCTGTAGCAGGTGTGGTTTTGCTAGGTTGTGATGTATGCATAGATGTATGCATAAAATATATTTTAAAGCAACTTCTCACTTGCAAATTATTTTTACAATTTTCTTTCAAACATTAATTTTTTAAGCCATGGGGTACTTAAGGTTCCTGAAGTATCACCCTTAAGCTAAAATATAATTTAAGTAGTGTGTTTTTTCATTTGATTGGTTTTCTTTAAACCGAATCTAAATTTTGCTTGCTGTGAATTGTGTGATAGCATTAAGATTATGGAAACATAATGTTAAAATTGAAGTAGCTGTGAACTTGGAGGGGCAAGCACCTTTCAAGTTTGTTTCCACCTTTTACTCTTAGCATACCTCCTAAGGCAGGTGCTTTTTTTATGATTAGCCATATGTGTATTTGATTTTCTTTTCCTTAGCCACTAAATAAATTTGAACATGTGTGAGATAAATCTGTCTTAAGTATTTATATTTAACCCTCCAAGTCTCACCTTCATGTCTAAAACTGCTGTGGTTAGAAATGGAGAAGTATACTTTATAGCAACTCCAAATTATTTCTCAGAAAAATCTGTCTTTTTTATAATGATATGCTCTTTTAATTATGGTGACATTAGGATTCTCTCCATCAGGTATAGACACTGTAGGGTATGAGCCACCAAAATGCCCATAATGCACCACATCATCCATTGTACTTCCTTCCCTCTTTTTCCCCATCTTCCTCTCTACTCTGGATACTTTAGTTTTTTAATCAGTTTTCAAGGATTAGTTTTAAGGTGTCTTTTTTTCTGGTTCTTAGTTTGGTTTCTCTGTATTCCACATATTAGTGACACTATCAGGTATTTCTCTTTATAACTTATTTCACTTAGATTATATATTCCAAATCATCCATATTGTTGTAAATGGTATGACTTTATCTGTTTTGATTGCTGAGTAGTATTCCATTGTGTATGCTAATTTGTCTCTCTCTTTGTGTTCTTGTATTACCATATCCTCATAATCCATTTATCTTTCTTTAGGTATTTAGGCTATTTTCATATCCTGGCTATTGTAAACAGTGCTACAACGAACATGGACAAGTACATTTCCTTTCCTTGGGTAGATATACCACTTATTAAATAGTAAACCCCACGCAGAAGGTTGGTAGGTAATTGTCACTCCCATTTTGCAGATGAGAAGGTTGAGACCCATAGGAATCATCTGTATAAGACCACAGAGTTTGGCTCTGAATTCACTGATTTTTGTCTTAGTGTTATAACTCTATACAGTCTGGGGGCATTCAAGTTTTAGTATTGTGTCACAACAAATCTTGGTGACATCAATTCTAAGTAGGAGTAGGATCTTGAGTGTCTCCCAATCTCTTAGATTACATCAGAAACCTTGACCTTGCTATGGGATCGAAATGGACTTCTTCCATTGTGATACCTTTTTTGTTTCCTAACCTACATAGACAACGTCATGTTGTTGGGACAGGATTGAGGCCAGCCACATGACAGCTCTCTAGAGACAATATGCTATAATATATTTTTTTTTATTTTTAAAGATTTATTTATTTATGCTTACAGAACTGGGATACATGCAAAGGTACAGGGGTTTTGAGAGGATTCACCAAAGACAGAGTGGGAAACGGAACAGGCACATGTACTGAAATACACTGCTGAGGGGAACAGCTGGCAGGTCTGGAGTGGTCTGCAGCATCATTTGGGTCACCTCCATGGCCAGGTGTTGAACTTGTGCTGGAGTGGCAACAGCTAGCTATATAGTGCTGTACTGTACTTTAACTTGTTGCACCAACAGGGAGGGTCTGATATGGTATAATATTTAACAGCCTGATCTAGTCTCTGATTCCCCAGCTCTTTCACTGTTACTAGTGTGATTATACACAAATTAATTTCCATTTTGCATCTGTAAAACAGGAATAATCACAGCCCTCACATTACAGATTTGTGTGATGCTTAGAGAAATTACAGAGCCCCTGGAAGAGTGCTTGCTGTATCATAGGTGTTACACACTTGAGTATTGCAGTTCCACTTTTTGGAATATTGTGACTAGGTAGTACACACTCAGGCATCAGTTCTCTAATGGGTGATGTTTGCCTGGATGGTTCAATTTGTATTTCAGGGTCATGCTTATTAAATTAGTGCCTGGGTTCTGAAAATATCTTCTTCTTCATGGATTTTTAATTATTTTCTCCTACCTGTATGGTTATTAAAAACTGACATAAAATATAAAATTTGTGCAAAAAAAATAATTCAAGTGACACATTGCTCTGAAAAAGTAATCTTGAGGGACATTATCTGTCATCTAGGACCCCCTTTCACTTCTTTGGGCCTGTCTTCTTCCTCTTTCTCTGCCTCTTCCTTCTCCTGCAACAATTTCCCTTTTTGTACATTTCACCTTCCATACAACATCTACAGGTAATGTGCAGAGAGGTAAGTTATCTGGAATAATAAAATATTGAGTGTTACTTCCTTGATAGCTCCGTGTTTTCAGCTGTACTTCATGTGATTTTTAAAGACCAACAATTGGTGAAATTGAGAATCACAATTGCAACTTAAGAAAATGAACGAAATAAAGTTTTTCCAAAAGTTACCCCAAGATAAAGTAGTAACTAGTAAACATAAGTAAACATGGCAGGAATTACTGCCATGTAGTTTTGTTGCTTAATGAGACAGGGCTGTTTTGACATCTAGCTATGTCATAACTGTTTTGTGATGCACAGATTAAAACAACTGATGACATGGTGGCAGAGAGAATCTCACTTTCATATGTCATTTAATAGTGGACATAATAATAAAGCCATACACCTGACCATGCAACCCTGCAAACTTTCCTTTCTTGATAGATGAGTCTTTGGGTTCGCACCCTTATTGCTTCTTTACCACCCTGCACCCTGTAATTTAGCTTATTTATATGTGTGTGTGTGTGTGACTTACCATTTAAAAATAAAACAGACAACTCTGACAACATTAACAATTAAACTGCTCTGAATGATCACTGGAGACTGATTTTAGTGTAACAATGGAGTGTCCATCACTCACAAAACAATGAGTCATTCTCCATCTCTGTCATTAAACTCTGCTTACCATTCTCTATGGCAGGTCTCTCTGGCCACCCATTTCATCTCATTTGTGATTGTATTTCATTTGCTTACTAAAGTATACTTTTTAGTTACCCACTCTCATTTTTACTATCTTTACTTAACATAGTCGCTTCAGCGACTTCACCTGTTTCCTTGTTTTAACTGACCTTTTTGTGCTGGTACCTTGGAATAAATGTCTCCAGGCTTCATTTCTCTGCTTAGAACTGGGACCAGTGGGAGCATTCCTGGAAATATAAGTTGAGCTCTTATATATGTTGAAAAATCTTAAAACGTATAACCAATATATGGGCCTCCCTGGTGGCACTAAGGGTTACATCTCAGCAATATGAAGCTACCACTAGCCACTGCAGCATGAGTTCAATCCCCAGTCAGGGAGGTGACCCATGACACAGCACTTCTCCTGTCCTCCACTGCCCCCCTCGACGTGTCGTTTGGTAGATCCGCCTGTTTGCTCCCCACTCTGTCTCTGGTGAATCCTCTCACCCCCCACACCTCTGGCCTGCACCCTGGCTCTTGTATGCATAAATAAATACATTAAATAAATCTTTAATAGATATATATTTAATATAAACTAAATCTTTAAAATATATATAATATAAACTATATATATAAACTATTTCTGATTTGTCTTTGTATTGTCACAGTTCAACACATCTATCATCAAGGACTTAGATTGTGCTCAATTTAACGGCTTAAATTCTTATAAAATGCAAAATAATCTGCTCTATTTGTTTGAATTATAGAGTATAAATTTGTTAATGTTAAGTGTAAATCTTAAGGAAAAAATCCCATAAATCAAAAAATTTTCATCATTGTTTATAAAATAGAGCAAGAGTATCATGTGCCCCTAAAGAATGCACCATGTGTTCCCCACAAGTTATCAAATCTGTAATTCACTATCCAGCTGTTCTGTGGCTTATGCAAATTACATTTCCTGGAAGAACTTACAGCTTTAATCAATCAATCACTCAAAAGATCAGTTAGTGCAGTTGAGTCAATAATGCTCAGTCAAGTCAACATTCCACATCACTGTTTTTTTACTGATCTGTGATCCTGGAAATGATTACATCTTTGTTGTGCCTCATTCTTCCTAATTTTAAAGTAAGACCTTAGCTAATGTTAACAAGGTTACATAAGGCATAACTTTCTAAGGAAAAGAGAAATTACTTTGGTAATTAAGTTATGTCATTTAATGTGGCTTTGCTATATTTATGAACTTAGGGGATTCCAGGAGTAAGAATATCAATCCAGTAATACGATGTGCTGGGAGATTTCTCAATTGTTTTCCTGCAAATTTCTAAAAATAAACCAGCGAAGTAGGTAATAGTATCTCTTTTTGGAAATGAGGAAAATGCATAAGGAATCTGAAGTGGCAGTGAGCATAGAGGGAGGATGGGTGAGGGCTGTTGCTAGTGAGGAAGGAGAGGAGAACCAGAATAAAATGGGTTCAGGAAAATTGGAGGAGTAAAGAGCTTCCTGATAAAAGAAGTTGTCTAGACAGTTAAATATCAAAGAGAAATTA
>NW_004567107.1:62396812-62413409 GCF_000260355.1 Condylura cristata | reverse complement strand
AATGGCTTTAGCTTCTTAGTGTTGTGCTTTAACCCACTGCGCCACCAGGGAGGGCCCGAGGGTTTAGTTTTAAGAGTGATATTACTCAAGAAAATTTATGTGAGTGTCAGTAAGAATCAGGACGGGGAGGAAATAAAAATCAAATAAATAGGTTTAATAATGGAGAAGACCCTACAATGGTGGGAAGGTATTGAAGCTCAGGCACTGAAGACCAGACAAAGGGCTTAGTTTCAGGCGGGGTAATAAAGAAAGCATGACATGTCAGGAGAAATAACACATTTTTAAAAAGTAGGTTGGTAAATTGGAAAGTTGACTTTTCTTAGGGACAAAAGAGAAGCCCAGTCTCCTGGGATCCCAGTTTCTTGGGTCTCAGAATCTGATGAGTGTGATTATATACCTGAACATCAGCAAATGGGGATCTTAGGGGCTCTGTAGTAGGATCTATTGGCTAATCAGGGCAAAAACTCCATGCCAGTTAGGCAAGTGAGTTGTGAAGGAAAAGTTAATAGTTCTGTTTGGATTGCTGAAAGTCTGATCTTCCCCAAGAAAATCTGTCTTTAGGATAGGGGCTTGTAGGCTCCTGGAAGATAAATTCTGAGGCCTTAAAGTAGGCTGCCTAAGAACACTTTTCATATGAGCAGTGACTGCGACCAGATACGTTTATCTTGGCAATATGAACACATGTTTTTGCTCTGGAGGACTGGGGTTTGAATAACTAAGTCCTATCATGTGGTTACTGCTTATACCCCCAATAAAAATCCTAGAGACTATAACATGAGCAAATGTTCCTTATTTGGTAACATTTGGGTTTCCCATTCCTGTGGGATAGTTAAGTGTGTCCTCATATGATTCCACCAGATGGGAAAACTTGGAACTTTGCTCCTGGTTTCTTTTGGGCCTTCACTCCATGTACCTTATTTGATTTTAGATTTTAATCTCTATCTTTCACTGTAATATACCATCAGTACCTGATGGTACAGTATATCATCTGTGTAACAGCTCTCCTGAGTCCTGTGATTCTTAGTATATTATTGGGCTTGGGAATCCAGACCACGCCTTGGAAGGTGTGTCCTTACAGCTTAATTACTTGCTGTATTATTTATGTGTGGAGTTCCCGGATGGCCCAGGCACTGTACTGATACAGAACATGTACTGATGAGTCTGTATCTGCAGGGTAGCCTCACAGAGCTTGAAGAACTATAGAAAAAACTTAGAAAACTTGTCATCCCAGGGAGGATAAGTTTTAAATAATAAATAAAGACATCAACAGACTGGCAAGGGACACTGTGGATAGTGTGATCCCAGAGGGACAGATTTTGCTAAAAAGATCATGAGAGTATCTGGGCAGAAAAGCCAGTTTAAAGGTTTTGCTGGTGGAAATGAGTTTAACGTAGTATTTGGTAGAGAAGAACAATTGACTGGAGAATAAGTGAATGAGAAGGAAATTGGTAAGAACTGAAATCAGAAAATAATGGTTGGAAAATATGATATATAAAAATGTCTTTTAATATTCCATATTGACATGGATAATCTAATTTTGTCATATTGAATTTTTTTACTTTTACATTGTCTTTGCATTCATTGACATTTTACTGTGTTAGTCTGATTTCATGAGGTAACTTTTAATTATTGCTACCATATTAGCCAATGTATCTTTCTTAAAATGCATGGAACATGCAATGCATTTGAATATATGTCTTAATATTTGTAATTTTCTATTAGCAGCAAAGATGATTTGAATTTGTGGTATAGTTCTCCATAGAATTATAGTGATAATCCTCAAAATCTCTGTGGTAAATACTTCCTTTCCAATTGAAAGCAATTAAGAGATATATAAGTAGGATATAAGAAATCATCTAGAAGCTTTTCACATTGAATTACTGTCTTGTTTAAATACTTCTTGATATAGACACCTATTAATGACATTCCTCTTTCCTCAAGCACCTGTTCCTGGTAAAAACAAGGGCTATATTGATTCACTGCAATTTATCTTCTCCCAAGATTTTTGTCTTGACAGTGTGAGAAGATTAATTGGAATTAATGGCATTTGCACAGCTAATTAAAGTCACTCTTCCTAAGTCAAATCAATTCCTTTAATCAGAGGAGTGACAAAGCTTTGCTACTTGTTATAGTCTGCATATAAATGTTCCCTGGATGAAAAAGAATCTTTGTGAGCATTAAATATAGAATACAGTAACTACTTGGGTTAGTCAGGAATTTCACTGGTATTTACTAATTTACAAAATGTTGCTTATGCCATTTACATATACCTTATGAATGGTTTAGATTAAGTGTAATTTGACAGAATTTGCATATATTTTAAATATAGTTTATCTTTGAAACTCCTTAGAGTGGTTGGCATTGATATGTGTAACTACCCAAGATAATTCTTAGATGAAGTTCACATAGAGCAGGAGTAAACATTGGGTTAGTAATTACTTGGTTAATTCAGGCATCAAATTATGGTTTAGTTTGCATTGTCTGAGTTTATCAGATTCAGTCAAAGCCTTTTCCATATTGGCTATGCAGTTATAGGAAAAGTGGTGATCAAAGACTGAATAAAATTCAGGACAAAAGAAAGCATGTTTCTAATGGAAAACTTAGAGGATGCATCAACATTTTTGCCAAAATCATTGTTACCTATCAATGCAGTGATGATATAGCATCACACATAGAAAATGGAGTGGGGAATAGGGGACTAGCACATTATCTTCTTGTTTTTTACAGAAATGATATCTTAACATTTTAGACAAGCGGGGAACCTGGGGAATGTAGGAAAAATAAAGCAAATTGATATTGGGGATCAACCAAGTCACTTTGTATTAGTGGCAATAATCCTTGCTCTGTGATGATGTAAACATTAAATATCACAGGTCCATGGATAAGTTTTTGTATTGGGTTTTTCTTAAACATAGTGTACTCCCTGGCCTGACCAGTGAGTCCAGTCAGAGCTATACTGTCTCTGCAGACTTCCACCTTTTTAACATTTGATAACCTGCCTATTTAGAATCTCACTTTTCCCTTCCCAAGGTTTCTCTGACTCTTTAAGAACTAATGTACTCATGTATGTGCAACTCCAAAATTCAAGGAGCTAGTGCCCCATTAAACAACTCTTAGACCCTGGGGGAAAGGAACTCTAAAATGACTCTACAGCACATTCTGAAAATTCTTCAGAAAGTCAAGTTTAGATCAGAAACTCTACTCACAGGCAACATGTTTTTCTGTACTGGCTATCTGTTGCCCTTGCCTTCTTTTATTTTCTTGGTGCTTCATGTTTCCTGAAATTATTATCTAATAATTATTAGTAATTATCTAATCTTTACGCAAGCCCTCATATAATGCTCTTTGTCTGTAGAATATAAGCTATGACCATAATGATGTATGTACATGCAGCTATAACACTGCAATAAAGATGGAATGGTCTCACTTACAGGAGGAATGTAGAGAAAACAAAAAAGGAATCAGGAAAAAAAAGTAACGATAATAAAGTAAAAATCAAAATCATCAGGCAAATATAGATCAGAGACATTCGTGGCGGGGGGGGTAGGGGGGGTGGAGGGAGAAAGACCAGGACAGGGGTGGGAAGAGCACATGAGACTATGGTGATGGTGCACAGGGGAAGTAGTGGTGGAAATGTGATGGTGCACAGGGGAAGTAGTGGTGGAAATTTCACGGGGAAACTATACACTGTACAAAAATGAAGGATAATACAATGGATATATTAAAAAAAAAGACATGATCTCTGTGGCAAATGATGTGAAATAATAAAAAATAAGAACTGATTAATAATGATAAACCAAGATTTTAAAACAATGTAGAACCACTACATTGACTACTTTTTTTGGAGACGGTGTATACAGGGCAGGGAGAAGAGCACCCCAGGACTCCCCAAAAATGCCTGGTCTAAATAGGTTCTTGCCATTTGCCTCAACACATAAGGCCTTTATTGGAAAGGAACTTTAATTAGAGTGCAACAAGTCAAGCACCTGAAGTTACCCATCCTCTCCTGGCAGGACCCAACAGGCAGGACCCAAAAACCTGCCAGAACTCTAAAGCACCTTCCAGTGGGGACCCATAGGAAAGGGGCAGTAACAACCAGACAAGTTTGATAGGACAAGAGCAAAATCAAAAGCAAGATAAAAACTGCCATTGTTAACCTCCCCACAGGTCTCTCACCCACATCTGTTTCAGTCAATCCAAGACCAAGAAGCAGGTGCAGCTGCTTCCCATGTCTCTGCTCCACATGTCTGCTCCAGGTCTCCTTGCTCAGCCTCCCCTTCCTTCCTTCTCAGTCTCCTCTCCAGCTTCTCCTCCTCCTCCTCATCTCCACCTGTCCTTGGGTGGGGTAAGGAACTGGAATTTCCCCTGTCCTTTGGGACCACCCTATTACAGGGGTTGTTGGAGAGGACATCCCTAACATATTGACATGGGAAAAAATTAAAAGTTGATTTTTGAGAACTTATTTTTCTTATTGTATTATTTTTGATTTTATTCAGATTATGTATTTTTTTTCCTTCTTTTTATGTCTACCACCTTAGCATCTTTTTTATAAGAGGTTTCCTTCAAAGGTTTCCTTCAAAGCAAACATGATGATGCTATTATGGGGAGAAAGAAAAAGTCTGGCTGTGTATTAAATATTATTTTGTGGACTGTGGAGAAGATATAATGATTGGAATTAATTTAATAATTACATTATTTATTTATTTAATTTTTACATTATGATTAATTCATTATTGGTATTATTGTTCATTGCAGTAAGGTTTGGTTTACAGAATGAAGTCATATTTCTTATGATTCTGTAGCTTACAAATGTGTGTGTGTGTGTGTGATGTGCCTGTTAAATTAGTTTGTACAATGTTTAACGGGGTGTATGTCTTCTTATACTTAGGTATTCTTTCTATATTCTCAAAATACACTGTTTTGTTAGTTTATATTCTCAAATATTTTCTTTCATTCTGTGATATGTTTTCATTTTTCTAATGCTGTCTTTCAATGAACAGAAGTTCCTAACTATCAAATAATAAATTTTATCTTTTCTTCACATTTAGAGCTTTATTTTTCCTGCCTTATTTAACAAATCTCATTGCCCTAACATCAGGAATATATTATCCCATATCTAGAACTGCAATTCAATCGGCGAGATTGGTATAGATTCATGAGGTATAGGGGAAAGAGAGTACTTTATTTTATTTTTCCATGGGAGTAATCTCAGTGCCATGTATTGAGAAGTTTATCCTTTTCTGCTTTTACCAACAAAGCTGATCAGTCAAATGGACAGTGTTGGTGCATATTATGGATTAATGACGAGAGAGGAACAATGAACTTGGGATCAAATGATCTTCAGATATTAAAGCATCATTAAAGTGTGGGTAATATCATCTGTATGAATGTCTTATGGTATTTCTGAGATTGAAATGATCATTTTCTTATTGTAAAGTGATCTACACTGCTAAGAATTATATGTGAACATTGTATTCAGTGTCTGTTGTGTAGGATGTACCATAAATTCTTATCTAGATAAAGATTCTTATCAAGATCATATTTATATGATCTGACAGCCATAATAACGTCCATTATTTTAGCAATCCAGTTAAGTTTATAATGTTTCCTAACCCCTTGTGATTTTTATCTCTTCTAGTTACTTGGAAAGAAACAACCAGAGAGTCAGAGACTTCTTTTTCTTTCCTGGAAAGAATGTGAAGTCTGTTGATTATTTAATCAAAGTCTTATCTTTCTAAATCAGGGTAGTTGGAAAGAGTCACTGCTCTTTGTCACCAAAGAGATAGAGTAATAAAAGAAAATGAAATAGAAAACAACATCAGAACTCTATAGGAATTACCAAAGACATACCAATACTCCGTGAGAGTTCATTCCTTTATTTGCTTCTTTGGTTAAGATTCTTTTGTAGGTTTGAACTGTGAGAGGGATATATTAATGCCAATTTGGAAAAAAAATATTACAGACAACTCCAAAGAGACCTGATGTGCTACAGTGATGAGAGTGATCAATGAAAAGAGCAATTACTAAAGATTTTGGGGGGAGGTTTAATATATGTAGTAGTGGAGTAGTGTGTTTGGTAAGGCAGACCTTTAAACTACATCTAACTTTTTCCATGTCTATAGCTATTTGAATATTTGTCAAAGCTTTCCATGTTTGACTTCTATGAGTAGTAGAAAATTTTTAATAATGGAAAGAAACATAGGGTCTCCCTTTAGCAACATATACAAAGTCAAAGTCAAAGGAGACAGCCACTACACAGAGAATAGGAACCTCTTTTATTTTTCCTCCAAAGGTTAATAAAGGCTTCCCATTTACTATTCAGATTATTTCTATCATTTAATCAGTAGGTTGTACTGCCAGTATGTTTCATTTCATTTCATTTCATTTCATACTTTTTCCCTTTATCAAGCTTTCACATTTCATTTTGGGATAAGTTTTCCTTACCACACAGGTAGATGAAAGACTATCAGGGCTTCCCTGGTGGCACAAGGGGTAGTAAAGCACAATGAGGCTGTCTGCAGCAACTGTGGGCATCACTTCCTTCCCTGGCCAGGGAGCTGACACAGATGGTGTAGCAGATCTCTGCTGCCAACCCTGCTGCTCCTCTCAGCAGTGTGTTTCACTGGCTCTGCCTGTTCTGCTCCCCACTCTGTCTCTACTGAATCCTCTTACCCCCTGCACCTCTGACCTACACCCGGTCCTTGTATACATAAATAAATAATGTTATTTTAAAAAAGAAAGACTATTAGGATGTATGTGTACTATGTATATATAAGAAGATAGAACCTGCCAAGAATAAGAGATTTCAAGTGTTAACTGAGGACTTGAATCTTTAGGCAGTTGATTAGAAGAGCAATTCAGGAACAGAAGTTCTGGCAGAATTTCAATTAAAGCTGGTGAGCACAACTAAGACTCATAGCATTGGGCAGTAGAATGTCAGCATCATGGTACTACTTCATCCATAAGATTAGGCCATTGTGTTTCCTATAAATGAGTAGAGAGTGGTAGCTTGGAAGTTCATATTAGTCAGCTACTAAGCATTTATGAACAGGAATTCTGAAAACTCAGTACATTGGATGTTTATACATACAGATTGTTGTTGAATATGTTTTTTACCAAATCATGATTGGATGATGATGTCTTCATGTGGATTAATTTATATTTCCTTCCTTTGAAAATAAAGTGGGACTTACCATAGCTTCCTTTGATAACTCATTCTAAATTGACTTTCTTCTAATTTTGTTTGAATCTCTACTATATGTTCATATCTTCAACATGAGTTGTTCTTGACGTTCTCTCAATGAAACTATTGGTCAATTATGACTGTGGTTTTTGCCAGCTCTCTCTCTTTAACACTCCTCAACCACAAAATTTCTTACTTAGGAGATTTCTTTCTAGGTAGAGATTTCCTTCAGAAAACAGAGTTGCCCATACATAACTACATAATCATGAATTCTACCAGTTGTTTCAACTGAAATAAGTGCTTTGGTGTTATTAAGCCTTTAGCATTTCACTTCATTCTTTGCAGCTCTTATGTTTCAATATAAATTCACATTTAATTTGTTTCCCATTAGCAGTCCCAGGAATCTCAGTAATAATGTTTTCTATCTTCTCTGCTCATTGAATATCTATTACTATTTATGCATCCCTGGAGATATTAGTTTGCATCCTTCCCAGCAGAATTATATTTTGTTACTTTGGGCTCAGAGTTCTGAGACTTTTGCATCTATTTCCGTTGTATTTTTCTCAATTACATATTTTAACAGTTCCAGATTTAATATTCTTGAAAATATCATGTGTGTATTTTCTCCTACAAATCATACTGGTGCCACTGAATAAGACCAAAGGGACAGCAATTTGTAGGTTTCTTCTACAGGTCTCCTGGCTATATTACTTTTTACTTGTTTTCATCTTTATTTTACATAATTAATTTGGACAAAACAGTTTTCTGCTATGATACTATGTGAATATTGAATGAATGACCAAATATTGCTGATGAAAAAATAAATGTAGTTGAAATTTTCCAGTGATAATAATAGTTAATAATAATGATATTCATAATATATGCACATTGAGTCATAACCTGTGCCCTGCTTTGTTAAAAGTACTTTAGATATATTTTCCTTCAATCAAGGCTCACAATACCTTTACATATAGATTATTGATGGATTTTATCACCATTTTTGCAGACCAGTAAATTGAGCTTCTGAAGGATTAAAGTTTACACAGGTTGTAAGCGAGAGATCCAGGAGTCTAATTTTTAAAGTAATATGCCATTATTCTTTCACTGTGCCCTGTTGTTATTTGTATATTTATAAAATGTTAAAATATACATAAAACTTAAAATAAATCCCCATCCTCTATAGTGGAAAAATTTTAAAAATATCAAGCAACAGTGGCCTCTATCCAAGGTCCATCATTGCTGACAAAATTAAAAATAGAAAAACAACTGTTTTACCTCTTGACCCCAATAGTTTTTTCTCTTACAAAATTTACACTTACTTTTAATCCACACTTCTGTTTTTTGGTGGTTCATTGTTGATATGACAGTTTACAAAATCATATTTCACAGGTTTCAATTTAAATTGTTGTTTATCATTAGTATAGTGCAGTGATCTTCAAATGATCCCAGTAAATATGAGCACAAAATTTTATGAATAAGAAATGTATGATGGTTCATTTATTATAGTAAGCCATCAATTATGAATATAAAAATACTTTTTATATTACTGAACAATGAATATAAACTTTTATGAATGAGAAAATTATTATTAATATGACAGTTATGAAGCTCAATAAATTTCATGCTTATCTCACTTTTGAACTCATTGATTTGCTCTTCCAGTATAAAACCAACTCTTTGGATCAATCTTTCTTGAATAGTTGCTAAAATGTTAAGATTTAGTGGTTAGAGCAAATAAAAAGTCAGTTTTGACTTCTTTTACCTGAATTTTGTAATGTAATCTAAATCTGCCTCATCTGTATTAAACATTAAAGATTAGAGTTTACGATAGTATTCATTATAATTTTTTTCCTGTAGTATTTGAAAAAAAAACTCAGCATATATCAGGATAAGAACAGCATGCAAGAAATGAACACCCAATCTCTAAGAAGAGAAATTGCAAAGATTATGATCATAAACTAGAATTAGATTATGTTAACATCTGGGCAAATGGCAGACTCTGATTATCAACGTCAAATGCCTTTTAGTTTTCTTGTGATCGCTCTCATTTTTAACCAATTTTAAACTCAATTTTGTGATTTACCAAAGTAGACAAGCATGAAATGGATTTTTCATAGTAAAGAGAGATTCTTAGTGAATAATAATGGTGTGTAATGATATCACTCCTCCAGATTTAAGTTCTTCACTATGCAATGCCTATTTTGTTGTGACAGAAATGTATATCTTTTATTCCTCCTGTGTTCACAGCTGCATGCTCCTTCAGCCTTTTGATGTAAGGTGGGACCATATTACTGACTTCAGGCCAATGAAAAATCTGTGTAAGTTTTATGATGTTACCATCTTTACAGGATCACACACACACACATGCGACTATAATGTTAATGAAGGATAATGTTTCTACATTAAGTCACTAAGATTTTGGGTGTTGGAGTAATAAACCTTCCCTGAATAATGCAGTTAACTCGTTTTTCCTGGTGTATTATAAGAGTACTTAATAGTTTAGGAGCTCAGGTTTTATGTAAGATGTGTTTGAGTCCTTATCCTGGCTTTCCTTTGGTTAACTATGCGGCAAGTTCTATTTCTCAGTCCCGTCACCTGTAAAATGAGGATAATAATAGCTACCTAACAGGTAGAATTATGTAATTATATAGATGAAATTACACAGAGATATCTTGATTTGATATATATATATTAGATAGATATGTAACTATACAGTTTATCTAAATACAGATATTGATATATAATTAGGTATCTATATGCATTTGATCTATAATGATGTAAATGATAATGATAGCTACAAATATTGAATTATATATATGAAATTATATAGCAATATCCACATATAGATATGTATATCTACATATAGATATTGCTATATAATTAGATATAATAGACATAAGTATATATCTATGTAGATATTTATAAATATTGAATGATAGCATTTAGTATAATGCAGAGTAAAGTTTGATGCATAAGTCTTTTTAAAAAAAATATAGCTATTGCAGTTCATTTAGGTTTTCTTCCTTTCATGAAAGACAAAATTAAAGATGTCTCCTTGATTTTGAATAACAATTATAGATTGCTATGGTGGCTAATTTTCTTTATCAACTTGCCTAGGTATAATGCATAGTTATTCAATCAAACAGAGGTATAACTGATTCTGTGACAGTATCTTGTAGACAAAGTTAGTAACTATATTTAGTCAACTCAATTAAGGAGATTGTCCTGGATAATCTGGATGGGCCTCACCCACTAAGTTCAAAGGCTTATGAGCAATACTGAATATTCCCTGAAAAAATAAATGAATTTAGTCAAGACTGTGTCAGCATTTTCTGTCTTTGCCCCTTACTTACCAGCCTGCTGGCTTTTCCTACGGATTTTGGACTTTCTTGCCCCCACAGTTGCATAAGCCAGTTTCTTAAAATCTTTTTATCTGTCAGTTTGTCTCTTCATCCATCTAGCTGATTTTCCACACATCTCCATGTCTACTACTGTTGACCTATCTACCTAGATAGCATTTCTCTGACTATTTCTTCGATAGCAAAAGATGTGTCTCTGGCTTTATTTCCTCTGGAGAATCCTTATTGATACACTGTTTAGTCTGATTTCCTTATTCAGGAGAACCTGACAGGAGGTCCTCTGTTGGTTGAGTACTTTCTTTTATGGGCAAGACCTGCTTCTCGTGCTAACATTTTTGCATTGTTGGTTTGATAGAATTATGATAATGTCATGTAAAGGTTAGACTAAATTCATTACTCTTGTTTCACTGTCTAGTAATCTTTATATTTCATTTAAATATACTTAGGACTTCTTTTTACTTACTAGATCTTATGATATCCGTTGGACAAAGCACAGATACTATTATAGTATGCAGTGTATTTAGTTCCGTGCAAAAACTCTAGAAAACTATGTCATATACATGAGTATCCTTATTCCTTTCTTATTCAAGATCGCAGTAGAATTTGATGTTGACCTTGGGATCACCGAAGTCTGCCTCAGCAGTATGTTACCTGTTAGTCCTCTTTTTCTTACCAGTCCATTAATTAACAATTTTGACTTCATGTAAGATTGCCTTTCAAAAGTTCAAAGTGTACCCAAATCATTTAAATCTCTCTAGGATTTGCCCTAGATGTGAAAGTTTTTAAAAGTGCTCCCTAAGTGACTCTAGTACTAAGTAAGGAATGGTAAACCAACGCTGCTTTGAATAACCCAAAGCATTCTGCTCCTCCCCTCCACAACACCACTTTAAAATCAGTTTGTTTTTTCAGATTTATTTATTTATTCATGCAGAACTGGGGTACAGGCCAGAGGTGCAGGGGCAGTGAGAAGACTCACCAGAGACAGTGTGGGGAAGAGAACAGGCATATTGATAAATTACACCGCTGAAGGGATTAGCGGGCAGGTCAGGAGAGGTCTGCCACACCATGTGGGTCACCTCTGGGGCAGGGATCGTAACTTGCACTGAAGTCACCATGGCTAGCTTGCAGTGCTGTGTCCCAACCCGTTGTGCCACCAGGCAGGACCCATCTCTTAAAAATTTGAAAGCAGGGCCCTCGTTGGTGTGCAGCGGGTTAAAACAGCACTAAGAAGCTAAAGACATTTCAGCATGAGTTCAATCCTGCCCTGGAGGTGACCCACATGGCACGCCAGACCTCTCCTGACCGGCCTGCTGCTCCTCTCAGTAGTGTACTTCATCAGTTGGCCTGTTCTGCTCCCCACTCTGTCTCTGGTGAATCTTCTCACTGCTAATGCACCTCTGGCCAAACCCCAGGTCTATAAGCATAAATAAATAAATCTTTAAAAAAAAAATTGAAGGCACTTTTCTTATCTCTGTCCTTCCAAAAATGTATTATATTTATAATTCAAGTGACTATTATTGTTTCCATAGAATCTGCATCATGGAGTTTGACTTCCTTAAGGGCTCATTATTAACTGATAGCAGCCATCATTAGATAGGACATTCTCAGCAGGTAGCTTTTGTGAGTCTTTTGGAGATTATCTGCTTTTCAACTAAGATTCAGAATTTATGAGGTAAAAGCTCTATTTTTTTTGAATTAGCTTTTGTTTAGCTCATTTACCAGTAATACTCAGGGAAGTTGCCATTGGCTGCTTGGCCTTATGACTGATTCCAGAAATTCTGTTTAATAACCAGTTTTGAATTGAAACCTCTTTTAGATGAAGAATGGATTGAGATTACAGGAAAAACAAAACACAGACATTGAAACACCTTGAATTAATATTCATTTTTACCAAGTGGTAACTAAAGTTTGCTTAGGAAAAGCAGTGGTAGCTGGGAGAGATTTGTTTTCCTCATCTGTCAAATGGAGGAAAGCATAAATTCTTACATTATTAGTAAAAATTATAAGTAACATCTGTACGGGATTTAGTATAGAATCTGTAAGTTGGAAATAGTCATCAATTCTTATAATATGCATGAATTTAAGGTGGTCATTCTTCATCTGTCTTGACCTTCAGTGAACTCTGCAACAGGTTTATAGCAATAACAGAAGTTTTAGCTAGGGAAGTGCTGCTACTATGCTGTTTGGAAAGGTCTAAAAGGACATGTGACCTAGAAGTATCTAATTTGCACTTCCTGTTATTCATTGGTTGTAGACCCACCCTAGATGGGGCTAGTAAGCCCACACAGGCTGGTACTCAGCCTGGGCAAGAAACATGCATGCATGGAACAAACCTCGTTGTGATTATTATGGGAGGTAGGTCCTAACCAGTCCCTCCTTGCCACACTTCAAGATTGGAATCACAGTCTGCTGCCTCACAGAGCAGGTGTTAAGGGAGTGTTAGAAAGGAAAAACATATTAAGCCAGGGTTAGTAAGAAAAGAAAAGAAAGCTTAAGATTTTTGTTATCTGGCATGGTGGGGGTGAGAGGTTTTTGCTTGGTCCCCAGACTTATGTCTTTGTTCCAATAGATGAATTCTTTGTCCTCATGAGCTTATTTATTTTGGTGTGGTGAGAATTATAGTGTCAAAAATCAACCTTGTCTCTGGAGGAATTTGATGATTTATCTCCTAGAAGACGGGAATCGTGGGCCACCTGTTTATAGGTATTTTCTGGGAAAAGCACTCAGGTCCCTGGGGATGTTCTTTGTGGGGAAAAGACACTGAATCTGTTAGAATATTCTTCTTGCATCAGTTCATTCTATTTAGAAGAAGGCAATCTGAGTATCAGCAACTTAGGCATCCCAGAGTGAGCTAATAAGGTTCTGACATACCCTCTTCTACTTTTTTCCTCACCTACAATAAAGCAGTTAATAAAATTATTTTAAATTTGCTGAATGTCTTAAGCAAATCATTATTTTGTGGCTGGCACAGAGATTACCCTGAATATATGGTTGCTATTTTTGCTTCCCATGGCAGAGTTTTTCTACTTCTGGCTACCCTATTACTTTTTTCTAAAAAGGATTTATTTATTTATGCATATAAGAACTGGGGTACAGGCTAGAAGTGCAGGGGTGAGAGGATTTACCAGAGAAAGAGTGAGGAGCAGGATAGGAAGATTGACTGAAGTGCACTGCCAAGGGGAGCAGTGGGTGGGTCAGGAGAGGTCTGCCACATGCCATGTGGGTCATCTCCCTGGCCAGGGATCGAACTCATGCTGAAGTGGCTACAGATAGGTTGGTAGTGCTATGCTTTAACCTGTTTCACCACCAGGGAGAGCCCTACTTTACTACTTAATTCCCCAGCAGTGGCCTCATTTTTTTTTTCTGTTCACCTCCTAGATTTCTCCCTTACCATCTTTGGTTGTTATCATCATTCCAATCCAGTACTTAACACGATGCTGGGCACATAGAAAGAGGTAGTGTCAGTTAAATGTATGCCAAATAAATACCATGGGGCCTGAGGTAAAAGGTCTTTGTGTGGCATACCAGAGTGCTTCTCCCAAAGCAGAGCTCCCTATTGCAAATTAACATGTCTCAAGGATAACACTGAGGGAAGAGTGTTTAATGTTGTAGTCAAATAGGAAAAACTGTATTGTTCTCATGCAATGAAACAGTATCAAGTGTTCATAATGTGCTATGCACTCACCCAATTTTCAAATATATTTTAAAAATGATTCTTAATGAGTTAGGAAAAGTACATTTTGCAAATTATATACATAAGATACAGTTTAACTCCAAAGATTCACTTCTTCTCATACTTTAAATGTTAATCATTTGGTTCACATATCTGAATTTAGGTTAAAAAAAAAGGAATAAAAGTACTGTGTTTCCAATACCCAAATGCATCCAAATGCATTTTTCTCTAGCTGGAACTTAAATAAGTAGTTGAGAAAAGATATTGGATAATTTCATGGAATTGGATTTGGAGTCTGTGATGACAGTTAATAAAATTTCCATTAAAAAGAAACTGAACTGAATTTTAATCACTTGGTCAAAATTATAATTATCCATTTAAAGTTTGAAATACTGAAATTAAATAATGATAGCATTGCTTTTAAATTTTTACACCCAATTCTGTTGAAGGACAAAGCATCAGGACTTTTTTTTAATACCCAGCATGTATAAGTAGTTCCTCTGTAGTGAAAGCATAATGGGATTTTACCAAACTATTTAAAAATCAGTTCCCATGTACATGGTAACAAAGGATGTAAGGAAATTTTGTTTTGGTATATTCATTTTCAATAAAGTTTGTAAAATTCCATACATAAACTATGGCTATGTTTTGTTTTATTGTATTGCTGTGAGGCAACCTCACATACTGAGAAGGTCAAATAACTAGCAAAACTATGAAAATCCCAGAACTCAAAGTCATTATTACAACAGGCAAGATTTTGATACAGAATACATTAAGTCTGAAGATTAATTTCAATAATGATCCCTAAAGTCAATGTCACAAGTCACACAAACTGTGACTACGTTACTTTACCTGGCAAAAGAACTTTGCAGATGTAATTTAAGGATTTTGAGATCAGATTATTCTTGTTTTATGGGTAGGCTTAATATAATCACAATTGTTCATGTAAGAGAAAGACAAGAGAATCCGAGAAGTGGAGCCAGTGAAAGCAGGAGTGAGAGAAGAAGAAAGATTTAAAGAGGCAATACTGGTTTCTGTGAAGCGAAAGAATCTCACTGAAATGAAAACACATCTACTGATTAGGAGACATATTTGTATATTATACATTTGAAAGGGGGCTAATATTCAAAATCTTTGAAGATATTATACAACTCAAGCAGGACAAAAAAATAATCCAGTCAAAAAATTAGCAGTAGAGGGGCCTCCCTGGTGGTGCAAGGGGTTAAGTCTCAGCACTAAGAAGCTATGGGCAGTCACTACAGTCTGATTTCAATCCCCTAGCCAGGGACCTGATCCACATGGTACAACAGACCTCTCCTGTCTCACCAGCTTCTTCCCTCAGCAATATATTTCAGTAGATCTGCTTGTTCTGCTACCTTCTCTCTCTTTGATGAATCCTCTCACCTCCCTACCTCTGGCCTACTCCCCAGCTCTTTATGCATCAGTTATTAACTAAATAAAATAAATCTGTAAAAAGAAAAAAATGGGCAGGAGAGCTAAATAGACACTCTCCAAAGAATATATACAGCTAGCCAATAGGCACCTGAAAATATGCTCATCATCACTTATCATCAGGGAAACACATATCAAAATCATAGTAAATCTATGTTACATCTGTAATAATGATCCATATCAAGAAGACCAGAAATACAAGTACTGGTAAGGACATGGAGAAAAAGTAACCTTTGTACACAACTGGTAAGACTAGCCTCGCCTACTAGGCTGGCCTACTTTCTGTGGAATGAAAAATGAGTCTGAGGGATGAGTATGAGGGTTGCTCTAAACATTAAAAATAGATCTACTGAACCTTCCCTGGTGGCACAGTGTGTTAAAGCACAGCACTATGAAGCTAGCTGCCACTGACTCAGCACAAGTTTGATCCCTGGCTAGGGAGGTGACCCACATGGCACAACAGACATCTCCTGTCTCACCCACTGCTCCCTTCAGCAGTGTACTTCATCAGTCTGCCTGTTCTGTTCCCCACTCTGTCTCCTGCATCTATCATAAAATGCATGCAGATTTTACAGTAGAATAACTACCTCTACCAATATTCAATATTCTCATGTTTTCTCTAAGATTGCTTAAATCTTTTCTTGTTGATTGAATTTGTTTTTAAAATATAAGCTCAATATCAGTTCCTACTGCATTACCTTTACAGATGTCAAAACTTTAATGATGAAAACATAATCAAAATTTTAATTTATCTACATTCGTGCTTAGTTCCTCAAAATGTAGAAACAATGCTAATTTCCCAAGATGTCTGAGCACCATGTAAATGTCAAAAGCATTTCCAGGAATTTTATCTTATAATGAGGAAAAACATGGTAACAATTAGAGTAAGAGCTTCTCTTTCTCTCTCTCTCTCTCTCTCTCTCTCTCTCT
>NW_004567107.1:62366734-62396712 GCF_000260355.1 Condylura cristata | reverse complement strand
TTGGAAGTAAACAGATGTTAACAACCCTGTGATTATCACTTGTCTATCTGTTCCTTAGAAATAGTACATTTGAAATATTCTTGTTCTTAAGTCAGACATTTTCAGAGAAAAGATCAAATGGAACATAAAAAAAAGTCATTTTGAAATTTTTATCTGATCCTGATCCATTTAATCTTGAGCTCAGCTACCCAGCAGCACTTTTCCCCTAAACCTGATTATCAGTAGGAAAACACTTCTTGTCAGACTACAAAGAAAATCTTTCTAAATCCAGACTCCTGTGAGGTCTTCTTGTTTTCAGTAAGTCAGAGAACTGGAATGATATATTTGTTTGATTTAGGATAGAGTTGTGATTTTTGTTGCTGTATTTGTTCATGTTGTGTTTATTTGCTAGAAAACAGAGGTCCTTAAATCAGTCTGTGAAACTCATAATGTTTTTAGATAAGCTCTGTGGAGGCTTTTATCTCAAAGGGGTTAACACTGGGTAAAACTATTCTATTTTTATATATAATATTTGCACAAAGATTTTCCAACAACACTAAGAATTTGTAGGATTCTATATGACTTCTCTAGGCCATTATCCCTGTCATAAGCCATGCATATTTGCATAATGCTGGAATTACAGTCTGCATGCAACTGTGTTGGAATAGTTTAAAACAATCAATAGGAAGTCACTTCCTGCCCTTACCTAGCCCAAGAGGTGAGCCTGGAATGTGAACTTATGAGAAAAATAGCGAGTCTTCCGACCCAAGTGAGGACTAAGCCCATCACCACTTTCAACTACTGGTAAATGATCTGCTTTGCAAAATAGTTGATCAAAGTACTCTAAAGAAAACTATTTTTTAACCAAGATTTTAGTTGAACACACTGTGGCCACACTGATATCCTGTTTATTTATGACATGGGCCATTGCATCTAGATTCTAGGGCCTTAGTTTATTATTTATAACAAGCAATGTAGTTACATTCTGATTTTAGGATTCCTAGCCTGGGCCTCTCTGGTGATGTAAAGAATCGGGTCTCAGCACTATTAGGCTGTTGGTAGTCACTGCAGCACAAGTTTGATCCCCAGCCAGGGAGCTGACCCACATGGCATAGATCTCTCCTGTCTTGCCCACTGCTCCGCTCAGAGTGTTTTTCAGTGCATCTGCCTGTTTTGTTCCCCACTCTGTCTATGGTGAATCTTCTCACCCCCCACCCCCACCCCCACACCTCTGGCCTGCACTCCAGTTCTTAATGCATAAATAAATAAGAATAAATCGTGGCCTTCTTTCTCTTGCAGTTCTGTGCATTTCCCCCCCTAGCCAAGTCATAAAACATTTAAGTAAAAAATACAGGACACCTTCACAAATGTTCACCTATTGAACATTAGGACTCTAGTGTTACTAAAAGGGAAGCTTTTCCCCTGCAGCAAAGGGGGAACTAGGTGTTTCTAATGTACCTGATTTTTAAATCATATTGGTGTTCTGAATTGATATTTTTACTTCTTTGTTTGAGAGAAGCTTATCAGTCCTATGGCTCCTACAAAGGTGATACTTTCTATTTTCACATAAAAAGCTTGTATGGATCCTTTGTTTTTTGCATCCCCACAGTGGCTCACTTGCGCCATTTCTAGAAATAAAAAGCATTTCACTTGGCAACTTTTTATTAAATGAGGAAGGGGATTTGTCAGCATCTTCATAGCTATGTTTGTGCTTATTAGAGTTGCTTTTACATAGTGTGAGCTCTCTGCACTCCTGAGTAGGCCACGGGGAGCTTTCTGAATTTTTTGCCTGTTGAATGTAAAGAGTTCAGACAGGCTAGAGGTCCAGCCTATAAACCAAAGCAGTTAATCTCTTTTTTGGGTTCAAATCATGCTATAATTTTTTAAGTTCAAGTCCTGTTTTATTACTACCTCAAAACCAGTGGACTTTGAGTAAAAACAAGAGATTTGTTTCTCATTATGTATACATTTTCAAAGAAAAATAAAATTTGTGTGATTTAAGTCAGAACAGCATCTGGTACATAATAAGTTCAGAGTAGGATTTTGTTAAAAATTGAAAACAGACTAAAAGTTCTAATGCCTTTACTTCAGGAGCCTAAAAAACTCTGTCTTTCACCAAAATCACTATGTCCAAACTCACACAGGAATATAGGACTGAAAATGGACTGTGGACTTAACGTAGTGCAACTTTCAGCCCAAATGAGAACACCCTGGATTCACTAGAAGAAGGATAACTGAGGGAGAATCAGTGTTTGGGGAGTTCCGATAGGAGAACTCCAATCTGATCCAGGAGCACCCAGGTGCCAGAAGGAGACTTGCTTCCCTACCCCTTCGGCCTGCCCTGGAGATAAGGAGATTCAATGCAGCTGGGTGAATGGAATCCGAGCTGTGGGAAAAGGCTGTAGCCCCGATCCCAGATCACCCAGGTGCTAGGGCACAGGAGCTTGCCCAGGAGCCCAGTCCCTAGAAGGAGACGAGGCTGCCCCCAGCCTGCCCTGGAGATAAGGAGAGACAGCTCAGCTGGGTGAGTGGAATCCAAGCTTCAGGGAAAGGCTGTAGCCTGATCCTACATCACTCAGGAGCCTAGGAACTAGGACATGGGAGCACCCAGGCACCCAGTCACTAGAAGGAGACTTGCTTCCTTTCCCTCCTCGGCCTGCCCTGGAAATAAGGAGAGACAGGACACCTGGGTGAGTGGAATCCAAACTTCAGGGAAAGGCTGCAGCCCAGATCCAGGGTTGCCCAGCCACCCAGGTACTAGGACCCTGAGTGTCCTGGTACCCATGCACTAGGAAGGAGGCTTGCTTCCCTTCAGCCCACCCTGGAGATAAGGAGAGACAGATCAACTCACAGAGGCCTGAAGACTTGTGAGCCAGAAAGGTTCACAGTGCTCAGAAAGTAAACAAAACCAGTGACCAACTCAATCACAGGCCCCACTGTAGGGAGACCTACAACACTTCTAATGTGCCCCACTCCCCCACGGACACATCTAAGCATAGAGGGAACCCAAGACATCAGAAGCTACAAAAGCAGCAGGTATCTTGAGACAAGGACTCAAGGCCTTACCAGAAGAAGCCTAACACCACAAGAGACCCCTGACTGTTACTGGCTAAGATGACAGACAAAATTCCACACAGTGGGGGCTGTAAAAGCAGGAGCTATTGAAACAAAGCACAACTCAGAATACCCTCCACAACTGAAGTATCTGGAAGTCCCTCAGTCATCCCAGAAAGAACATCCAGAAAGAATGCTGGTCAATAATAGCAACATCGTGTGTCAGCAAATAGAAAGTATTAGAAAATACACAATAGGGAAAAGAAGACAAACAAATATCCAAGCAAGCCCGCAGGGGGAAAATTCACCACAAAAAGATCAGTCACCAGAAAGCACCAAAGAAATTGAACTACTCAGCCCACCAGATAGAGAATTCAGAATCATCATGATAAACAAACAAAAAGAAGATGAGAAGGAAAAAGATGATATGAGGCAAGCAATCAAGGAATTGAAGAATGCAAACAAGGACATGAATGGAAGAAATGAAAAAGAAAAAAAAAGATATGAGACAATCAACGAACTGAAGAAAATGAAACATTAAAAAAGGAAATAGAAGAAATGCAGAAGATGAAAAGATCACTAGCAGAGATAAAGAATGCTGGGAAAAATAATGAAAACAGAATAGATGAAATGGAAGTACGAATCAGCACCTTCGAACACTCAGAAATAAAGAGAATTAAAACAGAAAAAGAAAGAGAAGCAAAAAGAATTAAGAAACAGTTCAAGAGCTATCTGACACCATTACGAAAGGAAATATCAGAGTTATAGGTATCCCAGAAGAAAGGCCAAGGAATCAAGAAAATATTCAGAGATAATAGAAGAGAACTTCCCCAATATGAAGGAGATGAAAGTAGACATCCAAGAAGCAAGAAGAACACCAAACTACCATGATGACAGGAGTAATACAGCAAGACACATCATAGTAAAACTACCAAGAATACAAGACAAGGAAAGGGTAATGAGAATGAAAAGAAGGAAGAAACAAATAACCTATAAAGGGAAACGATCGGGCTGACATCAGACTTCTCTGAAGAAACACTATGGGCAAGAAGAGAGTAGAGGGACATACTCAACAAACTCCAAAGCATTAAATGCCAACAAAGAATACTCTACTCTGCGAAACACTCCTTCCTGTACAAAGAATAAGGACATTTTCAGACAAACAAAAACTCCACAATTTTGTCATGAGTAAACCTCCACTCCAAAAAATATTACAAGAAGCCCTCAAGCCAAATCCAACAGAAGAATGAACAAGAACAATTCAAAACAAAGAATAAAAACACAAAAGGACCAAAATGGCAAATGTAGGTATCAGTATATCAATATTATCTCTAAATGTAAATGGTTTCTAAATGTAAAAACAACGCAATGTCCTGCTGCCTGCAGGAAACACATCTAACTATAAAAGATAAGAACAGATTAAAAATAAAAGGATGGAAGACAATCCTACAAGCAAATGGGCCAAAAAAGAAGGCAGGAACTGCTATACTTATATCAGATCAAATAGACTTCAAACTAAAAAAGGTTAAAAGAGACACAGAAGGCCACTACATTATGATTAAGGGGACAATACAACAAGAAGATCTTACAATCATCAATATAAATGCACCAAATGAAGGAGAACCAAAATATATCAGGAAACTACCCTTATCTATGAAAGCATATGTTAGAGAAAATACATACATAGTAGGAGACTTCAACATGCCACTCTCCACAATGGACAGATCAACAAGACAAAAAAAATAAGTAAAGACACTAAAGCTCTGAACAAGGACCTAGACAACATGGTTCTAACAGACATCTATACAATACTGCACCCCAGAAAATCTGAGTATACATTTTTCTCGAATCCACATGGATCATTCTCTAGGATTGACCACATACTGGTCATAAGATAAATACCAATAGATACACTAAGATTGAAATCATACCAACTATTTTCTCTGACTATGAAGGAATCAAGCTAGAAATAAACAATATGAGGAAGACAAGTAACCCATGTACCACGTGGAGACAGAAACCCACACTTCTGGAGGAGTGTTGGATCAATGAGGAGATCAAAGAAGAAATTCAAAAATACCTGGAGAAGAATGACAATGATGACACAAGTCTAAAAAATTATGGGACACATTAAAAGCAGTTACAAGGGGAAGATATATAGCAATACAGGCTCACATAAAGAAGCAAGAAAAAAACACAAAGAAACAACCTAATGTCCCACCTCAAAGAACTGGAGAGAAAGAACAACAAAATAACCCAAAAGACACCATGAAATGGAAAGACATCCCCTGCTCATGGATCAGAAAAATTAACAGCATCAAAATGGCCATCCTGCAAAAAGTGATATACAGGTTTAACACCATCCCAATAAAAGTCTCAATGACATTCTTTAAATAAATAGAAAAAAAATATTGATGAGATTAATATGGAACAACAAAATACCTCTAAAAGCCAAAACTCTTATGACTGAGAAAAAAGAGAGTGGGGGCATTACAATCCCAAACTTCAAGCTGTACTACAAAGCCATAATAATCAAAAGTGCTGGTACTGGACCAAGAACAGACATACAGTGGATTCAATAGAAAACCCAGATATAAACCCACAGGTTAATGGACAGCTAATATTTGACAAAGGAGCAAAAAAGATACAATGGAGCAAAAGAAAGTTTGTTCAGCAAATGGTGCTGGGAAACTGGGAAGCTACATGCAAAAAAAAAAAAAAATGAAACTAGATCACTACATCACACCATGCACAAAAATCAACTCGAAGTGGATTACAGACTTAGACATAAGAACAGAAACCATAAAATACCTGGAATCCAGGATGGACCAAACACTACACAACATACACTTCAGCAACATCTTTAAAGGTACAGCACTCATGCAATGATAGTGAATGAAAGGATAAATAGATGGGACTACATCAAGTTAAAGAGCTTCTGTAGAGCAAAAGAAACATTACAAAAAACAAACAGACATCCCACTGATTGGGAAAAAATTTTCTCACACAAAACTAATGATAAAGGATTGATCACAAAGATATACAAAGAACTGATGAAACTCAACAAAGATAAAGTAAACAACCCCATCAAAAAATGGGCAGAACTAAAAAGATACTTCTCCAAAGAAGAAATGCAGATGGCCAACAAGCATATGAAAAAATGTTCAACATCACTTGTAACAAGAGAGATGCAATTTAAAACCACAATGAGATGCCACCTCACCCAGTGAGAATGGCACATCTTCAAACAACTAGCAACAACAAATGTTGGCAAGGATGCGAAGAAAAAGGTACTCTCCTGCATTGCGGGTGGGAATGCAAACTAGTACAACCACTATGGAAAATTGTTTGGAGTTTCCTCAAACTGCTAAACATGGAGCTTCCGTATGACCCAGTAATCCCACTCCTAAGTATCTACCGAAAAGACACAAAAACACTGATTGAAAAAGATACCTGCACCCCCATGTTCCTTGCTGCATTATTTATAATTGGAAAGACATGAAAACAGTCTAAATGCCCAAAAGTGGATGACTGGATTAAAAAGATGTGGTACATATACACAATGGATTATTACTCAGCAACCAAAAAAAAGAGAAACACATGTCTTTTGCAGCAACATGGATGGAGCTGGAAAAGATCATGCCATGATCTTTTTAGTGAAATAAGCCAGGAAGAAAAGGAAAAATACTGAATGGTTTCACTCATAGCAGGAGTATAATGCATGAGGCAAGAAAATAATAATAATAATAATAGTAATAGTGATAATAATAATAATAATAATAATAATAATAATAATAATAATAATAATACTGAACATCTATATACCAGGGACATTTTTTGGGGGTGGAGTGGGGAATGAGATAAAAAAGAGTGGGGGAAGGGAAATGAACTGGACTATGGTGATGACACATGGGTGATTTTGTGATGGGAAGCCCAAGTGGATTACAACTGAGATGGAAAAATGCACAAAATTATGGAAAAATAAACTATTGAAAAGAAAAAACCTCTGTCTTCATTTTGTAGGCAGTGAAATCTTATCTACAAGGAATCATAGTCAATAATCAAATATCAAAGCCCTCTAAATTCCTTCTGTTTAGAATAGAATGCTCTACTGTTTTGAATGGTACAGGAACGAAAGCAGCCTTTGTTGATCTGTTCTGTAAGTAAAAGAAAAGGCAGTGTACTCATCTGGAAGTTGACACTCTTCCCATAATATCCACCATAGTGAGAAGTAATTATTTTGAGTCAGCCTTATGGTTACTAGAAATAACAATATTATATAAAATATAATAATAGCTATAATAAATATAATCATATTTAATATTCTGAAGTTTATACATGGCTTTGTCAGACCCTATTCAATATGTTTATATGTATAATATTATTGATTCTCTTGATTGGTGCAAAAAGGTATGGATATAATTATTTTCAGTTAAAGATGTGGAAACCAAACCAAAGATGTGATTTGGTATTTGCCCAAAGTTATGCAGTTTTTACATAGGAGGACTAGAATTTGAACCCAGGTGATCTGACGCTAGGCCTATAACTTTAATTATTATGTTGCAAAAATGTGACAACAATAGTATATTTTGTCTTTGTCTTCTGAGTTCCCATCTTACTCTAAACAAGGGGGTCAGGCAAAGGGAATTCAATAAATGTATTAGTGGTTTATCTAGATTGATTCCACCTACAGTACATTGACATTGCACCTGAGCAGTTGGGACCTTATACTTCTGGATCATACATAGTGTTATAAACCATTGTTAATCTCAATTAAAAAAAATAACCACAAAGATTTCTAAAGGAATTGACTTAGTAGCATTATTGGTAGAATAAGTGATTTTTAATGTATCGTTTATTTAGCAGAGTATGCACACTACTAGTGTACTCAGTAACTATCGATGATGATAGTAAGGTTAACTACTTTGTCAGAAGACATATGTGCTTTTTTACAAAGATATTCCAAACTGAACAATTTATTTTTGACCGGGTTATAACCAGAAGTCTGCATTATAAAGCAAGATGCCTTATAAAGGAAAAGAGCAGCATATTTAGAGTGAGATCTAGACAATAGTCCTGGTTTTTGAGTGACCTTGGAACAATTTCTTACTGATCATGAACTTGCACCATACAAAAGAATCTGGTCTTGGCTCCCTAATTCCCCTTCTATCTCAATTCCAGCCCCCCCCTTACTATTTTAACTGACTTTTCTTTTAAACAGCTTTATAAAGGAATAATTGATGTACAAGAAACTAAATATATTTAATGTTGGCTAGTGTTTGTCTGGTCTGAAACCTACCTACTACTTTAGGAAATCTATGTGAAAAATCTCTTCTGCTGCCACCCTATGACCTCCCAGATCTTCTTGAGATTGACTCCCTCTCTGTGTTCACATTCTCATTTTAAATTTTATGGGAGAGCTGTGCTTATTATGCTCTACAAACCTGACTCATTCCCAAAAAAATTTACTGACTTCTTAATAATTACCATTATCTGCAGTTATCTTATACATTACTTTATTTACATGTTTGTTTTTCCCTGCAGATGAATCACTGTGAAGCACAGACCGTGTCCATTGTCTTTAGTGTATTGTATTCCAACATATAGTAAATTCTCAAATATAATTACTCTGAGAAACTACAGAGTAGTTACAGTTGTGAAAACATATCCTGAACTTTAAAGTACATTACAAATCATTATTTGTCAGTCTACCATTTTAATGTGATTTCTCAATGTTACAGAGCTAATATGAGCAGTCTGATTCAAGAAACTTGAGTTGTAGTCATTGAGCTGCAGTGCACACGCAACTGTAGAAATTAGATAAAATAGTGATGGCAGACTTCTTCCAAAAAAAAAAAATTGAATTTTTTATTGTCTCAAATTGGTGCATCAAAGAAATTTCAGTCTACCAGAACTTCCAGTGGGTAGAGTCTAACTCAATCTGGCAAACTTTGTTACATATTGTAAGAACACAGTGGGGAACATTTAACGTTTTGTTAATATTCAACCTCCCTGTGATAGCCAAAAGCTGGTTGAGATCAATGCAGTGAACTTTGCTTTTTATTTTCTAATGCCACGACTAAAGGTGGGTAAAATAAGGACTCATTAGTGAAGAAAGTAGAAAGGAATGAACCACATGAAGTCTATAACTTCACAAATATTTTTTTCTATGACCTCCAGACAAAAATGTACCTATATTGAGTCTGATTTCAGTATTTAAGTGTATTTGCCTGGAGTGAACTCTGTTGGGATTTCATTCGCAGCTGTTAGAAAGAAAATGACTTAAGAGAAACCATATGTGCTTATTTTATAATTGTTTTAGGCACTGCCTGACAAAATTCAGCGTTTTTAGCCTTAAAATATGTTTTACATAACTGGCTTACTTAGGTGTCAGTGTAGCAGTCTTTTTCATGATATAATCAGGATATTAATTGAATATTATTTTTTCCTTACCCCCTGTCAATGTCATTGAGGTACATTTGTTGCCTATATAGTTCTTCTATAATATTGAGTATTTCTTCTAGATCAAGAGGAAATGTATATTCTTGTTTCTTTATCAGTTGCTGTATAAGGTTTGTCAGAGATACATAGCTCTGAATTACTAATATTTCATTTAGAAAACAAGGAGAATCTGTTGGGGAATTAAAAACTAAGGAATACAAATGTTTTCTTTTGGTCAGATATGGTAATTGATGAAATGGCAAAAGCTGCATAATAAGAATCTTTGAAGGTACAGTATCTTTGAAGATACAGGATTCAGATGTTAATGCAACAACTCTACTCATGTTTTAAAAGGGCCTTACAGGGAAAACTCCAAATGGTGGAAAGGTTACAAAACATATCATTTAGTCTAAGGAAGTAAGGTGTGCAACCTAACAAAGGGGAGACTGTATAAAGACTTAGTATTGCTCTCAAATATTACAAGGAACAGCATATTGAAGAACCATGGGAATACATACTTTTTTTTAAAGATTTATTTATTTATTCATATGGAACTGGGGTACAGGCCAGAGATGTGGATGGTGAGAGGATTCACCAGAGACAGAGAGGGGAACAGAACAGGCAGAGTGACGAAGTACACTGCTGAGAGGAGCAGCGGGCGGGTCAGGAGAGGTCTGCCTCGCCATGTGGATCTCCTCCGGGGCAGGCGGGAGTCGAACTCATGTGGAAGTGGCTTTAGCTTCTCAGTGCTGTGCTTTAGCCCGCTGCGCCACCAGGGAGGGCCGGGAATACATATTTTTAGTATCTTCTTTGACTCTTCCTTTAGAGAGCAAGTATTATATTAGGAGGTGGTACCTTCCCTATAACTGGAAGCATTTAAGTTTAAAATTAGAAGAATGTTTACTGAAGCTATTACATCTAGGAAAGAAATGTTTGGATTGGTGTAATGAACATTAGAGAGAGAGAGAGAGAGTGTGTGTTTGTGTGTGTGTGTGTGTGTGTGATATTTGCTTTCTCCTCTCAGGTGTAGACCCTGTAAAATTCTCATCACCAATTCATCTGTGCACCATGCCATATTCCTTGTGCTCTCCCCTCCCCCTTTAAGCCCTTTCCCTTACCTGCCTGCAGAATGTTTCTGATTTATAGCTGCCTGTTAATTTTGTTCTTTTTATTTATCATTATTATTTTTTCCTGATTCCTTACTTGGTTCCCCTATATTTCTCCTATAAGTGAAACATTCCAATATTTTTACTTTTTCCTTGTAGCTTATTTCACTGAGCATGATCCCTTTTACTCTATCCATATTGCTGTGAAGAGCATGAGTTTTATCTTTTTTGATTGCTAAATAGTATTCCATGGTATAGATACACAAAATCTTCTTGATCCAATCACCTATTTTTCGACATTTGGGTTGGTTCCATAGCTTACCTATTCTAAATAGTGCTGCAATAAACATGGGGGTGTTGGTATATTTTTAATTATTTAATTAATTCAGGAATTAATGTTTTTATGTCCTTTGGGTACATTCCTGGGTTGGAATTGCTGGATCATGTGGAAGTTCCATTTTAGTAGTCTGAGGAACCTCCACACAACTGTCTATAGTGGTTGTACCAGTTTGCATTCCTACCACTAGTGTAGGAGAGTTCCTTTTTCTCCACATCCTCTCCAACTTTTGTTGTTGACCAATTTTTTTTTTTTTTACTGTGTGCCATTCTTAGTGATATAAGATGATATCTCATTGTAGTTTTGATTTGCATTTCCCTACCCATTTTTTGACTGGAGTTTTTTACACTGATGTTGCTGATGCTGAGTTGTGTGAACTCTTTGTAGATTTTTTGATGAGTCCATTATCATTATATTGTGTGCAAAATTTTCTCTTAGTGATAAGCTGTCTTTTTTTTAAATATCTCTTTTGCTATACAGAAGCTTTCAGTTTAACGTAAAATCAGTTGTTTATCTTTTCCTTCACTTTCTTTGCTTGGGGGGGTGGTGAATCTTTAAAGATGTTACTGTAATATATGTCGTGTAGTGTTTTGCCTATATTTTCTTCTATATATTTTATTATATTTTATGGGTTTTGGCCTCTTTCAGATCTTTTATCCAGTTTGAATTGTTTTTTGTTGATGGTGTGAAATAATAGTCTAGCTTCATTCTTTTGCTAGTATCAGTACAGTTTTCTCACAACCCTTTATTGAGCAAACTGTTCCTGTTCTATTATATATTCTTTGCTCCTTTGTCAGATTCTTTGTCCACAAATATGTGGGTTTATTTCTGGGTTTTCCATTTAATTCCATTGGTCTGTGTATCTGTTATGTTTTTTTTTTTTTCTCCAGTGTTATACTGTTTAATTAATATGCCTTTGTAGTGTACTTTGAAATAAGGGAGTCAGATCTTTGGTCCTTTGAGGGTTTTTTTTGGCTCCATATGCATCAGTATTTGTTCTATTTCTCAACATATTTTAAAATTTCTTCTTTGATCTCCTTATTAATCCAGTGGTCTTCTCACATGTGGGTTTCACTTTCATGAAGTGGCAGGGTTCTTTGCTTTCTTTTCATAGTTATTTATAGTTTGATGCCTTTATGATCAAAGAAGTTATTTAGTACAATTTTGATCTTAATGTGTCTGTTGATGTTTGTCTTGTGTCCTAATATGTGATCCATCCTGAGGGATTGATCGATCCTGAGGGATGATGTATGTATACTTGAGAAAAATATGTACTCTCTGTCTCAAGGGTCTCCTTCCTTGCCCTCAATTCTCAGGTACAAATCTAAAGCTGAGAAGCAAACACAGCTTCTTCACATGCCTCTCTACTCCATGTGTCTCTTTGGGGTCTCCTTGATCTCTCTCCTTCCTTTACCCTGTCTTCTCTAGTTTCTCCCTACTCAGTTCCACCCCCTTCTTCCTTTACCCTGTCTTCTCTAGTTTCTCCCTACTCAGTTCCACCCCCTTCTTCCTTTACCCTGTCTTCTCTAGTTTCCCCCTACTCAGTTCCACCCTTCCTTGGGTGGGGCAGGGAATCTGGAAACTTTCCTTTCACCTGGAATGGATGCAAAGTATTTTGGTGTCAGTTTGACTTTAAATGTCATTCGCTATTTTCTAGGTGTCATACTGAGGCAAGCTGCTGAATGTATGGTTGTACAGGCTAGGCACTGCTCAAGTAGTTAATGATGTAACTTGCTAGATGATGTTCACAATTGCTATGCCTTTGAGAGAGGGAAGCCTTTTTCTCATTCCCACGAAGGAATTTTTTGCTCTCAGGGTGAAGTTAACCTCTCTGAGACTCAGTTTATTCATCTTTGACATATACATAATAATATTTACCTTGTGGAATTGTGATAATTACAGAGAATGTATTCAAATAGCCTCCTACTCCCAGGAGGCACCTAATTAGAGTCTTTAGAATAATAGGACAATAGCTTTGTCTTCACTTTTGTGCATGTATGGTGGATTGTGTGCATTATATGGTGACTTCTGGAGATTATGCATTATTTGTGAAGAAAAGGACCTGTTAGCCATATTAAGTAGAAGCAGTAAGCAGACAAAGGAAACTTCCTAGCACAGAATGGGACATTTTACTGTAAAAAATTATACCTACTTAAAGAAATGTTTTAAAGGTCTTTTGTTTAGAAAAAATACATATTACGTTGCTAACAGCATCGAGGGAGCACTGTCTAATGGACTCTAGAGTTAGAGAGCTTGGTTCAGACCTCCTCTCTGCTGTTTACCAGCTTCATTTTACAAAGTTATTTTTTGAGTTCAAAGATCTGAAGATGGTGCATGTTTTTACCACTGCTGCTGCTGCTTCTCACCCTGGTAACCTTACACCACATGGGTTCTTGTTTAGTGAAGCCATGGAAAGGAATTCGTAGACAGACTCTCAGATAAATAAACAGAGAGAAGTAAATATTTATTTAGAGAACACAGAAGAGTTTATTTAGAGGAAAAAGAACAGAAGCAAAGATTCCAATACAGCAGTGCCAAGGAGGAACAAAAGACGCTGCTATTGTCCTGTGTCTAGAGGATATTTAAACCTTTTTTTTTTTTTCTGCTCTAAAATCTCATCACCTTACTTTGTGATTGGCTGTCTGTCCCAGTAGGTATACTCCTCCAGGCAAATGTGCCCATTTTTCCAGCATTTATCTTATATATTTTACCCTTACCTCTCCTGCCTAAGGTCTTATTCTCTCAAGCTTTCCTGTCCTTATTTTACTAAGTAAAATAAAGTTTTATTTAGTCTTTCTAGACTTTCTGACATTATCTTTGGAGTGTTTTGGTTAGCTGCTTTTAGAATTTACTGCCCTTATCTCAGAAGCTTCTTTATTGCTTCCTAAGTCAATCCTGTACTGTCCCTGAAGATGCTTACTTAACCTTAACTTCCCCTAGGACTCAGTTCCTAAGTAAAGTGAATTATTTAAAATAACTATTTTATACTTTAGCTGTAAAATGAATGGAGCTCATGAAGTAAATAACTTGTAGGCTATTAATAGTAATGTGTGGAGCAGGAACACCATAGGTGATTGCATCTATCTTTTTGGTTTCAATCCTATAATTAACATGAGTGATGTTTATAATAGAAAAACATAAAAAATTATAAAAATATTCCAATCAGATAAAAGTCGTGATTATATGTAAGAAAGCAGATATATTTTAGAATCAAAAGCTGTAGAAGTAGCTCAAGTTTATGTATGTGGAGCAGAGAGAAATTCTGTCTTTTGGAGAACTATTTTGAAGTGGATGTTTCCTTGGAATTCTCCTCTGAGGATACTGTCCTGCCAGGCTAGTATGTAAGTTACCAAAAGAAGCCTAGGAGAGCATTACCTGAATAAAACTGTCAGAGGAAGAAAAGTAAGAGGACATGCTTATTTAAATTTGAATTTCAAATAATCAATGGGTATGCTTTTTAGTGCAAGTATGTGCTCTACAATTTTTGAGATATGCTTTTGCATTCATTGTTTACATGAAATAAAAATTTAACTGGGCATTTTGTATCTTATCTGTCTAACTAACCCAAAGGCCCAGTCATTAAAAATTCACATCCCTTGTCTTTCCTAAGGCTCTTTTCTCCCTAGGCTACCATAAGAAGGGTGAACTACCAACACTATCTTCCTCTGACTTTTACTGAAGAAACAATGAGGTTGAAAAAGCAAAACAAACAACACATAAATCTGAGCAGAGATGTTGAGAGGGATGACTAGAAAATACCATGAAGTTCAGCCTTTGGTATAGCAGCTTAAAATACAGAGGAAGTGAATGAATCAAGAGATACTTTAAATGTAGTATCAGCAAGACTAGCAACAGCTCCTTGGACTATACACCCTTTAAGATCAGTTTTTTTTCTTTTTCTTTTTCCATCATTCATTCAGTATTTATTGAGCAACTACTGTGTGTCACCACTGTTTGCAGGACTAGGGATAGAAGAATGAGCGCAACAACTGCATTGTTCTCATGGAGCTTACTTCCAATGAATGCAGTCAGACTATTTATTTGCTATTTTCGAGGAATTAGAAGCCATTTCTTTAATTGATAACTTGCACAGATTTTGAGGGGAATGCTCCACAACTGCATTTTTCTATACACTTGAAAAAGATTTAACTATCTGATGTAAATCATTTCTCTGATGGAAAAGTGTATCTTATTTTAGCCTTAGAAAAGTTTATAAGTAATAAATCTTTTTTTATTGTATTATTTTTTTATTGAGGTAACACTAGTTTACAACATGGTAGATGACTTAGGGGTATAGTTTCATACCTTAAAAAATAAAACAAACAATCAATTTTTTCAAGACAAGCATAAATTCACTTTGCAAAAGAGATCAAGGTCTGAGAGGAGTAATTTCTCAAATTTATAGACGTTTGCAACTATGCTGATATGGGAGTCAGACCACATTGGGGAAAGGGACAAAAAGCTGTCAATATTTGGGATATCAAAAAAAGGATATGTAAATCTGGAATGTGTCTGGAGAGGAATGTTCAAGAGCTGTCAGATGACATATCTCCACTTTCTTTCTTTCCAGAGAGCTCAATAGTGTTTTTGAAAGACCATGGCTTACATCCTGAAGATAGGCTGATTGTGTAAGGTTGAAATTTGGAGAGTATAATTCAGATTTGGGTTTACCTGGGAGAAGAACAGATAGCATATCACTGATATGTTAAATTGTTGGGTGAAAACTGAATTATGACAAAGTAGAAGGACATGTCCATTCTGCTTTTCATCTTTGTTGTTTTTCATTAAAGAAATTTCAGGCTGAGAATCTCTGTTGCTTTTACTTTTTATTTCAATTATGTAAGCATTACTTCAAACTCCTTAGAATTATTTTTGTTTAAAAATTTGACAAAATTTCTCTGTAGATGGTTTATAAAAGTCTAATATTTAAGATTTCTAGTCTACTGCCTTTTAAAAATTGTCCCTCTTTGGGTACAATAAAGAAAAATGCTTTAGCATAGATTTGTGTGAGAAAGATTTTTATCTTTTAGTATATTTTGGTGAGAAGTTTTTAGAGCAATTAATAATGCATTAGCTAACAGCTTATTGTTGCTTTTTTTTTTTTTTAAATCAAACATCTCACCACACCACTTTGTAATTTCACTCTCAGCCATCTGCCAAGCTAGGTACTTTAACCACAATTTGTTATACATATGTGGCCTACTTTGAAAGTTTTAACATTTTTCTGGCTTTGTTTTCAATAGGCACCAAATTCAAATAACTGAATGTGTGAATGTTCCACATTTTTATATAAATATAAGCATCACCGAATATATACATAC
This sequence comes from Condylura cristata, assembly GCF_000260355.1. NCBI lineage: Eukaryota > Metazoa > Chordata > Mammalia > Eulipotyphla > Talpidae > Condylura > Condylura cristata. Next base: position 62,380,474 of record NW_004567107.1, on the reverse strand, counting down.
TATCATTACTTGAGAAATAGTTCTTTAAACTCTTTTAAATTGATTCCTTGCTTCTTGATGAAGTAATACAATCTTAGTATTTCTTTTTTGTTTAAGAAAATACTTCCAATGATAGAAAAGACAACTTCTTTAAGATTTTGTTTTACGTGTGGTTATTCTCAGAGCCTTAGAAAGACAATCTATTTCCTACATCCACAAATATGACTTGAGGCAGTGAAAAAGATACAACTCTTGTTCCTTATGCCCATGTGGTGGACCTTGTAAGGCTGGTCTCCCTAAAAAGGTTAAGTAGGCTTTGTAAATATTGCTAAAGTAGAACATTTTCATTAAATGTCATCTTGACATATGGGGAACCTCAGGAAGTCTGTTGTCATTACCTGAAGAATATAGATTATATCTCAGCTGTTTGCCTTTTTCATTCTCAATCAAAGATAGTACCCTGGTTCCTCCTTTTCATGCCCAAGAAGAGTGTGGTTTGGGTTTATCACTCAAGGTTAGGTGTATCTGTGAATACATCCTCTCTATTTTAGAATATAATTTTTATTCTTAAAGCCTCTTTCCCCTTGTCTACAACATGAAATCCTCCCCTTTCTCTTCTTGATACCCTAGGTCACTAAGCAAAGGATAACTACACCTAGACCACTATATTATTATTTTAGAGTGGATAACCAAGGAAATTCTCCATATGTATCTTATTAAATTTTGCGTTTTCTCCTTCAGTCTGTCAGATGTTAACTTGTTAGTCTGTTCACTCTCAAAAGAACCCAAACCGTGAAGGGGGATTTTCACCCTGACAACACAAATGGAGAAATCCATATTAAAAGGCTTTCCTGGGCCTTTCCTGGTGGCACAACTGCTTAAAGTGCACCACTGCAAATGAGCCAAGCTGCTTCAGTGCCCTTTGATCTCTGCCCTGAGGTGATCCACATGGCACAGTAGACCTCTCCTGTCTCGCCCACTGCTCCCCCCAGCAGTTACTTTGTCTATCTGCCTGTTCTGTTTCCCAGTCTATCTCTGGTGAATGCTCTCACTGTCTCTGCACCTCTGGCCTGCACCCCAGTTCTGTATACATAAATAAATAAATCTTTAAAAATAGTAATAAATAAATGGCTCATATGTATGACAGAGGAAACCTCCTATTTTTTACCATGTATTAATAGACTGAAAAATTCCCCCAATACATCAAAGATATGCCTATTGCTTACTTTTCAGAACCTATAAATAGTACTTTTTTTGATAAAAAAATCTTTACAGATTTGGATAAGAGTCAACATGCTAAAATGATCTTAGATTATTTGAATGGGGCTTGAGTACCATGGAAAATATGTTTTTAAGAGAGAAAGAAAGGAGACAACAACAGAAGGGAAGCTTTTTCAATTAAAGATTTATTTTGTGTACTTATGCATGTAAGAACTGGGGTGTAGGTCAGAGGTCTGGAGGGTGTGAAAGGACTCTGAGACAGAGTGGGAGCAGAACAGGCAAATTTACTGAAATACACTGCTGAGGGGACCAGCGGGGGAGATAGGGGATGTCTGCTCCCTGTCTGGGGATCGTAATCAGGCCACAGTGGCTGGATAATTTGATACTGAGACTCTAACCCCTGCAACCCTAGGGAGATCCCCAGAAGGGAAACTTTTGTGAAAGTGGAGGCTGAGATTGGAGTAAATTGTACTCAAGGAAAGAAAAAAAAATGTTGAGAGCTTCAAAGAAGCAGATGAGGTGAAGAAGAGATCTCCCCTAAAGCCCCCAGAAAAAGCATAGCATGGCCAACTCCAAATTGAACTGAGTGAAAATGATACTGAATTTTTGGCTTCCAGACTTGTGAGAAGATAACTTTCTGTTGTGTTACGTCAACAAGTTTGTAATAATATATTTAGGAAACTAATATAGGAACCTACAATGTCCTAGGTCTAATTTTGTCATAGATGTTATTGCTAATATCCTATTCTTTAGGATTTTCTGCACTGTGAGGAAGAATATTTTTATCTTAATATTTTATATGTAGAAAAGGAATCTGCTGTAAATTGCGCAAGGTCCTACAACTGCAAAGCAGCTGGGTCAGATACAAGAGTCAACTTTCTTGGCCCCAAAGTTAATGATGTATTTACTGTCCTATTTTGCTCAGCAGTGTGATTCCTTTAAACACCACCTAGAACATTGATGGGCTCCCTCATAAAGGATTTATCATGAAGGTTCTTTATGTACTAATGGAAAGAATAGAGAACCATTGTGTGGAGAAAACTTCCATTGGTACTGGTTATGTAAAGTGGTCACTAAATGTTGCCTCTCCTCTTCTTTCAGCACAGCAGTTATTTTCCCTCAAACCTAGTCAGCTTAAGACTGAGCAACATCTTTGATAGGCTTTAAAGTTGGTTGTGATACCAAAATCTTGACAGGAGTCTCTTGATGAGACCCCTGTTCACTAGACAGAGTCTGAGAAAGTCCATTACCCCAAGGAAATAGTAAATTTTCATTGTTTGTTATCTAATAAAATAATAAACATCAAATTGAAAATGTTAAGGAACATGTACATATTAAATGTACCACCTAGATGCACTTATGATTCACAGGGTTTCTTGTTTTAACAAAGTGATAGAAAAACATACTGTTTCTTTCTCCATCCTTCTTTGACTTGTAAAATGCTAACAGATTCTACCTTGAATCTAATTTTTTTATTAATATTGTATCAAATTAGTTATAAAGTTGAACAAGGCTTTAATGAATTTTATAAATTAGGTCAATAAACTTCATATCTTTGCTTATTGGCCTACCTTCTCACCTTTCAACTCAGACTCTAGTTTTCAGATCAATAGGGATTTCAGTGAGAAAGCACTATGTTCTGTGATATTTAAAGGATTATCATTAGCAAAATCAGATAGTTTTGATATCTAGGATAGCATCAGTCCTGGTAACTGCTATAGTGACTTCAGTGACTCTTTTTTGTAGACATTATTATTAAAAATGGTCATTAAATTGGAATGAACTTATTCACAATGATGTAAAGAAAATGATTTTAAAATTTTTGTCTTTCATAGTCTTATTTATAACATAAATTCACTTTTGAAAACAGTGATTCTCCGTAATCTATTAGATTAGATCATAATCCTTGCTTTGGATGAGTCTGGACATCCAGTTTTCTCTGCATTTTCCATTGAACTGACCCTTGTTTGTTTCTTCTTAATCCTGTAATGTCTGATGACTGTCACTTTATGACCTGAATTGTGATTTCACATAGTCCTTTCAGGTAGATTCTTAAAATGTAGAAAGTTCATTTTGTGTACAGAATGAACACAGAATGGGGGTGGACATCTCCTCATCCCATGCACAAAGCAGATGCCTTTGCTGCTTGTTAAATCGGCAGTGTCTTTCGTCAGTTTGGCAGCTTTTGCTGTACCTGCTGTGCCATGGCCTGCACCACCATGAGCACTCTCTGCTGGGATGCAGCAACAGCAATTACAGAATATTTTCCTCTTGGCAGAAAAGCTACTTTAACTAAAAATGAATTCTACCATGAAAATTGCCATGACACTTGCTGACAACGTCATTCGGTGGCAATATATATATATATATTTTTTTTCATAATTTTCTTTTTTTAAAAGATTTATTTATGTATGCATACAGAACTGGGGTACAAGCCAGAGGTACAGGGGTGGTGAGAGGATTCACTAGAGACAGAGTGGGGAGTAGAACAGGCAGATCATGAATTACACTGCTGAGGGGAGCAGTGGGTGGGTCAGTGGCTCAGGAGAGGTCTGCTGTGCCATGTGGGTCACCTCCAGTGCTGGGGATTGAATTTGCACTGGTGCCAATATATTCATATCTGATAAATATATCTTACACAGTAAAATAAATACATCTTAAGTTCACAGCTTGACAAATGTTGACATCAAGATGGAAAGTATTTTCATCATCTATTATATGGTTTTATGGCCCTTTTCCAGCAGTCCATTCCCTGCTTCAGTCAATCACTGTTATTAATTTTACCACATTAATTAGTGTTGCCTAGACTTGAGCTTCATGTAAATTGAGTCATATATCATACCTTATAATTACCTTCTACATACATAATGTATTTTTTTATTTATTTGTTATTAAAGATTTATTTTATTTATGCATACACAACTGGCCAGAGGTGCAGGGGCAGTGATAGGATTCACCAGAGACAGAGTGGGGAGCAGAACAGGCAGATCGAGGAAGTACACTGCTGAGGGGAGCAGCAGGTGGGTCAGGAGAGGTCTGCCGTGCCATGTGGATCACTGCCGGCATGGGAATCAAACTCATGCTGAAGTGACTATAGCTTCTAAATGCTGTGCTTTAACCTGCTGTGCCTCCAGGGAGGGGGCATACATGTATTTTGAACCTTTTGAGCCTGACTTGTTTTGTGCAAGTGTTCTTGATATTTATCATATTCATTATTCAGTGCATTTTTGTAATGGATGAGTGTTCTTCCAAACTAAAATGTATCAATTCTTCTCTTAATAGGTATTCGATTCAGATTGTTTCCAGTTTGGGGCTACTATGAATAAGATTGGTTAGGAATATACCTAAAAGTGGAATCACTGCATTATAGGAATAGGTATTTACTTAATTTAATTAGAAATTGGAACCTCTGTATTTTATGGGCAGTTAGTAAAATATATATTTGCAACTATGGACAGGCATTAAGAGTTGAAGTCTTTTCAATAACAGAATTTTGAAAATGTAGCTTTTTTTTAAGGGTGATGTTTCATTCATTCATTCATTTGATTAACACTAAATAGAGAGATGAAAGATTTATCATATGCATGACCCTAGAAACTCTTAATGCCTTATCACAGGTGGATTATACCAGTGCTGCTTTTCCTTAATAGGAGAAATTTTGTCTTCATGTGGATGCAAATCCCTGTCTCTCTCTAGTACAAGCATTCTTTTCTTTTTATTTTAAGGTTTATCTATTTATGCATATAGAACTGGGGCACAGGCCAGAAGTGCAGATGAGAGGATTCACCAGAAACAGAGTGGGGAGCAGAACAGGCTGATTGACAAAGTACACTGCTGAGGGGAGTAGCAAGCGAGTCAGGAGAAGTCTGCCACTTCTTGTGGATCACCTCCAGCCCTGGGCTCCAACTTTCATTGAAGCAGCTGCAACTGGCTTGCAGTACTGCATCTTAACCCATTGCGCCATCAGGGAGGGGCCTCTAGGTCATGCATTGTGGCATTGTGAATAGCGGTGATCTTATTACCCAAATGGCAAAATTTGGGGGTCAAAATCCCTTGAGAAGGAAGTGAAAATCTCATCCTTTTTGAGATTTAAGATATTTAGACTTTCTAGTGCCTAGATCCTTTCCTTTTATACTCCCCTTCCAAGCTTATGTGTACATTTGCTCTACAGGAAGGTACTTAACAGAATACAGGGACTATCCCCAGGGCACCACTATGCAGTATCACTGCCAGCGTCATCTGGTTTATTTTTAAATTTTTTTTTTTAAGATTTGTTTATCTATGCATACAGAACAGAATTTTTGAAGAGAGTTGAGCCCTGTATATTTCTAGGGGTACAGGCCTAAGGTGCAGTGGTGGTGAGTGGACTCATCAGAGACAGAGTGGGGAGCAGAACAGGCAGACTGACAAAGGACACTGCTGAGGGGGACAGTGGGTAAGACAGAAGAGGTCTGCTGTGCCATGTGGGTCTCTTCTCTGGTGGGGGATCGAACTCAAGTTGAAGCAACTGCTGCTAGCTTTGAGTGCTGTGCTTTAACCTGTTGTGTCACCAGGGAAGGCCCTCTCATCTGTTTTTTTCACCTGCTTAACTATATCTGGTGAACATGTTTCTACATTTCATAACCTAGGAGTATACCTAGGGGTATAGTTTTCCTCTAACAAGGATTTTTTTTTTAAAAGATTTATTTATTTATACATACAGAACTGGGGCACAGGCCAGAGGTGCAGGGTGGTGAGAGGATTCACCAGAGACAGAGTGGGGAGCAGAACAGGCAGATCGACGAAGTACACTGCTGAGGGGAGCAGCAGGCAGGTCAGGAGAGGTCTGCTGCGCCATGTGGTCACCTCCGGGGCAGGCGGGAATTGAACTCATGCTGCAGTGGCTTTAGCTTCTTAGTGCTGTGCTTAAACCCGCTGCACCACCAGGGAGGGCCTAACAAGGATATTCTTGGCCCATGATATTACACAAGTGCCTTTATCCATGGTTGTCAGAAAAGTCAAAACCTTTATGGTATTGTGTCTTACATTTCATGTAAAATGACCCATATTGATTTGGTTGTTTAATTTTTAAAAAATCTTTGCCAAGAGTCAGTTTAGAAATCTGCATCTTATTCCTTTCTATTGAATTTCCCTACTTTTGGTGTTTTTGGTTATGACTCTTTTTGAGCATAGCTAAAGAAACTATATGTTGAGATCAGGACATTCACTCTTTTCTCTGCTTTACTCTACTGACATTTTCAAATATTTACCTTATGAAAGAGAAGAGATATCTCTACCTGTTACAACAGGCTGTAAGTTGATTTTCCTTGATACCAAATATAGGCCTAGTGCCATAGCCCAGTATTCTTTCTGCTTATATGTCTGACTATGAATACTTCACAAAGTGAGGAGAATAAACGGCTGCTAGGTTTTGAAAAAAGGAGGTGACTGAGAGAGAACATATGCATTCCCTAAGTCTTATAAATTGCATGTTTTGAGTTTTGAAATAGACCTTCACTTCTTTCCTCCACATTGACCAAAAAAAATAGTAGGAACTTTTAGTAGGAACATTGAATTGAGCAATGGAATATAAATGGTAGAGCTTTGCAAATCACATCAATGAGAAAGTCAGGCTTGGTCCGGATTTATCAGCATTACATGCCTTTGAATGACTCACAAGGCCTTGGACAGTGAATAGGTCCACATGAACCTATTCACACCTATTTTTGTGGGCCATGGCATATAGACTTTAGTTAGTCTGTAAGTCTTTCAGAGTTATTAAATATGAATATTTTCATGACTCTCAGGAAGGGAAAAATATCTTCTGTGAAATGACTGATTAAAATCTCAGTGAACATTCAAGATAGATACAAGGAAGTCCTCAAAGCCCACTTGAAATCATTTTGGATCATGGAGAGTCGATACATTTCTGGGTTGAAAATCATAGTTACACAGTTCTATGTTATACCATAGTAGTGACTCTGTTAGGCTTTCACCATGCTTTCTGATACAGAAAATCCTTCTTGACTTTGTATCACTTTATCTTTTGTTTTATTCATAGCACTTAATATATCTGACATAATGCTTGTTTATTAATTCTATCCTTTGCTAGTTTTAAGCTCCATAAAGGAAAAGCTATGTTTTTCTTATTCATTGCTGCATCTCTTGAACTGATTATAGTGCCTGGCATATGGTAGGTGCTCAATAAAATTTATTGACTGAATAATATTAAAAAATAAGAGGGCAGGATAAAGGATGTAAAGATATTTAGCCTTGGAATATTACCAAGCTCAAGCTCTCTAAGAAAGAGAAAATATTTTCTGGATTTCTTGAAAATAATGCTATATCATAATTTTGTTTCATTTTAATCTTTTTTTGATTTTCTTTTATGTCTTATTTTTATGCAGCAGATGATCCTCCTGGGGTATATTAGCAATTGGAAAGCATGTGAATTAATCAGTTCTTTCTGTTTATTTGAGACATTCTTAGACTTGTAGGCAGTTTAAAGTGACCTTATTTGTGTTTCTCTTCGAATATTGTTTATGTACCTAGCTATTTTCTACTATATCTGTATTTTATTACTCCCCATTTCTAAAATTACAAAGTAATTTTAGGTTATTTTATATGGTGGAGATTCAGTGGTCTTTACCTTCATATTCAATTTAGTATATTTACATTTTTATCAGCATGGCATTTTGACTGAATTTTGAAATATAGAATTCATGCTAAGGAAATAAAAACAACACTCTTTTTTATTCAGAGTAAGCCAAATAAATAAATAAACATAGGAGATGAGAGAGAAATGTGAAAATATGAGACTCCAAATTAGAGAGCCAAATTCTAACAGACCCTTAAAACAGCAGTGCAAGTCATCTGCAGAAAAAAAAAAAAATCCTTGAGCTATAGGACTATTCTTTACCATGAGATCTCACCAGATTACATATTCCTCCAACAGTATTAATTTTCCTTTATTATTTATCTAGTGCTTAGTAACAGATATTGTAAACACTGGTAATAGTTTAATAGTTTGGAATCTTCCACATTTTTTCCTGGGTCAGAATTTGAATTGACTAGGAATTTTGGCTCAGAGATCACTCTTAAATTTGTAGCTAGGTCTTGGTGGGGTTTACAACTACCTGAAATTTAATTAGAGCTGTATTATCCACTATTATGTGATGCAATCACAAAATTGACATATAGGTGACAGGTATTACCAAGAGGCCTCAGTTTCTTTCCCTGTGGGAAATTCCTTAATGTCCTCATGTCACCATGGTTTCCCCCAGAGTGAGCCTTTCAAAAGACCAAAGCAGAGACTTCAGTGCCTTTTATGATCTAGCCTGGAATCCATACTTCCACCATATCTATTAACTATGCAGAAGAGACCTGGTTTCTTGTGGGAATAAAGTAGACAGAAATATGAACACAAGGAAGTAGTAATCATTGAAGCTTACTTTAAGGACTAACTTCCATAACTGTCATATTTAAAATTTCCCTAGGCAGAATTACTGAGAGAGAAAGCAGATAAATATTTCCCTAGCTATGACTCCACACATTAGTAGCTCCCTTAATAGTGTCTTTTTCTCTGCTATCTGAACTGATAATCAATATCTAGAACATCCAGGTTTATATATAGTATATAAGGAAGAATTTAGGTGATGTTCAGATAAGCATAAAGGAGGCCTAAGTTAAATAGAGTCAATTTTCTTTTCTTTTCCTCTTCCCTATTGTCCCAATGCTCAAATTTCAAGAAGCTTGGAGATACTGACTTGTCTTCATTTCAACATATGAGTGTAAAAACACCACTTGATCAAGTCAAAAAAGAGTTTTGCAATGGGTAAATTGATAAGACCTTCTTCAGCAAGCATGGTAAGTGGTTGTCATTTAGTTATTCACTTTACAGCTCTCACTAAGGTTTCATTGCTATTTAATGATGAATACGTATCAGTATTACTAGATGAGAAAACATAACAGTTCTTATGAAAAACACCTTAGCACCTTAGCATGTAGAATGTTCATTATCTTTAGCAATGCAAATCCTCTCTGATAGTCAACCTTAAGTATTTGCATTATAAAACACACTTTTTTTTATCCCTAATTCATAATTATAACCATTTCATTTGGAACAGGATTAAGATCACTATTATTAGGGAAACATTCTTTCCTATTTAGAGTCATTGAATTCACTGGACACTTTTGCCTGTATGATAATTACTTGATTAGGTACAGCTGGAAAAATATAAAAAGAAGACCCCATATAAGAGGAATTCTTTTGTATTATTGCTTTTCAGACATAAACAGGCAAGGAGAAGGGGACACTGAGGCTTTAAAAATCAACTATTTCTTCATTGACCATTTATGTTCCCATATCAAATTATAGTAGTATGTATTAGAATTAATATAGTTTCTGTAAAGTGAGCAGAAGCTGAAACAAAAACAGTAAGAGAGTAGTTTTATTTAATAATTTAAATTGTTGTTTTGGTGATAACTGCCTGTTCAGATTTTCTTATCCACAGAATGAAAAATGGCATCGAAATTTTAATTTTTCTGTAGTAGTATTAACTGAAAACTTACTTTTTTAAGTAGATAATGGAGAGCAGAATAGAAATATTTTTGAGATGAAGGTGAAATATCTATCCCCACTAATTTTAGTGACTGCTTAAGTACTTGAGAGAGGTATTTCAGAGAAATGTTTTCTGAAAGCAATTGGTTATAAAAAGTTACTTTGCATATTTTAATTTAATTAATATTTTAATATTTTATTATCTTCCATTAGTAGGAGATATCTTTAGGAATATTAAGGCATAATAAGAGTTATGATAAAACATTTGTCTCTGTAATCTCATTCTGTAATGGGTAGACTCTGTGCTTTGAATTTCACTTTTGGTAGTTTCTTTAGTAGTACTTTTTATGGGAATATTTTTAATATAAATGTCATTTTACATGCTAGCCAAAATAATTCATTAGATTACTAATTATAGATTAGTTGGGAGTACAGTATTTTATTACAAGTAAATTTAATGAGTTTATGGTGTCAAAAATGTCAGTACTGCTATCAGTGAAACATACCCTATTAATACACAGGATGAAAAATAGAATCCTGTATTCATTTTTGGGACTCATTTAACAATCAAATTACATTTATGAGAAATGATACAATTTCATATAAAATACAGAACAGCATATGTTTTGTAGTGAATATTTGATTTAAATTATTTGAACTAAAATAAATTTTGAAGTGCTGCTACATCTTGGAGATCATGTGGATGGCTCCAGATTACTGCAATAAAACAAATTACAATAAAGTAACACAACTTTTTCAGTTTCCCAGTGTATATAAGAATTATGTTTATAATATACTGTAGTCTATTCATCGTGTAATCACATTATGTATATGTATCTTAATTTTAAAATACTTTATTGCTAAAAAATGCTACCTACCTTATGAACCTTCAAGTTATAATCTTTTTGCTAATGCAGGATTACAATAGTAACATCAAAGATCATGATAACAGCTACATAATAATAATGAAAAAGTTGGCAATATTGTAAGAATTTCCAAGTGAGTACATGCTGTTGAAAAGTTTGTGTCAAAAGTCAGGCTTAATACAGGGCTGTTGTATACCTTCAGTCTGTAAAGATTGCAATGTTTGCACAATGCAATAAAATGTGTACCTGTACTGCAATATTTTGGTGATTCATGTACTCTAGATAGGGAAAATTGGCTAGCAGTCAGTATTAGTAGTGGTAATGAGATTGTAAATTCTAGCAACATTGTGGATGCAGAGTTGAAAAATAGTTCAATGAAAATATTAAATGCTTATATATCTTTTTGCAATAAATTATTAAATAACTAAGCCTTAGAAAATAGTTAATTCAGATTTTGTTTTGGAACAACAGATTTAAGGTAGGAAAGTATTTGAGAACTCAGAAATAAACCCACACTTACATGTAAAATTAATTTATAACAAAGTAGCCAAATATATATTACAGAAAGAAAAGTCTCTACAAAAACTGGTGTTGGGAAAATTGGAAAAACATGTGCAAAAGAATAAACTAGACCACTATCTCATTCCATATACACAAATTAACTCGAAATGTGGAAGACACTGGAGTGGAAAACCTGAAACCATAAAATACACGAAAACACAGGCAAAACACCTCAGAAAAAACTTCAATGATAGCTTTGTGAATCTGTCTTCAACTGCAAGAGAAACAAAAGAGCATGTACATTTGGAACATTATCAAATATAAATGCTTTTGAACAGCAAAAGTAACTGTCATCAAAAAAAGATACACCATTGAATGAGAAAAAATATTTGAATCATACACCTGACAAGCTGCTAATATCTAGCTAATATCCAAGATCTACAGTGAACCAATTCAACTCAACATAAAGAAAACAAGTTACCTAATCAAACAATTGGTAGAAAGGCTAACAAGGCATTTCTCAAAGAGACATATAGTTGGCCAATAAGCACATGAAAATAGGTTCATTGTCACTTATCGTCAGGGAATATAAATCAAAGCCATAATGAGATACCATCTTACATCCCAATGAGAAATGCTTATAGTAAAAAGACCACATCAACAAGTGTAGGTGAGAATGTGGAGTAAAAGGGAACCTCCTATATGATTGGGGGGGAAATGTAGGCTGGTCCAGCCCCTATGAAAGACAGCATAGAGGTTTCTCAAAAATATTAAAAATTGATCCTACCACTTCTACTCCCAGGTCTGTACCTGAAAAGTTAAAAATCACTAATTCCACAGGATCTGCGCATGCCTGTGTTCATTTTATCATTCTTTACAATAGCCAAATTATGGAAACCACCTAAATCCCCAAGGCCGGGTGAGTAGATAAGGAATATTAGTATATACACACAATTAAATATTATCCAGCTATATAAAAGATAAAATTTGTGATTTACTGGATCTGGATGGGATTACACTAAACAATTAAAGTTAGTACTAGAAAGACTAATAGTAGATGGTGTCACTTATATGTGGACTATAGAAGGGAAAAGGCTGAAACAGGACCAAACCAGTAACAAATCCTAGACATGTGACTGTGGAAACTGAGGCTACTACATGGGGCAGTGGAAGGAAAGAACAGTGGGGAGGGAGCTAGAGTGGATAAGAATAAAGGGCTGGTGGCTCATTAGTAGAGGGTGTGGTGTGATAACATATATGTGCAGGGTTTGATCTTGTACCTCTAAATCATTTACAGTGTTGTAAATGTTACCTCAACAACCAAAAGAAGTAACACTACTGAGTTTACTTGGCTAGCATTTCAACTAGCTACTATTCTAGTTTAAAAATCAAGTAATCAATTTAGAGTAGTAACCACTGTGTGACTTGTTCAAAGTAGTCAAAAATAGATCTAAATCCACATAAAATGACTAAGAATAAGCTTTCTAGAGCAAATATAAGGGCAGAAAATAATTTTACATTTTGCAAAACTGAGAAGTTTACCTATGTACTAACTTGCAAGTTTAAAAGGCAATTAAATAAAACCTTGTCTGGGGTGCTTCTGTGTCCCCTCCCTCCCCACCCCATCCCAGAGCCAAAGTAGACATAGATCTGTGCCAGAAAGGTAGGGAAAGTAGTTATTCATAAGCATATATATGTAACTACTATTATATGTAACAGAATAATTGTCAATGTGCAATGTGATATCATGTAAAAACTTGTTATGCTCCTAAGTCTCCAATTAGGGCACACATTGAATTCTTTTTTTTAAGATTTATTTATTTGTGCATAGAAAACTGGGGTACAGACCAGAGGCCCAGAGGTGGTTAGAGCTTGACCAGAGACAAAGTGGGGAGCAGAAGAGGCAGATTGAGGAAGTACACTGCTGAGGGGAGCAGCGGGTGGGTCAGGAGAGGTCTGCCACACCATGTGGTCACCTCCGGGGCAGGCGGGAATCGCACTCATGTGGAAGTGGCTTTAGCTTCTCAGTGCTGTGCTTTAACCCGCTGCGCCACCAGGGAGGGCCACACATTGAGTTTTAATTGACTACATGGATAAGTTTCACATAGTCAAATGGTAGCTTGTGTATTAATTCTCTTAATGTATGTGGACTTCTGTGAGCATCAGAATACTATTGAATGATCAAGGCCATAATAATGTATTAATCTGAATTAGTTTTATAAAGTTAGAATCAAAGTCGTTTTTTGGTTTATCATTGTATAGCATTTGCAATTGGTTATAATCCAGTGGACCTACAATATTTGGTTCATTTTGAAATTATATGTAACCAAAAGTTTGTTTATGCATTAAGAAGATCAAGGTTTATGGCATATGGAAAATTAAATGTGAATTAATTATGAACATTTTGTGAACATAATGTAGGATATCACATGAGTCTCAATGAAGCACACCTGAAACTTATGGTATCATGTAATGTCACTTAAATAAAAGTTAATCTCATAGTTAAAGCTTTAAAAAAGCTCCTGAAAATTGTTTTAAATTTACATTATTATTGTGAAATGGACCTTTTACTTCAAATTCTTTCACTCTGTTAGACATCTTAAAAGGGAACCTCCTATATGATTGGGGGGGAAA
>NW_004567107.1:62363406-62364463 GCF_000260355.1 Condylura cristata | reverse complement strand
TGTGACAAACTGTCATCAATTTGACCTTTCAAATAGTATTTCATTGTCTTCAACTTGGAAAAATATGTTGGTATTACAAATTTTAAGTGATCTAATAATGATTATGTATTGTGAATGATTCATTTAGAGTCAATTTATTTGTCAGATTTTCTATGCTCTGAAGTCATTTCAACTAAAATAATCAATTTACTTAGATATCTACTTTCATATTCATTTAAAACATTTAACTTTTATTTGGTTTTCTAGTAAATAGAGGGAAACTTGAGTGTTTATTGAGTTACTTCTTTTAATTTTATTGCATGTTATTTTATGTTTCAGGTTGACAGTACATTAAACTGATACATTCAAATTTTATTTCTCTTTATGCTCTATCAGAGGTTTACCCATTTTGGTAAGGGATTATGCAAAAAAGTATCATTATTTATATTAGTTTCTTCTCTGCACATATAGGTTTTTCCAGTATGGTATTAGGAGTTGGTTTTGCTTATAGGTATTTAGTTATGGTTGAGCTGGAATGCATTTGCAATTGGTGCTTTAACCCAATTATAATTTCACCAGTAATTCCCAGGAATGTTTTATCCTACTTCAATGATCTGTATGTGTCCTGATTAGCATTTAAATTTACATTAGTATCCCTACTTCTTAAGGTAAATTCAAAATTGAATTTCTATTCTGCTTTAATAGCCAACTATCACATGACTCATTTTTTTTTTTTACCTCTACCTTGAAAATCCTTATCATTGTTTTGTCGCAGTTTTCCATATTAACTGTTTGCAGGCAACTCCTGTATTTTCTTTGTTATAAGTTTATGCCTTTGTATATTATGCCCCAGTTATTCATTATGCCAAAGTATAAGATTCAATATTTTTTTGTGGTTGTTATGAACCTTTAATGAGAAAAAATATATCTGAAAAAGAGCTCAAGAACACTGTGTTTACTCACTGGCTAAGTTGAAGTTTGGGATTGTAATTCCTCCGTTCTCTTTCTTCCTAGTCATGAGAGTTGTAGCTATTCGAGGTATTTTGTTGTTCCATATGCATCTCATCAATATTTTTTC
>NW_004567107.1:62360273-62361116 GCF_000260355.1 Condylura cristata | reverse complement strand
CGCCTTCTGGGATACCTATAACTCTGATATTTCCTTTCCTAATGGTGTCAGATAGCTCTTGAAGTGTTTCTTTATTCCTTTTCCTTTTTACTTCTCTTCGTTTTCTTTTTTAATTCTCTTTGTTTCTGTGTCTTCGAGTGTGCTGATTCGTTCTTCCATTTCATCTATTCTGTTTTCATAACTTTTCCCAGCATTCTTTGTCTCTTCTAGTGGCCTTTTCATCACCTGCATTTCTTCTATTTCCTTTTTTAATGTCTCATTTTCTTTCTTCAGTTCACTGATTGCTTGTTTCATATTTTTTTTTCATTTCTTTCATTCATTTTCTTCAACTCCTGGATGATTTGCCTCATTTCATTTCATTTGTTTATCATGATGATTCTGAATTCTTTATCTGGTAGGTTGAACAGTTCTTCTATTTCTTTGGTGGTTTCTGTTGACTGATCTTCTTGTGTTGAATTTTCCCCCTGTGGACTTGCTTGAATATTTGTTTGTCTTCTTTTCCCTGTTGTGTATTTTCTAATACTTTCTATTCGCTGAGATACGGTGTTACTATTATTGACTGGCATTTTTTTTTTGGATGGTTTTTCTGGAATAGCTGAGGGACTTCCAGACACTTCAGTTGTGGAGGGTATTCTGAGTTGTGTCATTTTTTCCAGCCCCCACTGTGTGTAATTGTGTCTGTTGTCTCAGCTGGTAACAGTCAGGGGACTCTTGTGTTGTTCAGCCTCTTCTAGTAACATGTTGCGGCCGTGTTTTGGAAGGTGTCTGTTAATCATTGTAGCCTTCGGATGTCCCAGGTTCCCTCTAAGCTTGGTGTGCCCGTGGTGGTTATGATGAATTAGA
>NW_004567107.1:62355584-62359155 GCF_000260355.1 Condylura cristata | reverse complement strand
GGCTTTGTGCTGCGCCCAGGTGCTCCGGATCGGGTCTGCAGTTTCAGCGGTTTTTCCCTCACCTAGGTGTTGAGGATCAGATTTGCAGTCTTTCCTTAACCTGGGCTCCACTTACTGATCTGAGCTGTCTCTCTTTACCTCCAGGGTTTAGCGTGGGGCAAAGTGGCTCCTGCAGCCCACCGAACTTCTAGGCACCTGGGTTTTCCCTGGAGTTCCCAAAAGGGAACTCCCCAATCGCCGATTCCCCCTCAGTTATCTACCTTCTAATGAGTCCAGGGTGTTTTCATTAGGGTTGAAACTTGCAGTAAGTAAGTCTATAGTCCGTTTTCAGTCCTCAATTCCTATGCAAGCATGGACGCAGTAATCTATGCATCTTTACCCTGCCATCTTCCTGAAGTCCGAAGTGCTGGCTTTTTCATCATTCAACACTATATTGGAGATTCTGCAGCAGATATTCTGACTGCATTGCAGGGTGTTCTCCAATACATTCAACTCCAGCCGCATGCGTGAAACATTGACCCTCAATTTTCTCTTTGTGTACCTGCCCCTGAGTCAGTCCCTGACTCAACCCTTTTGAGTCCCTTGATATCACATGTGCCAGGAAGAGGGGGATAAATCTCCCTGGAGTGCATGAACCTCTCACTGGCCACTAGGTGTAGTAGGTGTGACCCTTCTATACTTGCAGGTGGCAGGTGAGCAGCTTCAAGTCACCAGTGGTCACTCTCCATGCTCCACTCTAGTGAGGTCCAGCAGGGAACAGAAGGAGATACTCCACCCTGTGACTTCTGGACCATGCCACTCGCTCTGCGCTTAAATGGTGGGAATGAGTGGAAGCAGCCAACTTTCTGGAACTCTCCTTTTAATAAGTTTCTCTTTTATTGTTTGCTTTTTTATGTCCTTCTTTGAGATTTAACTGATATTTCCCTCTTCCATACTATCTATTTTTAGCTACTTGTTTTAATTATTATTCATAGCTGTATTTGCTTGATTAGTGTTAATTGTATTGTTTAGGTTGAGGTTGGCATGATTCAAAGTAGTTTCAAGTTTAGTTTAATTTTCAGGTGTATGTTTGGTGCTTTAAATTTAGATTGTACCTTGGCTTGCCAAGTGACTTTCTAAGATGTTTACCATCTTATTGTGCTAAATTTTGGGATTAATATTACTTATATTAGATTTTTCACATTATGGCTGGCTTTTTATTTGAGTGCAGTGGACTATACACATATTTCGAGGCCAAATTCAACTGATTTCCTATTGTTGATTTTTTTTTTAACTTCTTAGTTCCCAAAGGGTTCTGAGACTAAATCTCCACATAACCAGATCTTACATTGTTATGATAATCTCTTGTCATTCATCATTCTTTGGAGAGTTTGCTGAAATGTATTATATTGGTTAAATCAGCTAGTAGTTATAAGGATTTATAGATTATAGAAAAGGGCTCTTTAGAGGAGCTTAAAGCTTTGCAAAATACTTTGGATTTTAAGCTACAACAACTAGTACTCTGATGAAATTTCTTTAAAATTTTATGAATAATACTAAGTACCCTAATACATTCATCCTGGCTATAAGAATTCATGGGATATGATTTCTATGTATAGCTCCAAATAATTTTTGTTTTGACACATCTTTAGAGAAAAATCATTTCCCTTTAAATTATAGCTCTAGAAACAACACATAAATAGATGCAACTTAATACTGTTAAATTATAAAACCCTCTAAAGTCTGAATAAATAACCTTTAGATTCATTGGTTGCATATCCATCCCCAGTAAAATGAGAAAGAATCATTATGCTGCTGGAATATTATCTTTTTTTCAGGGCTTTGACTTTTAAGAGAACAACCTTATTTTCAGTTTGAAACTGCAAATGAGAGTATGATGGCTTATGAATATATTAGTGAAAGACCATTTTAGTTAATTATATATGGTTCCTTATCTTTTTAAATGTTGTTAATACATTCACATATTTCTTCTATTTTTAAAAACATATTCATGCATATAAGAGAAGGGAAAGAATATTTAAAAATGACTAAGAGGAGTTCCTGGAGTTGAGGTTTTTTAAGATCTGAGAAGTACTTTTATCAAGTCTTATAAATGAGGAAAAGTATACTTTCCAAGGGTTGCACATTGTTTGGTAAATCTGGCTATCGAATTTGACATGGGTAGTGAGAAGGTGAAAAATGATCCTTGCAGCTCACTGCTGGATGCTGACAGCTTGGCCATAATGTTCCCAGGAAAATATAAACAACTTTCTCAATATAGTCAATCCTCCTGCAAGACCACTCTGTGATGGCAATAGAATAAGATGAAGGAAAGGACACTTCACAAGCACAAAAGCAACTAAACACACCCTTTTTCAGGATCGAATGAGTGACTTTTTCTTTACCAGTAAAAATTCTGAGTCCATATTC
Organism: Condylura cristata; assembly: GCF_000260355.1. Lineage (NCBI taxonomy): Eukaryota > Metazoa > Chordata > Mammalia > Eulipotyphla > Talpidae > Condylura > Condylura cristata. Next base: position 62,356,746 of record NW_004567107.1, on the reverse strand, counting down.
AAACCTCTGTCTTCTAGATAAATAAGAAGATGCCCAGTCATTGACTTGTCTGCCACCTTACAAACATTCTTCCTTAAATTATCTATAGGTTTCTAAATCCTCTTCAGAATCTCTCAACCTGAGTCCACAAATTTTATAAAAATTCTAACTACTTTCATAGAGACACTTATGTGTCTTTCTGATGTGTGTTCTCCCTTGAGGCAAGAAGTTAAATAAAATTAAATTTATAGATGATCCCATATGGTGAGACTGGTACGAGGTCATGAGGACTAAATACAGTGTGTTAAGGGCCAAGGAAATGGCCCTTTTTGTTCTTTTCCTAGGAAAGGTGATTGGAAGAGATAAGACAAAGGAAGGAACTTTTTGGGGTCTCTTATAATAGTCTCTTGGTGGTAGTTTAGAAGATAGATTGGTCTAAAGGAAATATTGAAAGGAAATAAGTTGGGAGGCAAGTTTAGCAATCTGTACAAAAGATGATGAGGACCACAATTAAAGACTGCCAGTATTGTCATAAAAAAAAAAAAAAAAACCAGAGAGGAAAAGTACTCACAATTAAAGACTGCTAGTATTGTCATAAAAAAGTAGACAGAAAGGAAAAGTCATTCACTGAAAAGCAATGTGGAAGGAACTGCTTTGGGGCAGGTTGGGTGATTAGTTGAGCAGAAGCTGTCTGTAAGAATAGTTTGATAGTCCACAAGGCAGCTTAGCCCATTGATCTGAAACTCAGGAGGGGCCTTTGGGCTTGAAATAACACATTTGGTTGTTGCTACCAGCAGAGAAATGACAATTACAGACATTTAATTTTTACATGACATTTAGTTATATCCTGTGCTGAATGAACCTAGAAGGCTCTATTCTAGTTTTCGCTGTCTCCTTCTAGCAACTAACTAATTGAGGCACTCAGTCGTAAAACACAAGTGAAATTGAATAAGATAATTTGTACTTGCTTTAAAAGTGAAGTAAACTATATTTCAGCAATTCATAAATACAGTTCAGCTCTGAGGTAAAATTATAGTAAAGCAGGAATGACCTTAGGGATAGAATTATTCAGCTAATTGCTTCTGTTCACCTTGCTCATGACAACAGCTGGGCTCAGATGAATATATACTTAAGTAGAGGATTTTGCAGGAAGTGGGTCTAGGGCATATTATATATACATATA
>NW_004567107.1:62321994-62355089 GCF_000260355.1 Condylura cristata | reverse complement strand
CTCCAGGGCAGGCGGGAATCGAACTCATGCGGAAGTGGCTTTAGCTTCTTAGTGCAGTGCTTTAACCCGCTACACCACCAGGGAGGGCCTCCATTTTTATTTTTTTATTTTTTTTGGCCAGTGTTGAATGACCTATTGAGTGTGTTCAAAATATAACAGTACTGGAAATTTATGCAATAGACTATGTACAAAATTTTTTATATATCTTGTCATACTCATTTTTTTCACAATCTCATGAATTAGTTAACAATTTTGTCCTGATTTTAAGATTGATGCAACCAAGGCTTACAGAAATTGTTTGTTATAATATTGCTAGTAGATATTGTAACTATCTCCAGAGATAGAACTCTTACATAGAACAACAATTAGTGCAGTCTTCTGAAAAGAAAAACAAATCACAAACACAATAATATGGTTCTTATTTGATAGCTATATTTATTTTAAATATTTACTTTTATTTAAGCATGCATGCAAGAATGGGGGTGTAGTACAGAGGTACAGGAGGTAAGAGAATTTACCAGAGACAGAATAGGGAGCCGAACAGGCAGATTTACTGAAACTGCTGAGGGGAGCAGTGGGTGAGACAGGAGAGGTCTGCTGTATCACATGGGTCAGCTCCCTCTCTGGGGCTCAAACTCATATTGCAGTGGCTGTGATAGGTTGACAGTGCTGAGACTTTAACCCCTGAACCACCAGAGAGGGACTGGTAGCTATATTTATTATACTTTGCTTTCAGTTTTTGACTGTTTTCAAAAGATATTCATGGCATATCAAATTTTATATGACTGTGGTTCATCTCTGACATTGTAATAGAACTGTGGTTTCAGGTTCTCAGAATATAAAATATGTATGTTCTCTCTTTTTTCTCACTTTAAAATTACAAAGTCCTGTGATTGTCTTCTATACCTACTCTTCCTCTTAGGTATGTTCTTTTCAACAACAGTGGACTTTAATATGAATTGGCTTTTTGCTTTCTGCTATTGATTGATTAGCAATAGGTGAAACACTATCCTGATCTACATAGGTGAAACACTATCCTGATCTATCACCTTATCCTACTTCTCCTTATATCACCTGTGGTATCCTTCCTCTGACCTTCGTGTGCTGACTTAAAATGAAGTTTCCTAGATTCCACATTGCATCTACTCAATCAGAATCTTTAAGGATGAAGCCTTTGAATCTTGAGTTTTAACAAGGATTCTAAGTAACTCTTATATATACTCTAGTTTGGTGACCAGAGCTCTGGGAAGAAATGATTGGGCCTAATTGTCTACAATGTTTTACATAGCTGCTTTTCTTAACTATATGATGAATAGAACATAAAGTTTGTTTTTATTTCTTCTGAAATTGCAAATAATACATTATCACTCTACATTCCTTACAAGTATTGCAAAGATATTTTTGGTTACACATAATTAGTACATTTGTATAATTATACATATAAAACTTGGGTGAAAAGATTTTATGTATTTAATGTGTGATTTAATGCTAGAATTCACAAACATAAAATAACACTTTAGAAACTAAAAAAGACATGTAGACATGAGCACAGAAGATAAAAGTTTCATACTGAAAGGAAGAAGGAAACCCTAAGTATTTCTTCCATAGAATCTGCAAAGGTTACAGGTATTTGTTTGGTTTTTATTTTATTTATTTTTTATTTCATAATGACTCTAGCTGAAAGGGGAAGGGAAGTTAATACGATTCTATAAGCCACAGGTATCATGATTCAGTTTATCAAATTTCTTAGAAGAAAAGAATTGTCTTTCCACTTTCAGAACTAATATAAACTTAACATTTAGCAGATACCATGGATATGACTTATATTGATTTTTCTTTTATGATTAGATAAGGAAATGGCAAGGACACAGGGATAACAAGGCTAGTAAGAGAAGCCATAGAGACACAAAATAAAGAGGGTGTGGCGGGGAGCAGGAGGTAGTGGTTATGCCTTAGCAATCAGTGGGGAAGAGCTGAATGGGAAAAAAAAACAAGTATCTTTTAAAGTTGTCACATAATATCATTTCCTCTTTCTTCATTAGTAGAAGACTCTATTACTTAGGTTTTCAAGATTCTCAGCTAAATGACATTTCCCAGCTTTACCTTATTATTTGTTTGTTTGTTTTTAAAGATTTATTTATTCATACATACAGAACTGGGGTACAGGCCAGAGGTGCAGAGGCTGTAAGAGGATTCACCAGAGGCAGAGAGGGGAGCAGAACAGGTAGGTTGACGAAGTACACTGCTTGAGGGGAGCAGTCAGGGAGATAGGAGAGGTCTGCTGCACCATGTGGACTACCTTCCAGGCCAGGGATCGAACTCCCATTGAAGCAGCTTCGGCTAGGTTAATAGTGTTATGATTTAACCTGTTGCACCACCAGGGAGGGCCAGTCTTCCCTTATTTAGATAAGATGTTAAGATAAAATCTGAAGTACTATGATGTATGAAACCATGAGGGTGACTAGCACTGTTTACCTACTTGGGGGACACACCCTCACTCCCCTTATCTTCTTCCTGAGTCTCGCTGCCTGATTTGGCTATGATGCTCAGAGCTCCAGAAGCTCTTGGATGGTAAAGCCCATGTGAGCACAGACACAGGCTGGTGGTACAGCTCACAGTGGGAAGCACTGCATCTCCATGATCACACAAACTTAGTGCTTTCCACATAGAAAATTCTATGAGAGAAATTCTATCAGGATTGCCTTTGTAACTTCTTTTGTTGTCTGAAACTGAAATTAATTTCAGTTGAACCAAAGGTAGATGCCAATAAGAATAAATACAGATTTCCACATCTTCATATAAGGGTATTGCAACAGATCTTATGGAACCAAAACCCTAGTCCTAGCTTTGGCTTTAAACTGGTCATAGAGACTCATGCCCAGGGAAAGCGGAAGAATCCAAGCAGAAACTTAAAGAAGGTGACATTTTAGAGTTTCTTCTTGCTAATCAGCTCTTCTATTTAACATCATTGATGATGTTATTGATCAATATCTTTAATTCTCCCAAGAAACTATGACTGACTCATATCTAGTACACAATGATCTCAGAGCCCCAGCCAAAATCCCACTGGTCTTAGATTCTATACTTTCTCATTAAACTTTTCAATCAACTGCTTTCTAATTTACCTCTATTAGTTAACCTTTATTTCTTACATTCTGAAAGTGCTGTTTCAGAAAAAAAGCAATGAAGAAAGACCTTGAAGCAAGGAAACCTATCAGCCTTAATAGGTTTGATAATATGCACATTTGTAAATGAACTATGTGAATTTCTTTTCTCATAGTGATGATCTAGGAGATCCATAAGAGTTCTTAAGATAAATTGCTAGAAACACAAGTTTCTGCACCTATTTTCTTCTGTTCATTGCAATACTTACTCTTCTTAGTCAGCAGTAGTAGTCTTGAGTTCAGATGGGCTAATCATATAATATAAACATGGCAAGTTTATCTAGCTGGGAGTTTACAGAGATTTTATAGGAACAGTACCCACACAGCCAAGTAAAGAATGAGATGGAGGCACATTTATAAAAGCAGGACACACTGGGCATGTATGGTGTCATGAAACAAAGCTAGGACGTGATATGTGTGTGCCACATGAAAAAAGGGACTAATTTAGCTCAGGGAAATCATTAGTTAGATCTTGGGACACTAACTTTTACACCTAGATACTAATTTAGCTGTTCCACTAATACATTTTTCAGTGCAGTTGCAACTCATCAGTGAGAAATTATTCATTTATGCAGTAACCATTCTCAGAAGTGATACATAGGTGTGTATTGTGATTCAGTTTTTAAATCACTTTGATTTTATGTATCTTTTCATTAATTCTTTATTTAGTGTTACAAGGGTCAAATTCTTTTATCTGTCCTTAAGGCTAGAAGGCAAGGCTTCAAAACCAGCAATCCTCATTCTTTCCTTCTGGGCAATTCTAGAACTGCTTCTTTTTTTCTACTTTGCTTCTTTTTGAATAATTTTGTGTTCATTTAAGCTTAAATAATTTATAGTTATATATAATGCTATTTTGCTTCTGATATATCTGTTAATTTTGCCAAGTCTACTAAGATGATTATCAGGAGATGTAATTAAAGGAGGTGATAGACAAATATTTTGTCTTTGTAGTCCTAAGATTATAAAAGCCTTTACTAGACAGTATAATTGAGAATAAATTATCAACAAATGTGAGAAAATTATTGAAATAACAAGAGATAGCTAGGTACAAAATTCACATAATTGATTAAAAGCCACACTAGAAACACTTTTCAAATGGAAATCAAATGCATACAGTGACTTTATGCATAATTGACCTGGGGATATAGACATCTACATTTACTATAATTTTAAGAAGTGCAAAATAGTTCCTTTAGCAGCCAAATTATGTCTGTAATCAAAAGTTAGAGATACTTAAATACCAGAGCACTCCACTCCACACAAAGAATTGGATTCATGCTTTTATCTTTGCTGTTTCCTAAACATTCTTTAAAATTATAACGGTTAACAAAGACCAAAAATGCAAAACAATGAAAGAAAAGATATGACATATTTGTGTAAGTAGGAGAACAGGTAGATAAGTGTTCATTGGTTTAAAAGACTAGGGAAATTTGAAAGCTAATATGCAATCATGGAAATTTGGAAGAGAAGTGATTATACCACTGTATCCCAGAAAGGCTCAAATATAGAAGAGAATGGGGATCTTGTAAGCGGAGGCCCAGAATGGAGTGGAATTTTTTTAAAAATTTGTATAAGACGTTAGAATTGCTTATCACACTTATCTGAGAGTGCCGGCAGGGGTAGGACAGTTAACTCATCAACAGACTAGAAGAAATCTGGACTCTGGGATATCAGTACAGATGATAGAGCAGCTTAGTGAAATGTAATACACTGAACTATGAGGTTCACCAACCCATTTCCACAGCTACCAGTACTATCCTGCTGGAAATTCAAGTGGGAAAGTAAAAGTTTCATTTCTGAATAAAAACTTTTATGACATAGTACTCTCTTTAATTTCATCTTACTTATCTATTTTTTAAACATTGTGGATTAAAATGTCTTGTTTTTCATTGAGGTAACATTGGTTTACCACACTGTTTGTGGTTCAGAGGTAGAAGCTCATACACCTCTTCAGCTGTCTGTTATCACACTACACCCACCATGAAGCCCCATTACCCATTGGGCTCCCTTCCCATTTGTTCTCCCTCTACCCTCTTAATAGCCTCAATTTTATAGTCAGATTTATGAGGTTTATTTTTTAATTTGTTTTTATCAGACCCCCTTTTTTTTTCTGTAATTCCCCATATAAATGAAATTATCTAGTATTGGCTGTTTGCCTTCTGACTTAGCATAATCATCTCTAGTTTCATATATGTTGCCACAAATGCAATAATTTATCTTTTTAATGACTGAGTAATACTTCATTGTATGCACATACCAGCAATTCCTAATCCACTTTGAGCACTTAGGTTCTTACCATAACTTAACTATTATAAATAGGAGCTTCAGTGAACATAGAAGCACATGTAGCCCTTTGAACTTGTGTTTTTGTAGTCTTTAGGTCTATCTCTAGGATGACTTTGCTGGATCATATAGTAATCTGTTCTTAATATTTTGAGAAATCTCCACACTGTTTTCCAGAGTGACTGGACAGTTCACATCCCCACCAGTAGAACATTGTTTTTTCCTAAAGACACTCAAGGTAGGTCACTCCCCATCTCAGTACCTTGACTAGACCTGGATCATCCACTTGTTAGTAAGGCCTACTAGGGAGCTTCAAGATGCTCTCTAGTTTCTCTGCTAAATATTAATTTATAGAAAAGAATACTAAGGAATTTATGTAAACCATTGAATATGAAAAGCAAACACCAAAATAAAGAGATATAAAGGAAATGATAATACAGTTAATACAGTGCAAAAAACAGGAATATACACACACACACACACACACACTCATCTATATAACTGTTTTGTCCTAGCTTCTGTGACCGGCCACAAGAAAGAAAGGCTGGAGGCAGAAAGGCTGAGCAAGCAGAGTTTATTGCTCCCGGACAGCAGCTGAGACAGAGCCCCTAGAGTGGGGTCTGCAGCTACTGCCAACTCAATAAGGGGGGAAGGGTCTCTTACATAGACTCTAGGCTAACATTCCAAAGGGGTGACTCATCGCTGTGCCCCCTGATGCTAGGCCCAGTTCCTCCCACCTGTATCTCCCGGGATGCTAGGCCCAGTTAATTATTAAACTTGGATATGAGGCCCAGTTCATTATCACCTTCAGCTAGTCCCATCCCGGATGCAAGGTCAGTTTATTACCACTTTATCAAGCTTGGATGCAAGGCTCAATTCTTTACCGCCCTAATTCAGTCCTTGTCAGTAAATCTTTGGTCACTCCCAACAATCACTAAACTCAGAGGAAACAAGAAAATGTACCTGACAAAAGGATGACAAAGTTAACCTTTACAGGATAAGAAATGATTATTTTGATAGCAGAAATAAGAAATAAAAGAATTGGAAGTAACATTGAAATAGTCTCTGAAAGAGTAAAACAAAGCCATTTGACTGAAAATAGAAACAAGAATTAATGATGTAAGGGAAAATGAATGGGCAAAATGAATGGAAGAAAATTATCAAACAACAAATTATTTTCTTTAATTTGAATAACTGAATAACTCATTTATCAAGATAAAGGGGGCAAGGAATGCAATTAATGAGGAGAAAGAGCAAATGTAAATGAATATAGGTCATATTATAAATATTTGAAATAATAATAATGGCATTTGCCTCAAAAGTCATCCTAGAATTTAGAAGTTTCTATAAACCACTGAAAGAATGTGATTTTGACCCTGTATTCTCTACTTGACCCAGAAACAAAATAGTTGTAAGAGCAGATTGAAGACATTTTTAGACAAGCAAGATGTCAAAGCTTGCCTCTTAGAATATGTCCAAGAATGTTAGTGAAATAAGTGCTAAAGTATAAAATAAATGAAGAGAATGAAATACATTTTAAGGAACAGAGGATTAGAACTATATAGTTAAGAAATAATCTCCCAGGAAAATGGTTTGTGAGCCAGATGACAATTTTGCACTTAGTTTGGAGAAGCAGTCTAGATTTGAGTAGGATAAAGAACTCCAGATGAATATTTTCAAAAAGAAAGCATCAAAGAGGATATGTGATGATTTTTAATCTGCTTATGAAGGAATTTATAATATGAAGAACAATTTGGGAGTCCACTTCTGAAAAATAAAATACAAAGAACAAAGCAAACTAAAGAAAAATAATTATTTCATTCAAATAAGAAGTTATACATAAAAGAAAATGAGATCACAACATACCTTAGCAGTGCATTTTATTGTGCATCACTGACTTACACACAATTATATATCTCAGTGGGGGAGATAATGGCAATGGTAGTTGTGTCTTGGAGCTTACCTTAAGAGAACACCTAAATTCACATTAGATATTTTTAAAACCTGATAAGGAAAAAACACCCATTTAAATATGCCATTTAGGGCCCTCCCTGGTGGCACAGTGGGTTAAAGCACTGCACTAAGAAGCTAAAGCCACTTCCATATGAGTTCGATTCCCACCTGCCCTGGAGGTGACCCAGATGGCGTGGCAGACCTCTCCTGGTCCGCCTGCTGCTCCCCTCAGCAGTGTACTTCATCTGTCTGCCTGTTCTGCTCCCCACTCTGTCTCTGGTGAAGCCTCTCCCGCCCCTAAGCCTCTGGCTTGTACCCCAGTTCTGTATACATAAATAAATAAATCTTAAAAAAAATGCCATTTAGAAACTTATTGGTAAATACAAAATCACAAGCTGAATTTGAAAGGGTGAGCAGGTGACTTCTGAAGTAATACAGGGGAGGTTTTAATTTTCTTTTCAAACAAAATGTCATCCCACCTAATATGCTAAACTACAATTTTCCTTTTTAACCCTAGATAAAAGTTATTGACTAAAAAGCCATATACATGTTCTGTTCATGTGATAAAATTGTAAGGCTGTTATACCTTTGTAATTTGTAGTAATCTCTCTCACATTCTCTCTATGTATATTATTTGCATAGACTACACACAAACACATGTATAGATACATTTGCATAGAAGAACTGGAGTGTAGGCCAGAGGTTCATGGGTGAGATGATTTACCGGATACAGGGTAGGGAACAAAGGTGGTGGATCTACTGAAACACCCTGCTGAGGGGAGCAGCAGGTGAGACAGGAGAGGTCTGCTGTGCCATGTGGGTCAGCTCCCTGGCTGGGGATGGAACTCATGCTGCAATGGTGACAACCCTGAGAATTAACCTCTAGACCACCAGGGAGGTCACTGTAGTAGTCAATATTATCAGTGACTTCCTAAGAGTTTTGTGCAGAGATGCAGGAGCAAGGAATCAGGGAGTCTTCTCACTGGAGAAGAATAGAAGGTGAAGACACAGTAACACATGTTTCATGTTTCATACTTTCTAGCTTATTCTGGTCCCTATTTAAGAAGCTTAATCATGACAGAATACCAAACATAATTCACTATTAAATTACAAACAATAAACTACTTCCAAAATTAAGAAAAAGTGCAAAATCTTTCAAAATCAGAAATCTTTGAAAATTCTCCCTCTGCCACTCCCCCACAATTATATTATTAGATCATATAATTTTTATTTGACTAATGCATACTACATAATGACTCAAGCCAGGACTTCAACTTTTACAGTGACTTCAAATTATTCTGTGCCATTGCAAAATGATTTATTTAATATCATCAGGGCTATATTTTAAAAAAATCATTCCTATTATTCTGTTACCATTCTTATGCTGCTTTCCTTTCACAATCAATATTAATGCTATTTCAAAGCATGATGGGAAAATCAATCCAGGAATTATTTTTTTCAAAGGCTGCCTCCAAAAGCCTGTTTACAAAGTTGTAAGTTTTCTTAAGGACTCTTTTTTCCGATGTGATTTAGTGGAGAGATTAATGAATTCAAACATACTTGCAAAAAATCTTTAAAGAAAAACCTCTTTATAGTCCAGTTTTATAAAACAGGAAAAAACTTGATCTTTAGACAATACAGATATTTTATATCTTTTTCCTTCCATTCCTACACACACACACACACACATACAAAAAAACATAGCTACATCAATGTAAGTAAATGCATCTATCATCCATTTGTACATTCATCCATCCACTGACCTATCCTTTATAACCCTACGTAATACCTCTCCCAGTCCTATCTATGTAGAACCACATATCCAAAGGTGTGTTAAAACATGGTAAAAAGAATTGCAATTTTTATGACTTTACTCTTATTCTTAGCTAATTATTAGTGATATGTGGAGCATGCTTTCTAACATTCTTAAATTCATTGTCCAAAGCAAACTGAGAATTCCCCAGTTTGCAGTTTCTCAGATTATTGTATTATATAATAATCTCTTATTATTTATTGAAGCTGCAAATTGCTGAATTGATATCAACAAAATTATCATGTCTGGGAAGCCCAGAATATGTACTTTCATCCTACTTCTCTATGAAAAAGTTTGAGAATCACTGCTCTTGTTCTGGCTCCATCGTTATTACATTTGTTATACATGTTTGAGAATGAAGTGGAATCCATTAACATAACAGCCAGCATCTAAAATTTTGACTCATATAATTCATTGCCCTGTGAAATAATATGAAATTGTAGAAAAACTGTAGAACAAATCTAATTAGGTTAAACTAGTGGTCCCTCAAAGTAATCCTGTATACTTGCTACATCAGAATCTTCTAGCAGTTCTTATTTAAAACCAATTTAGACCCTTTCCCATAGCTATGTGATCATACCTCTTTAGAATGCATTCTAGTAGCCGGTATATAACAACTGATATGTTTCCCACTACTTGCTTAGACTGATTATTTTTGCCTTTCACAAAGTCTTTATTTACAATTATAATAACTAGTGAATAAAAATCTGGGACTAATTCATGACAGTTTTAAAATTGTTCTTGTCTAAATCAAAGTCTTAATAGCTGAGGTAGATATTCCCTGGAGAAACACATTTAAAGGACAAGAAACCGAGGGAGGAAAAAAGAAAACTTTGCTTTAATTTGATACTTAGTTTTAAACTCTTGCCTCTTTGATAGAAATAGAAATTCATCCTTTTGGCCTATAGGTTATTTCTATACACTTTCAGTACCACAAGTGAACATCTGAAGGAACATATAATTCAAAGCTTTTTTCTCTATTCATCTCCCTCTCTTGTAACTGCAGTTTTACAGTCATATTTCTGAGGTTTGTTTTTGGTTTGATGTTGTATCCTTTGTTCCCTCTCTGTGCCACACATAAGTGAAATTCTTCACTATTTGTCTTTGTTCTTCTGCCTTATTTCATTTAACATAATCTCCTTCAGTTCCCATTTATCCATGCATCCATGCATCCATTCATCCCTGTTGTTGAAAAAGGAGAGCCTCTACCTTTTTAATAGCCGAGTAGTATTTAATTTTGTGCATGTGCATGTGCGTGTGTGTGTGTGTGTATCATCTAAATCCATTCATTTGTTCTTGGGCACTTAGGCTGCCTCCATATCTTAGTCATTATAAATAGTGCTGCAATGAATGATGAATTTTTTTGCCTTTCACAAAGTCTTTATTTACAATTATAATAACTAGTGAATAAAAATCTGGGACTAATTCATGACAGTTTTAAAATTGTTCTTGTCTAAATCAAAGTGTTAATAGCTGAGGTAGATATTCCCTGGAGAAACATATTTAAAGGACAAGAAACACATATTCTTTTGAATATGTGTTTTTCCATCCTTTGGGGAGAGACCTAGGAGGGAATTGCTGGGTCCACATTGTATTTTTATTTTTAATATTTTGAGAAACATCAATTCTGTGTTCTAGAGGGGCTAGGTCATTCCCACCAACAGTTCTATGAGAGTTCCATTTTTATACCCCCTTGTCAGAACTTGTTTCTGGAGTTTTTATTGGACTGTGAGGTGTGAAATGGTATTTCTTTGTGGTTTTGTTTTGCTTTTCCTGAGAATAAGTGATGGACAACTTTTCATGTGTCTCTGCGTATATTCATTGAAGAGATGTCTGTTGACCTCTACCCGTTTATTATTGTTGTTGTTTATTTTATTTTTGTTCAGTTGTATGAGCTCTTTGAAGCTTTTAGACGATTTTCTTTCTCAGACTTTGTCTTGTAGCAGTATATGTTACATGCCACATTTCTTTTATGGAGACAGTAATTTGCAAGTTGTGAAGTAAAGATTAGTTATGGGGCTGCAGTGGCACAATTGGTTAGTGTTTGGTGCTTCAAAGGATAAGTAGCTATGGTTGGGAAATAAATAATGGATAGCCTAGTCTCCCTGTTATAGACTTTTAAAAAGATGTCAGTTTTCAGCAAATATGTTTACATTTTAAGGAAGTATTTTATTTAAGCAGTATGTTATAAATTACAATGGTACACTAATTATTTCCATCAATATATTACAGAATAGAACTTCTTAAAGTTAGTATATTGGTGACAGAACTCCTTAGTCAAAATCCTTGGAAGCATGATCAATTTTGCAAAATATAGAAGTATGCTCCTAAGAAGTCTCATATGAATGAAAAAGTGTGCTCCCACAAATTATAGTGTTAGTATCCTCCTCTCATATATGCCATATTAATCCAGCTATCCTGGCAGTAGGCCATTCTAAGAAGAAAATAAACAGACTTTCCTTTTAGACTTCAAAAGAAAATGATTGTTACCTCATCTTTATCAGTTTTCTTTAGACATATTTTCTACACAGCATAGATTGTTGTACTTCTCACCTGCTCTGTGCGAGAAAGTAAACATGCATTAGCAAAGAGTTAGTGAATTAGGAAAAAATGAAAGAAGAATTTTAAATAGAAAACATGTTCATGGAGAATAATGAGAGAAAAAGGCTATAAATGACCTCCAGTCCCTCCTGTTGGGTAACAGGTTATCGCTCTTGATAGCCTTCAACTACATGAAAGTGAAAGTCAAATTTGGATCAAATTGCCAAACTAAGTTCTAAATGGAATTTCGAATGCTTAAACTTTAACTATCCTACTATTCTCAATAGTGTTCTATTGATATCTCTGATCATTTACTGATATAACAAATTACATTTTTTTTTGAGTCTTTCAGCATGTTGATCTATAAAATTGCTACCAGGACATAAATCTAATTATCTGAAAAGTAAAATTCCAAAATTCTTTTTTTTAAAGATTTATTTATTTATGCATACAGAACTGGGGTACAGGCCAGAGGTGCAGGGGCAGCGAGAGGCTTCACCAGAGACAGAGTGGGGAGCAGAACAGGCAGATCAACGAAGTACACTGCTGAGGGGAGCAGTGGGCGAGTCAGGAGAGATCTGCCGTGCCATGTGGTCACCTCCTGGGCAGGCGGGAATCGAACTCATGGGGAAGCGGCTTTAGCTTCTCAGTGCTGTGCTTTAACCCGCTGTGCCACCAGGGAGGGCCAAAAATTCCAAAATTCTTATTAAAAAAAGCAAAGAGGATTTTTTTTTTAAAGATTTATTTATTTATGCATACAGAACTGGGGTACAGGCCAGAGATGCGGAGGGTGAGAGGATTCACCAGAGACAGAGTGGGGAGCAGAACAGGCAGATCGACGAAGCACACTGCTGAGGGGAGCAGTGGGCGGGTCAGGAGAGGTCAGCCACGCCATGTGATCTCCTCCGGGGCAGGCGGGAATCAAACTCATGCGGAAGTGGTTTAGCTTCTCAGTGCTGTGCTTTAACCCACTGCGCCACCAGGGAGGGCCACAAAGAGGATTTTTTAAAAATATTCCTCGGGATTGTTAAAACTAAGTAGTCAGGGGCGCTCCCTGGAGGTGCAGCAGGTTAAAGCACAGCACTAAGAATCTAAAACCACTTCAAGCATGAGTTCAGTCCCTGCCCTGGAGGTGATCCACATGGCACGGCAGACCTCTCCTGACCTGCCCACTGCTCTCCTCAGCAGTGTACTTAGATGATCTGCCTGTTCTGCTCCCCATTCTGTCTCTGGTGAATCCTCTCACTGCCCCTGCACCTCTGGCCTGTATCCTAGTTCTGTATGCATAAATAAATCTTTTTTTAAAAAAGTGTTCACTTGTTAACCAATTAGAAATTCTATTACTGCCTTTTTTGTAGAGTTCTGTTGAGATGATAGAGAATTAATAAACTTTGAAACTATATCAAACCTCAAGAAACTTACAAGCACTGTTGAGGAATAATAGCTTACATAAAAAGCACTCAAAAGTGACAAATTTAGGATAACAGAACAATTATACTTAATACATATTTATTGTCAATTATATATGAAGTTTTGCACCAGGTGCTGGAGATAGAAAGGTAAACAAGCACATGATTCTGGATTCTAGAGCAAATGCAAGGATTGAAGTGAAATGAAGCTAACCTGGGAAACTAATGGGATTAAACTATCCCTCACATTATAGGTTAGTGGGAGAAAAGTGAGAATGAAATTAATGTCTAAATCTTACAACAATAACATGTTTATAGATTGTTCAGTATATACTTGGAGCTCCATTAACAGCATTAAATGCATTATGTCATTTAATTCACAGAAAATCATGTGAAATAAAAACCATTCTTATTTCTGTTTATAGTTTTTGACCAGAGGCTCAGAGAGTTTAAGTAATTCTCTAAATTTACACAGTATTGATGGCAGACTAATCTTAGAGTCAGTGCCCCTAATAACTACACTGTACAATCTAAGAGTTAGATATGATAAAAATAGTGAGGGAATTAAAGCTTGTAGTAAATACATTCTCAGGCTCACAAAACTTTTATGAGAAAGAAATGTTATTAAAAGTATTATCTACATGATTTAAAATTTTACCTCCCCCACCTCCATTAATCTGCCTCCTAAGATTAAAAAGGAAGTTAGGGGTGAAGAGCAAAAGTTAGAACTGAGAGGAAATTAGGTTGACTGGGCAGCAGGGTGAGAAATCGTGGGAGGCTACCAATTCCTAGTTATGCAAGCTGTATATTTTTTTTTTGCAAGCTGTATATTTTTATATGATAATTTGACAGCTTTGCTACATCTTAATTTGCATGAACTTTGGAAGAATTAGCTTAATGAGAAAGAATATTTAATCTTTCAGAGGAAGAATAAAAACAGTTTCAAGTTTATTTCTCCATCCAAATATAATAGACTCTACAGTGGCTAGAAAATCAGTGAATAAAATGGTAAATCTTTCCAGAAATATGAGTTTTTGAGTTCTTTAGGTTTTTTTTTTTTTAAAAGATTTAGTTGTTTATGCATATAGAACTGGGGTACAGGCCAGAGGTGCAGGGGCAGTGAAAGGATTCACCAGAGACAGAATGGGGAGCAGAACAGGCAGATCTACCAAAATACACTGCTGAGGGGAGCAGCGGGTGGGTCAGGAGAGGTCTGCCATGCCATGTGGATCACCTCCGGAGATCAAACTCATGCTGAAGTGGCTTTAGCTTCTTAGTGCTGTGCTTTAACCCTTTGTATCACCAGGGAAGGCCTGAGTTCTTTAGTTTTTTTTTTTTTTTTTAAAGATTTATTTATTCATACAGAACTGGGGTACAGGCCAGAGGCTCAGGGGCGGTGAGAGGCTTCACCAGAGACAGAGCGGGGAACAGAACAGGCAGATCGATGAAGTACACTGCTGAGGGGAGCAGCGGGCGGGTCAGAAGAGGTCTGCCACACCAAGTGGTCACCTCTGGGGCAGGCGGGAATTGAACTCATGCGGAAGCGGAAGCGGCTTTGGATTCTCAGTGCTGTGCTTTAACCCGCTGCGCCACCAGGGAGGGCCTCTTTAGGTTTTTAAGGCAAATAGTGGATTTTCAAGAATTGATGGTCTCTACTAACATGACATTTGAAGAGAACGTATTTCCTCTAAGATGTTGGATGTTCTGCTTTTTACATTACTATTTCTGATGATATCCTGACATACTCACTGGAGACTATCAGATATTTTAGTGTATGTGTGTGTTCTCTTTAATTATACTTGTAACCTTTCCTGGTTAAAAAGTTTTCTGGGACATAATGCATAGTATGTTAATTATTTTATATTGTTAATAATGACAATACTATTTTCATTGTTATTTCTCCTCAATATTCTGTTTTGAGCAGTCTCTTAACTAAATTAAAATGTTTGCATGTTTTCTTCTAGTTCTTTTAATGTTTAATAATAACATTTTCAAACAAACCTGTTATAAGATGATCATTGCTTTAGACAGGTGTCAGCAATAAGAAATATATTTTTGACTATCTGTCATTTTCTTTGTTTAAAACCTTTGCATGCTTTATGTTTAAGCATTTTGGGACATTGTATTATTAATCTTGTTTTACCAGTAATACTTTCTAACTTAAGAGAGTTTGGTAATTAGCCAAACCTCAGAGAAACCACCGATGGCATGCTTATTCCTGTCTTTTTCATTCCTGGCTACTTTATTAGGGTGCATTTCTTAGCCAGATTATACTGAGTTCACTGTTTGCCAACAAGAAAATTTTAAAGGTTTACATGGTTTCTAGTCCTCTTACTCTGCCAGTACAGAAACTAGTTATTTAATATACAGAACAATAGATCAGAACTATTTAAAGGTGTATTCAGTAACATATTAAATATATACATACAGATTTTTGACAGTAAAACTCATGTACACAGAAAATAATTTAACAAATAATCTTGCCTTTGTCTTCTTTATGAAAACTTGCCCCATTGTAAATGTCTCTTTCCAGTGCTTGTTCCAGAGGAAGACAGATGCTGAGTTAGTGTATTCTAGTGGGTTATTTTTGCTTCATGGGTTCCATTTTTTCCTGGCTTTCTCTCCCATCATAATCATCCTTGCTTCACAACTCTCAGCCTTGCTAATCTCAGACCCTGACTGAGATAACTGACATTGACTGTTATGTAATCAGTTTCTGTGATCATGTAAGATCTAATTCATACCTATAGCCTTACAGATTTTTGTCTTTGGGCTCATCCTTACAAATGCCATTGCCAATGTGTGCCTCATGTTTGACATTCCCATTTATAAATATTAAAAAGTTAACATGTTGAATATGCTGGTCAGCTATGAATGGTGCAATCTATTTTTGTGTGCTCACTTAGCATAAATAAATTATTAGCACCCTTTTTCTATGATATAGAAAAGACATTGTTAGGATCATAAAAGTCATACTTCTGTAAAGTAATGCCAAAAGGATTTTAAGAAATGATTCCTACCATTGCTTTTTCTTACCAATCACTCCTCTCACCTACCTACCAAAGTCTGTTTTCTTAGGGGGAGCTGCTGTCTTTTCTGACATATTCTAGGAGTTAGAGACAAATCTGTAGTAGGCTAAAAATGGTTTCTGACATCAACTCTGCTATTTCCCCCCTTCTTTTTCACTTGAGAAAATACCCCTAGGAAATCAATGATATTCTATTTTAAGGCTGACCTAGATATATTCATCTTAATTTCTATCTTTTCCATTTCTTGAGGAGTAGGGCGCCTGCTCTCATGACTTTGGATTTGATTCAAGCAAATTCTGTCACACGGGCAAACATTCTTGGATGTGCATGCTTCCTTCTGAGGTTTAAGAGTTCCCTGAAAAATCTGAATTGCAGGAGGATGATAATTTAATATTGTTTTTCTCTTTGCACATTTCTCTTCATTTCTTTCACTGTTTGGAAAATTGTTTGACTCCCTGGAGGAGTAAATGAAGAAAAGGGGATCTTTGTATACATATGATTTATTTCTGAAAACATGATTAATTTTTCTGGAAGACAGGGCATATTTTAGATAAATAGCTATAATTCAGACAAGGGTTCATAAATTGTAAGAATTAGAAAATCTTGAGTATGTAATGCAGAATGAATGGGCATGCCTAGGAATCAATAACCACCAGATGTATTGTTGGAAGACACAAAACTACTCATTTATTTTAAAAAATCAGAATAAGCAAAACATGTACATGAAACTACTCATTTATTTTAAAAAGTCAGAATAAGCAAAACTTGCTTATAAAATCATGGTTGATCCTTTATAAGAATCTAAAAAAAATCTGAATTGTCAACTTTTTGAATAGCTGAGCTAGACACAGCAAACCTTGCATCTTCTTTGAATTGTTCTCATTTCAGGGGCGGGGGGGACAGATCTCATTCCTGTGCTCCCTCAGTCTAATTGAAAACAGTTAACTATGTAGTAAATAAATATCTGTGATGTTGCACTACATGTAAAAGTCAGAGAAATACTGTTATTGTCAAGATCCATATTTTGTTAGAGCACAAATTGTTTATTAGCCCTAAAGGATTATGCAACAGTATTATTTACTTACTTACTTATTTGCAAAAGAAAATACAATAGCAAATGCAAATGTTTGGGTGTTCAGTTAGGACAACCTTGTATATTTAATCATTAAAGGACAGTAGTGTTTTTATTGTCAAGTATAAAGGTTTAACTGTTGCAGGGCAACCTACTGTGAACTGGGTTGCCTGTCTGTGGAGCCTCACCTGTGTGCTTAAATGCTTAAAATTCAATTGTACTACAGGCACACAAAAAAAAACGGTCAGTAATGGGTTTATTTACAAAGGGGGAGGGGAAAGGAAAAGGTACACCCAGGGAAAGAGAGAGAGAGAGACAAGTTAACCAGAGCATCCTACCAGTTCCACTAACTTGGAACTCCAATAACACACTGAATGCTAATCAAGAGACAAGTGACCAGCAACCAGCTACGTGGTCCAGAGAGAGAGCGTCTAACATGGCTCACTCATATATATTGATCTATCTATCTATATCTACTTTTAGGGATACACACACACACACACACATACATATACACACATACATAAATACATATACACATATACATACTTATATACACACATAGACATACACACATACATATAGACATATACATACTTATATATACACACATACATACAAATATATGTGCATGTGTGTGTGTGTGTGTGTGTGTGTGTGTGTGTCCCTGTAAGTCCCAGAATGCCTGCTTAGCTCTGCCCTTCGGTCCTTGCAGTTCCCTCCATGGTATTGCAGTTTCAATAACTGGAGTAGGGGGTAGAATCCACAAAACTGGAATAGGGGATGGAATCCACAAAATTCTGCAGAGTTCCTTCAGGACACCTTTTCCCCCTAACAAATCACAACCAAAATATATACATTTGTTCTCAGTATTTGCAGGAGTTATGTTCTATAAAATCACTGTGCACACTGAATTGATGAATATTGAACTCTTGCCCCAAGGGGAAGTGCAAAGTTGTAAGTTTCTATGAACCTCTGGTCACAACAATTTTCCAACTGAATTGCCATTTGTATGATATAGGTTTGGTTGCCAACATCCTGTGAAATGACTGGGTCTGCTCTCCCACCTACCTCTTTTTTCTGCCTAACACTTAGCAGGTAACATTAAATTTTTTCTGCAGCATGTTGATCTGTGGAACCTGAATCACCTCTAAATTGAACTTTTTTATGCCATACTGCCTTTTGAAATGTGTGAGCCAGTCAACCCTATTAGGGAATTATTTAACCTTTTCCCGAAGTACTGTGAGTGTGAATTCATTAGGCTTCCGGCCTCATAATGGTACTGTCCAGATATGCTTTTTTAAAAAAATCAGTCATTATATCTTGATTCTACAAATTTAGCCACTTTTAATATTTTTCTATAGTTTCAGTTTCATCATGCAGTAAGTGTTATTTTAGCACTTTAGCTATTTCCCATATAGATTGGTGAATTTCTACTTCCTTTTCTTGAGTCCAAACTGGGAATTTTACATTTTTTTTTAAATCAATAGGTGTCATTATTGTCTAAACCTGGTAATAAGCTTTATTTACTTGAAGGTTATTAGAAGTAACAAGGTATTACTAGAGTCTTCTTTCAAGTATGTTGATTCAGTCCAAAGAAAAACTAGATTCAAAAAGGTTAATTACTCTTGCTTGTGACATCTTTCATCACTATCAAAGAAGGCCAGTTATCATTGTTTTGTGATTCCTAAAGAAAGACAGCCTTCAATGCATTTATGTAGCGAACATTTATAATAGGATTTGGTTTCATTGTCCATGATAAAGTTTTCACTTTAGAGTGTTTCTTACATTAACTTGTCACTTTTAGAATATGCAACAAATTCAACTTTGTAATTAATTTACCATTTATATTTGTCTCAGGTTAGCAGCTTAGTGTTGCAAAATATTTGAAAGACATGCAAAATGGAAGTAGGTGTGCAAAAGCACTACAGAAGGTTATTTAAAAACTGATTTGACTCAAATCGATTTGAGACCAAGGCCAATTAAAAAAAAGCAAGTAGATGTGACAAGAAAAAGCTATATGTCAACACCTATTTCTTTTTAGATTTGTTTGCAAACTGGTTAAATGTTTGTGAAGTGCCTAGTGCCAAACCTTTGTCAGAACAAATTTATTTAAATTAAAATATTGATTAAATTTATTACCTGTAGCATTTATGGAAGTGATCTTTTACCTTAAAGAGATCTGCTTTTTTGCCTGCTTTCTGCACATAACTGACATTAGTGACTATTAGAGGTTACTTTAATTCATCAGATCATGGTAGAATTGTACTGAAATTTTACTCTTAAAATCAGGTGAAATAAGATTTTTTTTTTTTTACTTTAAAATCACATTAAGTAACTAGAATGAACTTGTATAGACTTTTGAACTTTGAATTTTGATAGGGTTTTTTTTTTTTAAGATTTATTTATTTATGCTTACAGAACTGGGGGACAGGCCAGAGGTATGGTGGGTGAGAGGATTCACCAGAGACAGAGTGAGGAAAAGAATAGGAAGATCTACTGAAATACACTGCTGAGGGTAGCAGTGAGTGGATCAGGAGAGGTTTGCTGTGCCATGTGGGTCAGCTCCCTGCTGGGGACCAAACTTGTGCTACAGTGGCTGCAGAGAGCTTTCATAATGTGGTGCTTTAACCTGTTGTGCCATGAGGGAGAGCCTGATAGTTATTTTTAATCCTGATGCTTGAGTAATAACTCCCATTGCCATTTTATTCTTTTAAACTTTATTACCATTGGACCAATGTGTAGAATTATTATAGAACCACTTATAATATGGTAACAATATCCTCTGGGGAACTGGACAAAGTGTGCAATACCTTGTTCTATCATTTAAATCATAATTTGTAAAAATTATGCACTTTGGATAAATGAGTTAGTTATTATAGAAGCTAGGGTTTCAAAATATATAGGAATGGTTAATTCTAACAGCTAATAGTGGATGCTTTTTCATGGGATAGTAATATAAGTTCTGCTTTATTTTTGAACTATCTGTCCTGTTTGAATACATGCATTTTACATATTTTCTAACTGTACTTGCACAAAGCTTCTGTAAGTTTCACCAAGATCTGGTGCTGGATGTTGTTGTTCTGAAAATACTCCACAGTTACTACATTCATACAGCTTAATTTCTAGGAGAAGTAGGCAATTAATAGTCATATGAATATATAAAATACATCTCTGCACTTATGGTATATATAATATACATATCAGAAGTTATTGGTAAAGGCTGTGAAGAAAACAAAAATACAGGAACATAATTTTTGATAAGGTTATCAAGATATAAATGATGGTCCATATTGTAAATGGTGGTTATCATTTAATAAAGTTAATTGGTAAGGCAAATTCTTTCTCTTGAGCCTGGGCCTATATAAACTAGATATTAAACAGTTTAAAAACAATCAAACAAATAAATGAAAATTTGTTGCAGTCAAAGAAGCATAGTAAAGGGGTATCAATTCTTTTGCTGTTTAAATAAGGCAAAGAGGTAAGTAGGATGAGAAAATTATCTCAGCTCTACTGCTGCTAAATTAAATTGTAGGATGTTGGCTCTGAAATATCAGTTTGTTTGTTTGTTTGTTTTTTAAAATATTAGGCCCTAGGATAGAATTAGTCCATTCAAGCATATATTATACTGGGAAATTGGAGCATTTCCCCATAGGCTCCTGTAAAATGTAGGCTTATAAAACTTAATTGTTATTTAAACATATCTGAATGTTTATTGTGTGTTGAACACAAAGTATAATTTAATTTACCACCTCTTTTTTATGGTGTGGAGAAAATCTTCTTTCCTTGTCACTACTCTAGCTCACAGGTCTGTTTGTTTAAGGTATGCTTGCAATTTAAAACAAATGTCAATTCATCAGTAAAATGCCCAGGTCAAAATAATGCAACTTTGAACTTTGAATCAGTGCAAGCCCCTGTTTATCAAAATCTTTTCCCCAAGTTACCCAGTGCCTCCTATCAGCTAGATGTGTCTAATAGTAGAAATGATGAATGTCATCCTAGTCTTTTCAGACTGCTGGAATAGTGGGTTATAAGTATCAGAAATTCCTTTCTCACAGTTCTGAAGGCTGTGAAATCCTAGGTTAAGATGTCAGCAGTTTCAGGTGTGCAAGGTGGAACATCTTATCAGACATCTAAGGAAGCTCATTAAAGCTTGGAAGTTATAATGCTCAGGCTAAAGCAAGCAATAAAATAACTTTTACTTCACATTAAATGCTACAAGAGATGTTCAATGAAATACATACATGTTAACTGTAAAACAATACTGAGCAATGTAACAAATATATTCTGAGTCTCTAAGAAAATAACTATAAGCATGTCCAACACAGTTTATTATTCAGTATGTATGTTTTTACATTCTATAAATTATTATTATAATATGTATGTTTATACAAAGCATTAATGAGTAGATGATATTTAGTATCATCTACTTAGTATGTATGTTTATACAAAGCATTTATGGGTAGATGATATATTTATGCATCACCTGGTTTGTTTCTTAGTTGAGTATGATGCCTACCTTGAAGGGTGTTTATCCACAAAAAGAGAAAAAAATGTGAATGTTGCCATTTTTTCTTATTAATTGAAGATTTCACTCTACTACTATGGCAATCATACCCTGCCTTTTCAAGACAAAGAATATGAGATCCCTGCATTATGATAAATCAACATAAGAAATAGCAGTTCTTCTGTTAGTTTGTTCATCTTGTGTTTCCTGAGGCATATAATTAGAGAAGAGCAGACTGTAAGCATTACCTGGTGCCCCCCCCCCACATCAGGACAATCAACTTAGGCAATTGATAGAATACTTATACTGTGTCTCCAAGTTTAGCTCATGCTTAGCACACATGTATCTTCAGCCAGGCTAAATTCTTCTAAATTAATTTGATGTATCTTGTACACTTATTCTATGCAAATCCTAGCAAGAAAATCAGTTAGAAAATTTACACATACAGTGTAAATTTCTGTAGCTAGTATAAAAGAAAAAAGATAATTGAAGATGTAATACAATAAAATCTATAAGACATATATACAATATCTTGGGCACTCAAGAGGAATAACAGAAATTCTTAAGCTGACAAATAAATAATAAATTAAATAGATTTAAATAACAGTATGATGCAAAAAATGGTTAGAAATCAAAATACCTTTTAGCCATAGGAAAAAATGAAAATGAAGAAATATTGAGGTTTACATATATTGAGATGCATAATGGAAGAATGATTAGATGGCTAATTCAATAAACATATGTTGAACTTCTGGATTTAAGATAAATAAGATTAACACAACCATTGGCTTCTAAGCTCTCACATTTTAGTGGGAGAAATAGACCAGTAAATATGTACATAATATATTTGCTAATTCTAAAAAGGAATTCTATAAATTTAGGTCCAGCAACTCAGATTTTATGGATAAGGGGAGCTGTTGTGGAAATAAAGAGGTTGTATATTAAAAAGAAGTATGAATGAAGAAGTAGAATGAATGTGATTCTACATTGGGCACTGAAAATGAATAGAAATTATCTAGTTGAAGTAAGGCTGGTATAGTGTACTTCTATGCAAGCTTATCAGTTTATAGGCACTATGGACTGTGTTGTAAATATTTGTATAGCTTCTTTATGATTTCTTCATTTGACATTGGTAACAATATTGTGCTTTTTAAAATGCTTGACTGTCACCATGAATAGTTATCCTGTTTATTGTCTCATGTTTCTGACACTATTTTTACTTTGTGACTTAAAAAGACCCAGACCTCCTCATGGGGAAAGATAATGATGGTCAAAGCAATTTTAAATATCTGTCTTTCAGATTCCTTTAAAAAACAGGTAGGGACAGCAATATAAATATTATGTGGATAACATAATTCAGAAAACTACATATAAGAAGTCTCCACATACCAGAGTAAGCTGCCAAGATAGAGCCATATAAAACCTAAACCCTCCAGAGAGAAACCTATTAGGTTTACAGCAGTGCATAGGAGGTGGGATGTAGAGATCAAAACACTTGAAAAATTCAAAGGGCTTGAGAACACAAAAGTTGCTGTCACCTTCAATTTGACAGAAACTATCAGCAAGTAACTCTGGTGACAGCCACAGAAATAGGGTATGGGCTCCACAAACTTTAATTTTTAGTATCTTTGTTCAAATATAGTTTAGTTGTTTATTTGTAAACTATTAACATGCAAATTACAAAATATAATTTTCTTGTTTTAAATGTACAAGTTTTCATCAGCAATCCAATTTCAGAATATTTTCAATATTCAAAAAAAAAAAATCCTTGTATCTTTTCTGTGTGTTACCCCATATCTCCAACCCTAGTGCCAGGTAGCCACTAATCTATTTCTGCCTTTTGTGAACAATCCTCAGAAATGGAATCATAAAATACATGGGAGGGTTTTCTCTTTGTGCTTGAAGTATTTTCGTGGTATAATATTGTTGAGAATCTTCCATATGACAGATATCACCACTTTGCTCCTTTCCTATTGACAAATATTTTTCTACAATATGGATATACTATATTTTGTTATTCACTCACTGGTTAACATTTGTCCTTTGGAGGTATTATGATTTGTGCTGCTTTAAAATATTTTTTAAAAATTTTTGTATAGGCACATGTTTTATTACATTCTGGATCTGTACAATGTTAACTTCCACAAAGCAGGAAGGTTTCACTTAGAACTCAAGCCAAATGCATATAACTGTTATGGCACAGAGTTTGGGGGGCATCCCAGAACCCTCAAATCTGCCCACTCTAAATAGATTCTGCCATCTGCCACATCAGGGTAAAACATACTCTAGTGTGTGCGACCTTTAATGGACAGGAACTTTAATACAATTTGAGTGCAACAAAGAAAAGACAAAAACAAAGCTGCCAAATCAAGCACCTGAAATTACCCTCTTTTCCTGGGTAAATGCCCATCCAAACAGGGTTGGCTCAAAGCAGAGCCACTGAGGCCTGAAAGCCTGCCACAAGTCTAAAGCACTGTCTCGGGGTGGGGGGTTGGGGGGGGGGGTTGGCGAGGCATAGAAAAGGATCAGAAACAGCCAGACATGAGCAAAATCAATCAAAGCTGTCATTGTTATCCTCCCCACCGTCTCTCACCCACATGTGTCTCAACCAGTCCAGGACCAAAAGCAAGTGAAGCTGCTTTACATGTCTCTGCTGCATGGTCCCCTCCAAGTCTCCTTCTGGCTCCCCATCTTCCTTTCTTCTCCATTCCCCACTGTAGCTTCTCTTTCCTACTCAACTCCACCCGCCCTTGGGTAGTGGGTGGGGAAAGGAGCCTGGAACCTCCCTGTTTCCAGGGTATTGTTCTGTTACATACCCACAACATAAAATAACTGGGAGCAAGCCACATTACAAGAGTGTAAGTGTTGGGTTCAAGTATCAGAGAAAGTAACTTTTGGCCAAGTTCAGGAGATTGGCACACAGAGTAGGTGGGACCTCGTCTGAAGAACTCCTAGTAACTGCCCATCTATAGGGAGAACTGCCACTTTTCAGGGTGAGAGTCCCTGGAGACTCTTGCCAACCCTTTTCGAAGCCTTCAGGACTATAGACATGGATTCCATAAAGTATGTCAAATTGCCTCAAAATTTGTGCCTATTTTTGGAGGCCCCTTAATAGGGCTATCTGTTAATTTGTATTAAGGTAGAGCTTTTTTGCACAACCATGTTTTTACCTGTTCTTGAATTTTGCATGTCTATTCATCAGTGTCTTCATAAATAAATGGTTGCTTTTTACTTCATTGCACTTGGTACAATCTTTTAAGCAGAATATGGTTCAAGCACTATATTGCCATTCATAAAACCTGTTTCTAGTTATTTTTTGAACAGATGCACAGCATGCCTTGGCAAGCTTAACAGTTTTGCTACTCTAAACAATGCTTTCCTTTGGAGAATAAGAATAAGTTACTCCCACCAAGTTGGTTTAATTCAACTTACTACTAGTGTCTAGAGGTGTGGTATAAGCACAGAGGTGGAAGGCATAAAAAGTAGATCTGGGAGATAAAAGTTGTTTTCACAAATATTTTCCCCTTAAACATCAAGGTATAGCTCAGTGACCATGAATTCATTGACTTCAGTGGCACAGATTTAGTTTACTAAGAAATTTACTTCATAGTTGACCCCTTTATAGGGTCAATGGTGGGTCACATATATCTGTTGGTATGTTAACATGAAACTAAACCCATCTTGGTTCCCCCCTCAGACCCTTTCCCACCATCAGTCAGGGTCATTACAATGTCAGTGCATGTAGTAACATAATCAGTCAGGATTATTACAATATCTATCTATCTGTGTGTGTGTATACGCACACACATATATATTTATATGTGCGTGTGTGTGTATATATATATATATAATGTTTGTACTTCTTTTGGTTAGATTCTTACGAATGATATTACTGAGCATGTGATAAACTTACATTTAAGTTTATAAGAAGATGCTAACTAGTTTCACGAAGACACAACATTTTACCTTTTCTCGTGCAATATGTGAGGAGATCACCCTTCCACACTATGACAAATAAATATTAGTGTCTTTTAGTAGCCAAAATTAAATCATTGTGCTTTTTATTTGTATTCTCTTTATTGTGATGGTGAGTATTTTTCTGTGATAACTAATTTCATGTTTCTTCATGAAGCATCTACTCAAAACTTTTGTCCATGTTTAAAGTTATTTGTCTTCCATTTGTTGAGTTTGAAGATTATAAGTTTTAGATACAAATCTTTTACAAGATAGAGATTTTCATTTATTTTCTCTATACTGTATATTTTCTTTTCACTTTTGTAATGCTACCCTTTGAAATGCAGTTTTTTTTTTTAATTTTAACCCAGGCTCACCTTAATTTTTTTTTTATTAATGGTACTTTTAGTATGGTATCTAGGAAATAGTTTCCACATCCCAAATCCTAACTTTATTACTTTTATTTTTGTCAAAAACCTATGTAGAATACCTCTTTCATTTAAAAATCAGCTCCATTTTGAGGCCACTTATGAGTATGGTGTGAGAACAATTTAAATTCAACCTTGTGAAAAGAAATTCAACTTTTTTTACATGGGACTCAGTGGCCCCACCCCATTTGTTGATTAGACTTATTTCCCCACTGAATTAATTGCCTTCAAACCTTTGTTGAAAATTAATTGACCATCAAAATAAGAGCTTATTTTTAGACTTAGTTCCATTGAGATAATGTCTATCTTTTTCTCTGCCACACTTTCTTGATTACTGTAACCACCCCCCCTTTTATTCTTTTTGATGGTAATACATGTAGAATTGTTTCTTAGGGTTCTTTTCCAGTTGCTCATTTTTAGTATAAAAAAATAAATAATTTTAATTTTACATTGATTTCTATCCTGCAATCTTGCTTCTTATTTTTTTTAATTTTAGTACTTTATTTTTTGCATTTTTTAAATTTCATATATATAGGTCCATATTATCTGTGAAAAAATTCAGTTTTATTTCTTACTTTCCAACTCAGGTGTTCCCTTTTTGCATTTTTCCCTGATAAAGTTCTGGAGCAGAAGCATTTCTTTTGTTTCTCTGTTACAGAGATTATAGTCACTCACTATTAAGCATGAGTTAATCCTCAGCATTTTAGGTACCATTTAGCAGGTTGAAGTAGTTCTTTTTATGGGCATTGTGATTTGTTTAAATGCCTTTTTCTTCATCTGCTGAGGTTTTATCCCATATTATATTTATATGATGTATTACATTGATTGTTGGGTGTTAAGATGACTGTGTGTTCTTAGGATAAATTCAATATAGTCATTCTTTATACATTTTTTATTACTTTTGCTAATATAACAAATTTGTGTTCCTTTCAATACATAGTAATAATTTGATACAGGATACCTTTAAGTAAAAAGATATTATTCATGGAAAATATATTAAATCTGTTCTGTGACTTTGGTTTAGTCCTGGACCCGGTTGCTCATCTTCAGATGTATTCATATTCTAGTATATAAACATGGCTTGAGCTGATGGTTGACTTAGAAAAAAACAAAGAATTATTTTTGAATGAGAGAAAAGCATTAGATAAATTCTTAGCTCTGTCAAAGAGGAATTAAAGAGGCAGTTGCAATTAGATAGATGATCAACAGGATAGAAAACTTCCTTCAGTCACCACTCTTCCTGTTCTCTGTCAACTGAATGCAACTTCATTTTGAAGATTTGTTAAAACATTTGAAAAATCTTCTGTGTCTAATGCATTTCAAGGTGAATTAAAATTATATCGGAAAAATATATATTAAAATTGTGGCGCTCATGTCATGAAGCAAATAAAAATGTACAATATGCTATTAAAATTATTTGATGGAGCAGTTATTTAACATGAAATGGGACAAAAATATATTTACTCTATTCTGTATACTTATCAAGTCATTGTTAAACTTAAAAAAATGGTTTTTGAGGAACAAGATTCAATTTGAAAGATGGGCAGGATGAGTGTTCATCCCAAAGAAACGAGTGACTCACTTTCTTCTTTTATAGCTTTTCCCCCAGGCTTTTGTGTATGTTTAAGTCTTTAAGTATTCACCTGAAATTTAGAGGACTGCCTTCAATCTGCAAAGCCCCTTGATCTTTCCCAAAATTGCCTTGGGAATTGTACAGGACCTAACTGATAACTGATAAAAGCATAAAAGGCCACTCTCTTCTGTCCAGCTGGGACACATAGAGGCATAATGCATTTTTAGAATTCCCCTTCAGAATCAGGTTGAGGTTACTCTCTAATAGACTTGCTTGAAATTATATTCTTCTCTTTTCGGCCTCCTCCACTTTTTTTTTTTTTTACAAATTTTCCTGAGAGCACATTCTTAATAAATCCCTGATTTAAAACCCTTTCTCCTGGGGAATCCAAATTAAGACACTTCAGCTACAATGTGTGTGCATATGTAAGAGCAATGATGGGTAGAGTAAGTGGTGATTTGACATTGCCTGATTTTTATTTCCATTTTGTTCCAATTACAGATAATAAACCGTGGTTGGAGAGAGAAGTTAGTTCATCTTTTGGAGAACTGAGGAGAATAGAGATAAAGAAAATGAGAAAAGAATAAAGAAAATGAGATAAGAATAAATCTGAAAGTCCAGTAAGTAGTGAGTCCATTTAAATTTATGGTCATGAACAAAGGCCATAGCAACCAGAGTGCATTAGGAAGATATATAAGAAACATAAGAATAGTTCAGATATTAAATGATATGAATTAGAGAACAAATGGCAGGAATGTATTGAGAATTCAGCCACTTTTTTTTTTTTAAAGATTTATTTATTTGTGCATACAGAACTGGGGTAGAGGCCAGAGGCTCAGGGGCAGCGAAAGGCTTCACCAGAGACAGAGTGGGGAACAGAACAGGCAGATCGACGAAGTACACTGCTGAGGGTAGCAGCGGGCGGGTCAGGAGAGGTCTGCCACGCCATGTGGTCACCTCCAGGGCAGGCGGGAATCGAACTCATGCGGAAGCAGCTTTAGATTCTCAGTGCTGTGTTTTAACCCACTGTGCCACCAGGGAGGGCCGAGAATTCAGCCACTTTTTAAAGGAGATATAAAATTTGGATTGGCAGGAAAGAATTTTGAGAGTATTCCCTTTTGTGTTACTGTGTGGTAAAAGATGTGAAAGTTAAAACACTCAAAGACAAGCTTATGCTAATAAGTGAATAAAATGAACATAGCTAATAATTGTTGAGATTTCTATGAACCAAACATTCTCATATATTTCACATGTCTTGTATTAATATTTACTAACACCTCAATGAGGTAGGGTGTTATTTTCTGCTCTATTATGTATAAGTGTCTGGAAGATAATTTGCTAAATGATATGAAGATTAATATTCAAAGATAATATAGTTATGGAAGAATGTTATTTTTAGAAATTCTGGTTCAAAGAAATGACCTTTTAACTTTTACTCAAATTGAGGACACTGAAAATTGAAATAGCAAGAACAGATATTACAGTCCTCAAAGTGCATGCTCTAGATATGTTAGTTTCATCACCCTCAGAGATGTGTGAGAGATGCAAAATACTAAGAAATACTAGGCCACAAAAGAAAAGACCAGTTAACAGACTTTTGCATCTATTTACTCATAATGCAAGAACCCAAATAGCTACAGTAGTCAGCTGTTTAAAAAAAAAAAAAAGGAGTGCTAGGTAAATTGCAAAAGAAAATTGAGGGAAAGAGGTGTGTGGAAACTATCAAATTAGGGCATTTGAGCTTTTTCACTTCTACCTCTGAATATAAGCAGCAATAATATGAGCTGCTGTACTTGAGATTTGAAAATCTACTGGATATTAATTTATGTCTGTACACATACCTATGTCCCTACAAATCACATTGAAGTAGTATTCTTAGAACATTAATTAAATGTGAGTAAAATGCATGAAAATAAGCCTCTATATATTGGCTCACCAAGCCGCTTATTTTGGATTTTTTCCCAGAATTTAATAAGAAGCTAGGAAGATGATATTATTGTTGGCATAATTCAAATTATTGCAAATATTTTTTAAACTTTAGATTTTGAGTGTTTTTCATTAATTTTAGTGCTAATGTCTTCATAGTTGCCATATGCATTTTTGATTTTTGAAATCATAAATTCAAACTGAATACTAGGGATTCAGTTGAAGATGTCAAGAAGACATCTGGGATATTAGCAGTTACATTATATAACCTCTTAGAAATATTCTGCCTCTGTGACTATTAAATAATCATCCATGACTGAAATTATCATACTTCCCACTTATAGGAAATACATTTTGAATCTTAGCAGAATTATGTTTCACGTGGGCTTTTTTAATTCACTGGTTGAAAATAGGATCAATCAACATGAGTTTGTTCTGTTTACCTTCAGCTATTCAAGTAAATGCAGAAGAGGTTGGGAACTTTTCTTAATAAGGGGAGGGTAAAAAATGCACAAAACCAAAAAATAAAACAAGGTTAGATGTGAAAAAATGAGACTGAGGCATGAAAATAAAGTGGATGTATATTTAAGAGAATAATTTTGTTGTACATAATGAATTTTAAAAAGTTTGAGGAGAGAAACAAAAGCATGAGGAAGGTGAGGAATGTAAATGTTTGACATTGTCAATAGAGTGTAAGTCTAAATGTTCTGTTAGAGTATCAGAGGAACAAAGTCAGGAAGGTAGAAGATATTAAAAGAATACAGCGATGAGTATGTTTACAAATTCTTATTTTTACTAGTGATGAAAAGTGGACTGTGACTATAGATGACAGTGACTAATGTAGGGATGGAAAATTAAGTCATTAGAAGAGAGGACCTCAAAAAATTAAATTTTAGTAGATCAGAAGCATTAAAATGGACATCACAATCACTAAGGATAAAGATAACAATAGCATTGTGGTGACGCAGGTGCTAGGTTTTAAAATCCTCAAAGGATAAAATGAAGTGCTTAGAAAGCCTTGCTAGAGAAAAGTAGTGTCCAGTAATATCTCATGAAATAACAACCAAAGCTCAAGAATTTGATGTAGGAAAGGAGGAATTGTTCTGAAAGCAATGAGGAAAAAGAAGGGAATATGTGTCCACCTTCAGGTCAAATGATATAAAGTATATAGAGACATTTTTTGAGCGTGAATTCCTTCACCAAAAGCACAAGTGGAAGAGTTGAACTCACGTTCACATCTTTCTCTCTTGAAAACACATATTCTTACCACTTTTTCTTGGCATGCAAAAACAATATACTTGATTCATTGCCCAAATGTACTGTAAGTAGGGTTGAGAAATGTGATGTTCAAGAGCAACCAAGAAAAGAAAATGGAATGTAAGCGTCTCACCAATCTGCCAAAGCCACAGATCGATAGAATTTATTTACATTCTTATGAAAACAGAGTCACTCTGGGATAAAAAGTTACAAAAAGTAAATTATGAAAATACATACAAATATGTTGAGAAAGAAAAAGAAATTTCTAAATATAGCAATGAGTCAGACAGCAAGCTGTCAGATGAGTTCAAAAATAAATATAACAACTTAGATGTCGAGAAATCTTGAGTGACTTTAGTTACTTGAAAGATCATTTGAGTTATATCATTAATATATAAAGAAAGCCTTCAGCTTTAGAAAGAAAATATGCTACCATAGCATCAGTCAACTAAGGAAATTTTAGAAGGAATGTAATATCTTGAAGGACTTACGAGTCATCCACACATGAGAATTCTAGAATGTTATTATTCAGAAATATGAAAACACTTAGAAGGACTTCATGCTTCATGAGGCATTGAGAAACCCTGGAATGCATGTGAAATAAGGAAACTGAAAGGGTAGATATCATGTAGCAAAACTAGTTACCTAATTAAAGACATGATGGGAAAGTAGAGACAGAACACTTCCAGTGTGGACAGGGAAAAACAGTGAGGATGTGGTCTTTGCCTTTGGTTTTAGTGTTGGGGTGTGGGATGTCTCTTACAAGTTAGGCAGGAAGGTATAAATGGTTACAGAAAAAAAGATTTGTCTTGAATAAGAGCTATACAGGAGAAATTATCTCTGGAAAATCAACCTAAATAACTTATATTCCACTAACTGCTAATTTTGGTAATATTTGGTATGCCTTTGGGTAGATTTTAAATATATAAAAAGAGTTGATAATTTAGCATAAGTTTAATGAAAAAGTAGATGACCCTCCTATGTGAGGTAACCATTAGAAGTTATTTTTTGGGTACTTATTTTCTGAGCTGAAAAGATGTTAAACAGTGATTTCTTAACTAAAGTGAAGTTTACCAAAATGCATAGTGTTCATTACAAGTATATACTGAGCACTGGACACTTGGTAAGCAAAATAGAATCTCCTATTATGTTTTATAAATATTTATGCAGTTTCTTTTTATTTCAAGCTTTATTGTTCAAGTTGATAAGTATTTTTTTGTTTTTCTTTATTATTATTTTTAATTTTATATATATATTTTACATTATTCTTCATTTGAGGCAACATGGATGGAACTGATGGAACTGGAAAAGATCATGCTTAGTGAAATAGGCCAGAAAAGAAATATATATATTTGTGTGTGTGTGTATGTATGTATGTATGTATGTATATGTGTATGCATATATATGTGTATATATTTATGTATTTATGTGTGCATATATATATGTACACACATACTAATTGTAATAAAGTAAAAAGAACATCAACAACTATTTATGCACTTTTATATGAATGTTTCTAAAAGGTCTAGAAATAATATCTACAGAACAGTAAATTTAAAGATATTGTGACATTTTCATTTTATTTGCTCTGGATACTCTTACTGATGCTGTGCATGCTATTAAGTTAGCTCTTTAACCACCACAGCTTCTTGTCCCACAAAGACATAAAAAGAAATTTGCAGACATTTTAGAAAGAAACAAACTTTGCTTAAGGAAGTAAAGAAAAATTTATTTAAAGAAAGAAAGCAAGAAGGGCGGGACAAAGAAGCCACTGTAAGCCTCAGTCTAGAGATAGTAAACCTTTTTCTCTATTCCAAAAATCTCATTATCTTACTTTGTTCCTGGCGCTTTCTCCTAGTGCTGTCTCCTCTGGGCACAGGTGTCCATTTTCCCAGCACTTGTCTTCGAGTTTCCCTTTTTACTTCCCTGGTCCAAGGTCTCTTAAAGTTTGCTGACCTTATCTTAAAAGTCTCTTCTAACTCTCCTTAAGTCCCTGCCTGTACTGTCTTTGAAGCTGCCTAATTAACCATGACTTGCTCTTGGACTCACCATACTTTTAAAATTGACATTTTTTATAGTTAAAAGGTAGAAAGGGCAGGGCCTTCCTTGGTGGCGCAGCAGGTTAAAGCACAGCTCTGAGAAGCTAAAGCCACTTCCGCAAGAGTTTGATCCCTGCCTGCCCCAGA
>NW_004567107.1:62282883-62321759 GCF_000260355.1 Condylura cristata | reverse complement strand
CTAATTGTAATAAAGTAAAAAGAACATCAACAACTATTTATGCACTTTTATATGAATGTTTCTAAAAGGTCTAGAAATAATATCTACAGAGCAGTAAATTTAAAGATATTGTGACAAAAAAAATCACAAGAGAAGCTATTCCAACATATGATAAATACACTTATTTAGACCTTGTTTTTTGGAAACAGTTTGCCACACACAAAATTAGGAAGGAAAACTATGATAGAGGATAGCAAAACTGGCCAAGGACACTGCCTAAAGAGCTTACTGGTCACTGTCTGAGTTCTTCACCCATGTGCACAATTGCTAGACTACCCAGGCTCAGAGAACAATAATGAGATTTATTTAACAATCTGGGGGAAAACAAAGCATTATTGAGGCCAAAAATGCCTGTTTACCTCTCCAGAAGCAGTGCCCACTGTTTGAAAGTCGGAAACACAAACACTCCCAAGATGGCATCATCCTGAGACTATGGAACTGGAAAATGTGGTGGCCAGACTATAGACTGGGATCCAATTTATGAAGACAACAGGAGATGCTCCCTGGAGCTGCCATGATGCTCTAACACAGCATCAGACAAGTGACACTCAAAATAGCAGCTGCTGCAGCCAAACAACCCAACAAAGGGCCACACTCCTGCATCTCAGCAGAGCGCCTAGCTCCTAGTCTTTACCTTCCTTGAATAGCTGTGACAGCAGCAAAGCTGGAAACAGTTGCAGTTGCACTTTTCTTGTGTCAGGTTAGCTGCTGGAAGTTTCTCCACATCCTTCAGAGGCCCACAACAGCCTTCTGGAAGATTGGCATGGTGGGGGCAGAAATTGCTGAAGATCTAAAAATGCTGAAATTCCAAATGCTGAATCCTAAACACTCAAGCTCAAAACTCATTACTCAGGGCTGCTTCTGCAGTCCCTTATAATTCTCATTAGAGTCTGTACTCCAAAGTCTATACTTTGTTCTCATTTTCCAAGGGCTTATCAATCCTCAAGATCACACCTACCCATGGGGCACTACATATAACAATCTTTGGCTTCAGCCACAGGTTAAAATTTGACTTATCTTTTTCCATCCTATGGTTGTGAGTCATCACAGAACTTGCAAATTTCTATTGTTATGGCCCCCAAAATAAGTCAGTTGCAAATACTCTGATGCTTACTTCAGAGACATCTTTCAAAACTACAGGGGACATGAAATCATATCATACAACGTCATATCTCTTCCTGGGATACTCAGGATGGCAGCTCTGGTGTAACTCAGAAAGAGGAAGCCTAGCAACTGAAGTTGAAGTGAAAAGTAATGTAACTGTGAAATCCCACCTTTTATTTAGACATTTTATTTATATCATTTCACTTATTTTTAAAGATTTTTTAATTATTTATTTATGAACACACGAACTGGGTTACAGGCCAGAGGTGCAGGGTGAGAAGATTCACCAGAGACAGAGTGGGAAGCAGAACAGGCAGATGTACTGAAATACAATGCTGAGGGGAGCAGTGGGAGGGACAGGAGAGGTCAGCCATGCCATGTGGGTCATCTCCTTGGCTGGAGATTGAACTTGTGCTGCAGTGGCTGCAGACAGCTTCATAGTGCTATGCTTTAACCTGTTGTGCCACCAGGAAGAGCCCTCGTTTCACCTATTTAAAAAAAAAAAAAAGTGCTGAAGGACCTTGAGCTTTCAGAATGAGCCTGCTTGATTTAATTTTTAATTTTGAAATTTTGAAATATAGAGCAAGGGTTTAGGCAAGAGAGAGAACTGGAAGAGAAAAGTCAATAAATATCATACAAAGTGAATCCCTAGGGCCAAGATAATGACTGCGATTATCTCTGAAGAGATAATGCCAGGCAACTAAAGGCACTAGGATCAATGGCCAATAGTCTTTTCATGTGTCTCTCCATCCATCCCTTTGTGTGTGTGTGTGTGTGTGTGTGCGCACACCCCTTAGCCTCCTTACCAGATGCCCCCATCAGGAAGTGTGATTCATGGTGTACTGGGAATTGTAATCCAAGGTGTATGAGATGCTAGCAGCATGGAAGTGGGACAGAGGAAATGGGGCCCATTCTTACAGTTTGTCGATTCTCCTTGCCTTTGGTGATGACATGTTCTACAAGACCATGTAGGTAAATTGTCACGTTCATCATACTATAGCTTTTGTTTTATATTAGTTTGCTGTGACTTCCATAGCAAGGTACTAGATGACATAGACAATGAAATTTACTTTCTTACCATTCTGGAAGCCTGAAGTCTTAAGATCAATATTGGCAGGGTTGATTTCATAGTGAGGCCCCTGTCGAAGCAACACATGGTTGTTTCTTGTTTTGCCTCACGTGGTCTTTTCTCGGTGAGTGTTCATACTGTCTCATGTGTGTGCACATTTTCTCTTATAAGGACACCAGTCAGGTAGAATTCAGGCTCGCTGAGCAAGATCAGGAATCAGCTGCAGGAAGATAGAGAGGTGGGGCCCAGGGGCATAGATGTCACCAATATCCAGAGGGGATAACAATGTCCAGGTGGGGCCCTTGTCCAGATTGCAGGGACAGATCAAGGCCAGTGAGCAGCAGCTCTAAAGAAACAAAAATGCAAAAATCCCCCCTAAATATCCCTCCAAAAGAAAGAACAAAGACTAACACAAACTCAGATAATGCAGCCTCCCGAGCCCCACTGGCGGCCAGTCGTTTCTGAGACCCCCCTCCTGGTAACTGGAGCTTTTTGCTACTTTACAGCTTTTTCTTCAAATAAATATTTCCTGGCTTTGTTTCAAATAGACATTTGCTGTGTGTATTCCACTGTCCTTCTCCTGCTTTCAGTGAGGCTACTGGTTCCCGAACCTTTCTGCTGTCTGGAAAAGCCAAAAGCTATCTGCTGAAGTCATGGATGACCTGTTTTCACTAACAGTTTCATTTTAACTTCATCTTTTATTTCCAATACTTCATTTAAAAAAAAAAAAAAACAGTTTTAGGTTTCCAGCAGAATGGAAAGGTACAGAGTTTTCACATTTAGCCCTTCCACCATGCATCTGTAGCCACTTCATTATTAGCCTCTCTCCAGGATAAGATATCAGTTACAGCTGATGAACCTGCTTTGACCTATCACAATCACCCAAGTACATCCTTAATGTAACTTGTAACTTCCTGACAGCCAAACATGATATACTGACTAAAAGGAACTGCTGTAAGTAGGCCTTTACGAATGTGATGCTGAGGTTAGGGGATTGGGACAAATTCTGTGATTTGGTCTTAATATATTAGTGAACCTATTTCTCTGGATGATGAATGTCACAAGTATTTTTCTCAGGTTCTTATTCATCTTCCCTTAATTAAGGCAGGATGACTAATATGGGCTATGGTTGGATATTTTCCTTTACCTTAGGAGCAGCGCTGCAACTCTCTAGAACTGGGCATTTTCATTCCTCCAGGTCAGTGAGGTTCTGATAATATCTCTGCAGGGCAAGCCTTGCTAAGAAGGGAATGTTCTGGTGTATCTACAGTTGTTCCTTTTTTCTTCCTTTTTTCTGTCATAGATTAGGAGATTTTTCTCTGATATTCGCTGTAAGGACCTTGTCTAGTTCCTGGAGATAAATTGTGGGAGCCCCCATGACTGAGTTCCCTTGGACATTTTAGCTTTAGAATTGTCCAGGATGAGTATAGGGTAATGAAGAGTGTTTAGGTTTTTGCGCCATTGGCCTCTGCGGCTATCATCTGGGACCTTGACTGCAGGAGGCCATTGGGAGTGTGGTACGCATGCCTGATGGTGGACACCTGGAGTATGGTATGGGCATGTGTAAGAGGGCACACCTGAGATGGAAGACTGAGAATTTAAATTGGACAGCGTCCCAGAGGCCAGCTGTGGAGAGGACTAGTGGTGGCTAGGAGAGGACTAGTGGTGGCTGCGAGAGAAAGGCTAGAGGGAAGAGTGTATAGAGATTTGCAGGGGTGCCAAGTTGTTGTGTCCCTGCTGGCTTATTTTCCCCTGGATAATATTAATATAATATTAATATAACCTTTGCATCATCCCCTGGATGATGCAAAGGGCTCTAAGGCTCTCTTTTAAGCTGCCTGAACCAACTGTGATCCTCCCCAGCCTGGGTTGGTTGCTGAACACTGAACTTCCCACAATTCCTCAGTTACAATTCTCTTTTTTTTCTGCCAGTACTTTTGGTGGGTCCCACTTAGAATTCTCTGCTCAGGTAGGCCATGACTCCCTATAAGTTCCTGTTTGTCTTTTCAATCCTGGGGCCAGTGGTTTGGTGTGTTTTCTTTCCACTATTACAGATCTAAGGAAATTAGCTGTTTTTAAAGTCTGTTCAGTCATTTAATTGTTAGAATAAAATAAGGATTCCCAAGCTCTTTATATGTACCCATGATAGCATTAGTTACATTTTAAGAATTTTCAAGCATGTTTTCATATGGAAGGAAGCTGAGTTGACATTAAGTCTATCCACTCAGCTTTCTCCTCCTGGCATATACACCAGTCTGAGCTTTTTTCTGCTTTGGTAGTGGATAGCAGTTCTCAAATAAGAACGGTATATTCTCTCAATGTGATTTTCTCTTGTCTCTTTTATTTATTTTTTTAATAAGTAAGGCTTTTCTAAAATACACATGGTATCCTTTTGTCTATTTATAGAATGCCACCTTTAAAATGTATTTTCCATGTTAATTATCTGGAGAAGTTTTACATTAAAGCACTCAAAATAAAATCAAGGATTTTGTTATTTTTTTGTTTGTCCTGAGTAAAGAAACTTAGTGAAAAAATTGGAACTTTGAAAATTTTGGCCATCTTTGGCCCATAGGTGATCAAAGATTTTGTAGCAGATTTGAGTTTTCTAAAATGGACTGTTGGAGCAAATAAGTACTCTTTCTTTGAGGTATGTGATATCTAGCTGGTGGAAATAGTATAGAAAAAAACTGGGAAATCAGATAAGAATTAATAGAGTGGTATTCTAAGGTCTCTTCCTAGTCAATGTGTTTGTAAATTTATAAATTGTTTTTCATACAAATTATGATGAATTTCACATGAATTAACCTTCATATTCACCTTATCTTCTGATAAGGGCAAAATATTGGCCCTTGCTACTAACTAATATCACATAAACCAGATCCTTGAGACCACATGTTATAAACTTATTTGACTATTTTATGATCTATTTACATGCAAGTATGATTCTCTGCTTTAAATCTGTGGGGTCTTTATTTGATAACAGTCATAGTAGTTTTGGAGTAAGAAACTAATAAAAACTTCATTTGTATGAGCTCCCAACTTGCTATAGAAAAGATCCGAATTGAAAGATGAAAGGAAGGGCAAGCTGACTTATGAAGGGCTGACTTTGATTTGTGAGGGTGAGAATGAAATATTATTGTGGAGTTTGGAACATAAGAGTGATACAAATAGGAACAGAGTGTAAAAAGATTTGTGACTGATGTGAGGTAATATATAATTTTTGTGATATAAAATTGATGTAGACGGGGTCAGCTATCAAAGTGTTGAAGCTTCAAGTACCAGGATTGGAAAGAACTTTGAGGAGCCAGTGAAGGACTTTGAAAAGAAGTTGCTTTGAACTATGTGCACTTTGCAAAATGATGCAATTCAATTCCAAATACTCTGGCATTTATTCATGTGATTTTGGGGACACCCAGTAAATGGGATCAATATTGATGGCAAATTGAATTTTCAAAAAACACTCAAGAAGCATTCATTTTACTAAATAAAACATTCATTTTTATGAAATAAAAGCACTTTAAAAAAGCATCATGTTAGCTCTAATAATACAGAAGTTGGTGGCTATTCATACTAGTATGTTCATTTTATGCCACTGTGCTCTTATTCTGTCAGGTCATTTTCAATTCATTTTATTTGAAATGAGGTCTATAAAACATGGTGATGCTTTCTAAGCTTCCTTCAGTTGTTCATGATTGGAATATACATTTGTAGATAAACCTTTCTTGGGTAATTCCTTTACTAATCATCACTGGTTCTTTGGAAATGAATAGATTATTAATCTTCGCAGTGATTTCCATGACCATGATTGAATTGACTGTCTTTGGTGCTACCATGAACTTTACTAATTCAATACATTCCATGGTTAGAAAAATAGACTTGACTTTCCTAGATAGAAGATGGATTACTAGCCCCAGGATATCATGATGTTTGCTTTTAAAGTACAAAATAACATTTGAGCTAGGAGAATATTCAGCAGTGCCTCTCTCTCTTTTGTTATTTTAGTTACAGTAAACAGAAAGCTATGAGATCATCTGAGATAGCAATCATAGTTTTAAAATAAATGTCTGTGTCAATAATTTTTACCTGATTGAAAAAGCTGTTTCAATCCTCACTCACAGGAGGATCTTTCTTTAAATAAATACAGAGGTTAATGGACATACATCCATAAAAACAAATAATTTTATTTCAGTTAGACCTGTTGTGCAGGATTCATAAAAATTACAAGCTTTATATAGTTTTAAGCAGCATAACTGGGTTGTGAGTCAACAAAAATTGACTGTGAACAAACTAGGAGTCGTAAGCAGGATTTTAGAGATAGTTTCTTGTTAGTAAGTAAAAGCTTTTAAGAGTGGGGTTATAAATATACTTCTCCAAAATTAATATTTTCTAGTCAAATTTAGATCTGTAACATTCTTTGTAACTTTATGAATTAAAAAATGCCTAGCCATAGTATTGTTTGAAGTGCAGTAGCGTAAAGAAAGGTTGTTTTGTTACTTATAACTATAAACACTTGGTTTATTTCAAGACAAATACAATCAGTTCCAAAAATTTAGTGTTTTGAAGATCAGTGCTTTAGTTTTTATGCATCATTCAATTTTGTATTTTATGCTATAAATGCTTAAAATAAAAGTGATAGGTAGTATATAAAATTTAATAGCTTACTCCTTCTCTAATAGACTACTGGTGTTTCAGATTTCCTTTGCTAATTTGCTGCATAGGTATGTGCTTGTTTTATATCTAATTATGTCTGATTACATTACATTTAAAACTGTAAAGTAAATTTTTCTTCATAAAATACCAA
Organism: Condylura cristata; assembly: GCF_000260355.1. Taxonomy (NCBI): domain Eukaryota; kingdom Metazoa; phylum Chordata; class Mammalia; order Eulipotyphla; family Talpidae; genus Condylura; species Condylura cristata. The sequence goes on along the minus strand of NW_004567107.1, from coordinate 62,314,746 downwards.
GCACTGGATTTCTCTTCTAATTTTTTGTTTATGAGGATTTATAAATATAATTTTTAGCTTTAACAATTCTTCTAGGACATCACAAGCAAGGAAAATGAGATGCAGTATTGGCCATGAGATAGAGTTAAAAATACAAGTTTTTATTTGTTTAGAAACAATTCTAAAACTTCTCAAATTAAAATTTGGTTTTAGCAAATGTATGTCATAGATGTCAGCATGATATTTAATGCATCATATTCATGCATACATGTTATAATATTGTCAGGTATTGTGACTGTATCTATATCAGAATGCATGTGGAACATAAGTAACTCAGCCTGTTCTGCTCCCCAGTCTGTCTCTGATGAATCCTCTAACCATCTTCCAAAGTGTCTGTACCATTTTTCATTCCTACTAGTAGTGAATGAGAGTTCCTACTCTTTCACATCCTCACCAGAATTTGGTATAATAAATGTTTTGGATTTTAACCACTCTAATAGGTTTGTGATGGCTTCTCACTATTGCTGATATTTAATGTGATATTATCCACACATTAAACATGATATATGTGTGTATATATATATATATATATATATATATATAAAAAATAATGTGATGTTCTTGATGATTTTTTAAAAGATGTATTTATTTGTGCATACAGAACTATACAGAACTGGGGTACAGGCCAGAGGTGCAGGGACAGTGAGAGAATTCACCAGACACAGAGTGGAGAACACAACAGGCAGATTAACTGAAATTCACTGCTGAGGGGAGCAGTGGGAAGACAGGAGAGGTCTGCCACACCATGTGGGTCACCTCCAGGGTGGGGATTGAACTCCCACTGAAGTGGCTTTAACCCACTGTGCCACCAGGGAGGGCCCTCTTGATAATATTTGATGTGGAATATCTTTTCATTTACCCGTTTGCTGCATGTCTGGGTGTCCTTTTTTGGTGTGGTATAAGGGTAATTTTTTAAACAGTTTTTTGTTTGTTACTGAATTTTTAAGTTCATTGTGAATTTTTGATATTAGTTTTTTTATCAATGTGTCTTTTGCAAATATTTTCTCCCCAATTATAGTTTGTCTTTTCACTCTCCTCAAGCTTTATACATTTAACATTAGAAATTAGAGTTCAAGTAATTATAGAATTTTGGGACGTGAAGGAAGTACTGGAAGGTAAAAATAATCACCAACAGCTCAACCCAAGACAAATAAATCTGACTGATAATTGAAATCATGATCAGAATGTTCCAAGATATTTCTGTGAGATTTAGTTACTTTACATAACTTGTATTTGTCAGTCTATAGATGAGTGGCAATGGGCAGGCAGGGGAGCACTGAGAGAGCAGTGACAACATTTGGAAAGAATTGGACTCAGCAAAACCAAAATACAGTCTTAGAATTTCCAGTCAATAGTTCAGGCTAACCTGCATTAAGCATGCAGATATTAATGCAAAAAAAAAAAAAATAGAAGTAATAATGGGTGCAAAGAATATCTACAAAGTTTTCTATAGGAATTAGGGAAAAGTTGAGCTACACCAGCTTAGAAATGTCAAGAAAATTATGTAAAGAAAAACCCATATAAGTTATATACAATAAAGCATAATAAATGAGTGAAAATGGACATGGCGAGGAACTAATCTGAACATGTAAGATATCAGCTCTTCTGAAAAAGAAATTAGTTATCACAAAAGATAGATTTACAAAAAAAGCTTACATCATGAATGGTCAAAAGATAAAAAGATGAAGAATAAGAGAAAGATAACAGTAATGGCCAACATATGGAAAAGATTCTAAGAACTGTTACCTGGAAGGAATAGGATAAATCCAACTAAGTGAATTTTTTTCCAACAATTTAAATTGTAAGACAATGAAATCCCACATAATTTAGAATTCAATATAATTCCTTTAACTTGTGAAGGAAAATGTATATATTTTTAGATGTTCAAAGGGACAAAGTATCTAATTTCATTATTTTGTGAAAAACATGAATGGTGACTCAATTAACAGAATAATTGTCTTACAGAAATACTAAGCAGTTATCTCACAACATGGAGATTTTCAAAGTGTAACACTTATAAGTATAAAAATATTATACTGGCTCTTTGGGAATTAACTGAAATATGACTGACATAAAATAAAAACTAATGTAGAATTATGTATTTTGATGAACATTTATTTAAATGTGGTTAATTAATCATGCCTACATTATTTACCTATTCAGATGAAACTTTTTAGTTGTCTAGAGAGATCAGATACTATTCTTGATGATAGGTTAATGATATTTCTACAATGTTATTTAAGAATAAGTGTGAAGAAAAATCTGGTTAAAGGATAAGAATAGTCAGAAATCTATCCCAAATTAAAAATAAAAATAATTAAACTTACAAAACTGAAAGAAAAAAAAAAGAGGAAAAGGAATGAAAATACCCAAACAGACAGACTGTATTAGAACTGGGATGCCCATAAAAGGTATAATCTAAGTACCAGAATAATGCAAATACCAGAAGAGGAAGACAGAGAGAAAAACAGAAGCAATATTGGGAGTGATGAAGTGATGAAGACCTTTGCACATACTCTTCTAAATTAAGAACCTCCTAGAGATGGGGGACCCATTACATACGTTAATAGAAAATCTTGCCACAGAAGATCTGTAAATTAAATATTCATAGATTATGGATAATATTTTTTTCCCCACACTGCCAGTATATGTACTTTGCTTTTACCTTTTCTTTCTTCTTTGGCTTTGTCTACATCACTTTGTTGACTAGTATGTCAACTTCTTATTAATACTTGATGAATTAAATATATGCATATGAAGTCAGTAAAATATAGGTATATAAAATATGGTGTAATTTTGGAAATAGCAGTGTTTAGAAATGTGAGAATCATTAGTGTCTTGTTTGTTTATACATTGTTTTCTCATCACCTGTTTTTGAGCGTAGATAGGCCATAAAAACTACATGGGAAAGTTAATGCAAACCATTGATTCTGTCAAAAGATGACTTACTTATACTCATTTATGATTCAACCCAAACTGAATGTAAATTTCAACAACATCATATAATAGAATATAACTTTGAGCTATGAAACATCTGCTTTATGTTGGTTATAAGAAAAATAACCTGTTTATATAGTAAGATTATGAGACAACCTCATAATTATTCAACTGTGCTCCTATAGAAGTAAGATAAATAATTTGTAGTTTGCAGAATGAACAGTTGAATTATATTTCCTGGTGTAGCTAGTTATTTAAGATGGAGTCCTAGGCTTCTGAAATAATAAAAAGAATGAGAATCACATTTTTGATTCTCAAAGTGATTTTTTTACTAATTCGAATGATATTTAAATTTGTTCTTTTAAATAGGTAATTCTGAGTTTTTAAGATCATTGCTATCCAGTTAGAAAGATTATGTATTTAATGCACAAAAAAATTTATTTGAGGAGTTGGAAGGTTTTACTCTTTTACAGTGTGTTATAGAAATAATGTGTGAAAGTCTACATCTCTGCCACATTTGCTCCAATCGTTTTTTGAAGTCAATATATCCTACAAATAACCATGACAGTTACAAGTAATCATTTCTGCCACTTTTGAATGGCACTTTGACTGTGTAAACAAGCCACCTCTCTTCCCCTCCCCCCCATGGACTAGTATAATTTATTGCCAGTAGGAACTGCTGAGCAAATTAAGAGATATTATAGTATTCCATTTTCTCACGAGTTTATATCACGAGAGGATTTTGACATGGCTTTTATTTGTTAAGAGTGCATAGTAGCTGTGTCCACAGAATGTCATGTTTCTCTGTGTTCTTAATTCTAATAGTTCTTTTTCTAATGGAAATTGCAGTAAATTATCGGTGTGATAGACTCTACTATAAATATTACAATTTTAAGTGTCAGTTACTTCAGTGTGATAGTGACTGCTTTATCTAGATTAAATGGAATCTAATTATACTAGTACTCACCCATATGTTAAAATATTTCATATGCATGTAAAATACACACACACATATGAATAGTGCATTTCTTATTTCCTTGGACACCTAGTTAATACCTGAATAGAATGACTGTCCTTGGTTTGAAGTGTCATGTTTATGAGGTATCTTAAATAAGTAGTCAGAACTGTAAAGTAGGGTCGATTCTTAAATCAGATTCTACAGGAAGTTGATAAAAACCAAAGGTTTGTTTGTTTGTTAAGATTTATTTATTTGTGCATACAGAACTGGGGTACAGGCCAGAAGTTCAGGGCTAGTGAGGATTCACCAGAGACAGAACAAGCAGATAGATGAGGTACACTGCTGAGGGGAGCAGTGGGCGAAACAGGTCATGTGGGTCACCTCCCGAGAATGGGGATTGAACTCGCACTGAAGTGCCTCCCACTAGCTTGCAGTGCTGCATCCTTACACGTCGCGCCACCAGGGAGGGCCTAAAACCAAAGTTTTTAATCAAGTAGAAAATCAATTAGAATTGGTAAATATATTTTTATATATAATGCAATTGATTAAATATATACTAATAAAATACGTAAAAGTGTTTAAATAAACTTTGTGACACATGAAAACTTTATGATTCATAGCAACAGTGATGGTTAAATGCCCACCAGGATCAAGAACTTTATGTCCAAGTAGGCCTGAATGGCAACAATTTTTTCTAAACCTTGCATTAATTTTGCTAATCATTATTTGAAGGAATTTGGCCAGTTCCTCTAATTATGAGATTTATTATTTTTTATATATTAATAATGTTTCATCTGTTAGCCTTCTAAATATTTGTAGGATCTATAATGTTATCCTTTTTCTGCCACAGTACTTACATTCCTCTTTTTGAATGATTATCTGGATATTTATATATTTCTTAAAGCTTTCAACGATGGAATTATAGTTTTGTTCATTTTCTCTATTGTTTTCTGAGTCACTAACTTCTGTGATCACTGTTACTTCCTTTTTCCACTTGCTTTTAATTAGTTCTTTGTCTTGTTCCTTGAAGTTCATATTTAGAAAATATAATATGTTTTTTGTAATATGAAAATGTACATTTCCCTCTCAATACCACATGATTTCTCTTTGACCCTATCCTAATTGAGATGTGTTTTGTTTGGTATTCAAATTTTGGACTTTTCTAGAAATACTATTTTCAATTTCATTACATTTTTTTTTCAGATAACATACTTTATGTTTACTTGACAGGAAGCAAATTCTGCTTCCCTATAGGGAAAGTAGTTTTGATAGTGAATAGTTGAATTGTATTTCTGCTATTCAGAAACAAAATCTCAGCTCAGCTTTCACTCTTCCATCTGTTGATTTTCCTCATACTCTAAATTTTAGAGTCTGTTGTCCATATGAAAATGTGAGAGGTGTATTAAGTATTTAGCAGAAGTTTGTATACAGAGTTGGGGGTTTCATCCACTATAACTTGGACCTTTTCCTGATATACACAATTCTAATCACTTAGATGGACCCAATCTCCTCTGATTTAAAAGGTCAGTAAGACTTCATTTGTGACTTGAATTGTATAGTATAGCACCTCAAAAGTACTATGCTTCCTAGTTCATCTATATGACTTGTATGACTTGTAAATTCAAATAAACCTGACTCTTAAAATATGATTACTTTCTTTCCAGTGTTAGATCCCCTCTTATAGTTTGCCTATTTCTTTTTTTTTTTTTTGCTCCTCATTGACTTCAAGTATATATTCCCTCCCAATATTTAGTGACCGTATGAAGGACTCTTACTTAAATAAAAGTTCCTCTACCATTACAAATACTAGAATTTGTTAAGATTTTTTTCTTTGAATATAAATCCATTTTTTTTTAATTTATTTATTTGTGCATACAGAACTGGGGTACTGGCCAGAGGCTCAGGGGCAGTGAGAGGCTTCACCAGAGACAGAGTAGGAAGCAGAACAAGCAGATCGATGAAGTACACTGCTGAGGGGAGCAGCGGGTGGGTCAGGAGAGGTCTGCCGCGCCATGTGGTCACCTCCTGGGCAGGCGGGAATCGAACTCATGCGGAAGTGGCTTTAGCTTCTTAGTGCTGTGCTTTAACCCGCTGCGCCACCAGGGAGGGCCTATAATTCCATTCTTATTAAAATTTTTGGAAACAGTTTTTATTTACCTGAAAACTTTTTGGTAATTAATTTTGGATTTTTAAGTTTAATTACTCAATCTGAGAAGCACTCTGGCTTCTCTAATAGAACGTGAAATTTTAGGATATCATACTATTAATAGCCAGGCTTACTTTAGGAATTTTAATGAATATTATGATCATAAATTTCTTATTATAATTTTAAAAGAGGTTTGTTCTCATTCTTAATGAGTAACCAGAGACACATATCTTTTGTTTCCATCAGCAGTTTCATCAACAGCAGCTTTAAAGTTTCAGGTTCACAATGAGTTCAAGCAAATAAGCTGCCCAAATTATTATTCAAATCAGATGTAATTAAACTACTTGTTGTAGCATATTAGTTTACTCCAGAAAATGTTATTTCAAAAGGTGAGATTATTTTGAAAGAGGAAACAGATAAATCAAATAGAAGAATCAGTATGTTCAGAGAAACTAATTGTTGACCTAAATTTTGCATTTTCACTGGAGAAAGTGAAAGAATAACAATGAACAAAATAAAACCTTAGGAGGGAGGTTTTCTTAACTGGTAAAATTGAAAAGGGATAAAGAAAAGAGCTTAAATATAGGTATGATGTAAGGCTAATCTAGAATTTTAACAGAATTTTTTTCTTTAATTTCAAAGAACTTTTTAAAAATTTCTCCCTTGTTCTGCTTTTAGACCTCCTATGCTTTCCTCATCATGCTCACAGACGGAAAATGAAAATAAAGCAATGTGACAAGTGTGATATGCCCAAGTGTGGCACCAGTCATATGATGGTTTGTAATCCCCTTTAGAAATCCTGTTTTGCATAATCACCCAGATGTCTAAGAGAGATGTAACAAAAGCAGTTATCATTAACTTTTCCACTTACAGTAAACTAAACATAAATATTAAATTTCTTTCTGTTCTGTCTTCAGCTCTCTAAATGTCTGTATCATCTGCAGGTATATTTTCATTTTTACTCAGATTTGGTTAATTCTAGTTTTGAGTTCAAAGACTCATGCTCTATATTCTTCTTTCCTCAATGTGTTGTCTTACTTAACAATGTTGTATGCTGGATTTTTCTTCAGGACAAGATACTGAGCCTATTAACTGAACCTCATTTTTATGCTACCTGAATAAGAAGTAGAAGAAAGTAGAGAGAGAAGAAAGGGAGGGATTAGAAGGAAAGAATCCTGCCTTTTCTTTCTTCCATATCTCCTAACTCAACACGAACAAAACACAAATAAAAAAATTTTCCTGTCTATATTATTTATCATATAGTGAATTTTCTACTTCCTGGACTGAGTCTCACACATAAATTCTGATAAGGCATCTTTATTAAGTGGGATTTCTAAAGTCTTTCAAGGATAGAGAAAAGTAGGAATAGGATCACATATTTATAAAACTGAATTATATCTCTCACTTTGCCTAATTCAACAGAAACAATATCCTATTCCTTGTAAATGTCAGGTATTATAAAACAAATTAGTACAATAAAATGTTTTCTTAATAGCATGTATGTATAATTTACAATTTGATGCATTGATTCCTTGCCAAAAGGAGAAAGACACTGAAAGGCACTGTCCTTCAAAGAGAATTGTACTTTGAAGACTGTCAGTTCTCAGTATGAGGCAAATGTTTAAAGAAAAAAAAAAGAAGAAGAAGAAGAACAGCTGCACTTACACTATGAGATATGAGAAAGTATAAACTATAAATTCCATATATTTTTACTTCTTCCATTTCTGGGTGGACATTTATAAAGCAAATCTGTGTTTCTTAAGTTTTGACATGACAGTCAAAGAAAATAGGTCAAATTGTTGCAGCAGTTAAAAATCATGACAAACTGACATATTTTGGCTTGATTCTTCATATTGTCAAGAAACAAATACCAGGAACAAACAATATGAAGTATGTCACAAATTGTTAAATCTCAGGTCACTAACTGCACAACATTTTTTTTATAGTAGTATAATTGGCATATACTAATTCATGTGTAGAACATACAGTTCAATAGTTGTATGTTACAGAATTATGGCAATATGTCTAGTTAATATCACTGTACATTGTCACAAATTAGTTTTTCTTTTTAGATCTATTACCAGTGTTCAAGCATGCAATACTATATAATTTATTGTAGTCACAATGGTACTAATTACACAATTCTTAGGTTTCTTTTCACCCTGTTACTTAAATAATCTGTTGCACTAATATGATTTTTCCAATATTTTTCAAACTATCCAACCTTAATTATGCTACATTGTCACTATTTTTCCTTTTCTACCTTTTCTTTTCCCCTCTTCTCTTCTAGTCCCTTACTCTCTTCTTGTTTCTCATTGTGGATCCCCTTGAATATTTGAGTTCTAAACTTATGTAGGAGTCTACTGGAATGACCAAGAAACAACTTGCATTCTTTATTTACTCATTGAAATAATTTTGATTGACTTCACATATGATCTATTATATTAATCTCCTTAAAGAAGTAGATAATGAGCCCTCCCTGGTGGCTCAGCAGGTTAAAGCACAGCACTAAGAAAGCTAAAGCCACTTCAGCATGAGTTCGATCCCCAGCCCTGGAGGTGTCCCACATGGCACAGCTGACCTCTCCTGACCCGACCTCTGCTCCCCTCAGCAGTGTACTCCACCCATTGGCCTGTTCTGCTCCCCACTCTGTCTCTGGTGCATCCTCTCACTGCCCCTGCACCTCTGGCCTGTACCCCAGTTCTGTATGCATAAATAAATAAATCTTTTAAAAAATATAGATATTTAAGAGGAACATTATCTTTACAAATAAATGAAAACCTATAGGGTAATAAGTTAATTTAGTGTGGTAATAGGATGTGACCCTATACTTCTAAATCATATAGTGTTGGGAACTACTGTTACTTAATTAAAAAAACAAAATATTGAAACAATATGAATGGATATTTTGAGATGCAACCTACAGGCAAATTTTGAAGCTTTTATGGATAAATTTTTCTCTGTATTCTGGGAAAACTGGTGAAGATATTAGAAATGGAGAGGTTGAGAAAAGAGAAAAAATGTGAGTGAAGTAATGACTTGAATTTAATGTTGAAAATTACTCTTATTAATTCATTTAGACTAAAATTTAATTTAAATAGTAACAAGTATTAACTGTTGTGAAGGTTAGTCTGCTCCTTTAATTGTGAAATGTTTTATAATACAAATATCTGTGTCTGTATTTTTAAGAACTAGACCATCAATGTCTATGCACCACATCATACTTAAAAAAAAGACTGTTAAATAAATTTCATGACCTGCACCTCCCCCCAAACTATAGAATTCCCTTCAGTTTGTCTTAGGACATAAACAAATTAATGATTCTGAATTTATCATTTCTTTATATTCACATTATATTATATTAAGAGTTTGGTTTGCTTTAAACTTATTTAGGTGCTGTATTTACTATATTTTTTCCTCTTAAGTTAAACTTCTGTTAACATTGGTACATCCAGGTGGAATGGAATAAGCATACTTTTTATTCATTTTCAAATACATAGCATATTTGTTATATTACCATGTCAAACTACATGGGAATTTTACTCAGTAGTTTTAACTGTTACATTACTTCACTGAAACAGTCAACAAGCCAGAGAATAATTAATAAAATTACTGGCTGTGAATCAAAGATTGAGTATTCACATAGTGATTTTTATTCAATGATTTTATTCAATGTATTTGTTAGCAAATACATACTTGAGCACTCAATCCCCAGAACCATTCCAGACACAGAATATAGCAATGAAGAAAGCTGGAGTGCCCACTCTAATGAGTGTAAATAGATGAATGCATACTATGCTAATTGGCTGAGTGCTACAAAGGTTAAAATAGATTAAGGAAATCATGATGGGTGTGGAAGCTGTATATGAGACAACATAATTGATGAAGTTGTAATTCTTGATGAAAAAGTAGTTTGCTAAATTCATAATGGAAAGGATTGTGAACTGCAGATAAGGTGCTGCACACATAATAATCTGTAGATAAGATTTCCAAAAAAATATAATGAATATGTAGGAGTTGAAGACGTGAAAGGTAACCTGTGAGCATATGTGCTAAATTTGCTAAATTTAAGAACATGTAAATGTAATGGGGAAAAATACACTCAGTTGAAGATAACCCAGAGTATATAGTAAGTTCACTAATTAAAAGTACAATTAGTGAAAACAACCTAACTTCCAGATATTGTGATAATACATATTTATGATTTATGTGTAATATGTACTATTTGCTGATAGAGTGTTATTCCTTGTCTTCAATATATTATATCTCTCTTCCTCACCCTTCAATCCCTCCCTTTCATTCATTATGCCTCTATGGATGTTTGCATAGACACAAATAGGCAAAGACTGCATTTTGGAATGGCTTTTTTTTTTTTTTGGAAAGAGGCATCTGCATAGACATAGAGGGTAGTTCTTAAAAGGCAAGACATTGCCTTTGAAAAGGGCAGGTTTATTAAGAAGAGATTCCTGCATAAATGTAGGCAAGGTATCTTAAACCATGATCAGTGTTTTGCCAGAGCATTGAACATTCTTATATATTATGGGGGAGGAAGGAAGTGCAGCGAGTTATTCCTTTGTGGTATTTTATCTGTTGTGGAATCTATCACATCTAAGTTCTGACCGGGCTCACCTGCAAGGACTTATGTTTCTTTGTAATGAGAGACAGTCCTCCACACCCCCACTTCCAGTTTCTGTTATTGCCTACAGATCTTCCACAGTCAAGTTAATGACTTGTTAATCCTTTCTACTCTCATCTCTAGTTTCTGTCCTTCTGAAGCTTCCATCTCTCTGGCAAAGCTCACCATTGAGGTTCTTTTCCTGAGAAGAAATGAAGGTAGAAATTTTAAGTCAGCATGAATATAGAACTCATAATGATAGAAAACATTGGGTGGCTAGATAAGACCAACAAGTAATATTACCTTAAAATATTAAAATTCACATGTTACAAGCTGGTTTTTAATTTGACAAATACAAGTAAAATATAACATATAAATATTTATGATTTAAAATTTTATATATAAGTTGAAGGTAACAACAGCCAAAAAATAGATACTCTTAAGATTAATAGTAATATTGTCAAAAGATGTGATCTAAAATTATTTACCACCTCTTGTGAATGTCCTTTTTTTAATGGCTAATTTGAGAATAATACATGCTCCAGTTTCTACATGGCCGTGTGTTTTGCTACCCTTTTTGCTATAAATGATAAATATTTTAAGGGATATTTAATTCCAAACGATAAAATAATTTCTCAGCTAAAAATTGTTTATAGATTATATGAATTATTAACAATATGTTTAAATTACTGCAAATGTATACGAAATTGATGAAATTTGTTTCCAGTGGTGGGAAGCTAGCTTAATTTTATTTTCTTCTTATGTTATTTTCTGAAATAGTTAAACCCAAGCAATGTTGATTCTCAAATTTTATCTAATAATTATGATTATTAAAATGGTATTTTGATCCCAATAGGTATAATAATAAAATAAGTAATCAAGCCTTTCTCCTTATATGCAGACCATGTATGATGTCTTGTTAGGATATTTGCAATTTATGAGATAATAGTTTTCAGCCAATGCAGGAGTTATGAGTAGAGTCTACATAGTGTTAACACACCTGGAACTGGAACAGAGTCAGAGTTTTGTGAAAATTGAGTCTGTATACTTCTGACACCAAGGGTTTTCTAAATGAAGTCACTTGGAAAACTCCTGGGAATCCTGTTAAACCGGCCACTTGACATATTTTGTGTTATGTCAGCAGACTAGCTATAAAGTAAGAATTTTGAAATGTGATGGCATTTAAGTTCTTAGCACATTTATTAGATGGTGTGGCAATGCAGTTGTTATAGGCACTTAAGGAATTGGGGAGCATCCAAATCAGAGTACTCTTTGAGGGATGAGCTAAGAAGCTGCAACTGTAATAGCAGGTAATTATAGCAATGCCCTTTTCCCACACATCTCACAAAGAGCCTAGTTAATGTTACAGAACCTCTGAGATGAGTAAAGAGCATGAGTTCTCCATTTGCAAACAATAACATTATATCTCAAAATTAGGAAGTGATGTAGAGGATAAACTAAAAATGCATGCCAATTGTCAGTACATATCAGAAAAAGCTTATTAATTCTCATTGTATCCATAGGAAAGTTCAATCATTAACAGATTGCAGGGTTTCACAGACAGGTAGGAATATTGCAATATCATGTGCAGTCCTACTTTTATGGCATAAGACTTAAAACTACAAGATTAAGGTTGGGAAAGATATGTGACAAACATGCTATTTATATTACATATAGGTGATAAAAATGAATTTAAATTTTTTTACAAGATGATTTGGAGAATACTAAATTGATGAGTAATTTTACTTGGTATACATAAAGAGATAAATCAACTTCAGTGGACAGGAAATAATCTGGTTCTATGTGCAATGTTTTATTGCTGGTTGCATTGTGTTAAACTATTTTTTATCAGTACTGTGAATAAGGCTTAGATGACACAGCCAGTGATCTAACTATAGGACACTAGATATTCAAGATTAAAAGAAACTTAGAGGGACAGAAGAGTAAAGTAAGTGTAATTAGGTCTGTTTTACAGAGATCAATATAAAGATTTATATTTACATTAACAAAAAATGTCTGCAAAAATAATTAGCTTAATAACTGGGATTGCAGTTGACGTAAGTCTGTAATCTTCCCAGTGTAAGATAATGCTCTCAGGGCTCACTGCCATCATACTACGCTGCCTTAAGGGTCATAAGCAATAATGATTATCCTTTTAATATTAATTAAAGTAAGCATATATTTCTTTATTTCCTGTTTAGAAAAACACTGTGTATTAGGAAATATAATGTTGCAAGATGATCAGAGATTCCTCCTTGTCACCCCCATCCACATTCATTCCAGCCTTTCGTGAGTCTTTTTCTATTAAGAGAATGAATGTAAGTTGATTTGTGAATGGCACATATTACGAAAATAATAATGCAGAGATTTCCTTTCACAGTAAAGAGAGCACAAATGATGCAATGGGAGAAGAATAGTGGGTTTTGTGAAAGAAATTACTCATTATGGACACACAGCAGTGTTGGCTTTTTGATTCTTACCCAAAATAAGATAATTATGGCAACCCACTTCATAAGGATTCAGAATTCCATTTAGAGACCATAATTATGAAGACCATGTAAAATAAGATTCATTGAAAATTTTTGATCTCAGGAAATTTGCAAAACATTTTCATAGAAAATGCTGGATAACGTGAAATATTTTCTAACACACAGTAGGATCAATAGCTCAACTGACATCAGGAAATTAGGATATTTATTAAGAGAAGAAAACGCTAGCTGACATGACAAAATATTTCTATTCTAAGTTGGAAATCTTTGAGATTTTCCTTTTACCTGCAAAGTTTGCAAAGTTTTGACAAATATGCGGATGGTTTAGTAAGATTCTCTTGTAGGTAACTTCTCTCAATGTTCTAACTATTCTTGTTTTTAGTTCTCAGAAGTCTGTTTATAATGGATTTGTGGGTGTATGTGTCTGTTTCACATTTTGTTTGGGATTCTTGGATCAGGATATCTGGTTCCTTTCCTAGAATATTAATATTCTGAACTCTTATTTCTTTAAGTTCTCTATGCCTTTCTCTTCATTTTCTGGAGCACTCATAATATGGATATTATTCTGTGAAATATTTGGAAGAATTCCAACATTGTTTTTGTTCATAGTTTTTCTTTTTGCTTCTTTATTTGTGTGTTTACTGCTACAGTTGAATTCAATTCAGAATCAGTTCGCTGATTCTGTTTGTTACTTTCATTTGTCTATTCTTGAGGCTCTCTTTCATATTTTTGTTTCACTTAGAGTTTTTTTTTTAGATCTGCTAATTTTATTAGTATCATGCTAATATTTTCAGTACATTTATTGCACTCATTTTAAATCCATTTTCCCCCTTATTTTGACAAACATGGTTATAAGTGTTATCTTAAACTCATCAGGCAGAGTACACATTTCTACTTTGTTAAGATTTCTCTGAGATTTTCTTACTTTAGTAGTTGTGGTACATGCTTCTGATCTTAATTCTCAGTTTTTATATGTTGAGAAAAGAAGCTCCCTTTTCTGTTTTGATAAGTTGGCCTTGTAGCATACATACATGTAGCTGGGTATAATTATGTGTTTTTAGTGAAGAATCCTAGGTATTTATTTTTTCAAGGACTTGTCTCTGGCTCTGTTCAGATGACCAGGGCACCTGTGTTGGTAAGAGATGGTAGATAGGAATGTGCAGTAAGATACCAAAATACCACCATCCATAAGCACCAAGAGTTCAAACTTCTTAAAATGCTGTGGCTATCTGAATTATGTAGTAGGAATCCACAGTGATCCCTTCCCCTTTTCAGCCACAACATGTGAACATCCTGTGTCAGCACAACCTCTAAGCTATGATTGCATGATAAATATAGTACTTGGAGAGGATTTTATTAATAGTTGAAACAGGGTCACAGGTGAGAATTTATTTCTTTGTCTTCCTTACAACAGGAGTACTTGCACCTGTTGTTAGGATCTGGCTGTGCTGAACTCTGGTTAATGACAGTATGCCATTTAGTTCTTTTTTGAGCTTGAGCCCAAAAAGGCAGGTGTTTTGCATAGCTTTGATAGCAGCTGCAGATAATGCCCTCTTCCAAAAGGTGGTCAAATCTAGTCCAACTAACCAGTTCAGGCCACAGCCATTCTCTTCTGGGAGTCATGGGTTCAAGTCTACAATCATCACCTCACCGGACCTCATGCCGGAAGTCGCAAAGACTGTCTGCTGTCTATTTTAGGGGTGTGAGGCATTTCCCCAGCTCATGGTGCCTTGTTACTATCTGGCAGTACAGTGTCTGAGTTTTCAGGCATCTGTATACTCTTCTAATATCCGGCTGAGGGTCCCTGCACCCTTACTCCTGTAATTCTTCAGTGGTCCTCCATATTCCTGCACTCTGACCCTGTGCACTCTCTTCAACAGTAAAGTCTCCAGGAAGGCATGGGCCATCAGCCAACAACCGTACAGAACTTCTGTATTGTTGGGCAGCTGCCTCTCTTTCTCTTTGGTGCTCACTGCCCCAGTATCACTTCCAACAGTTAAATGACAGTTTTCCCAACCCCAGACTACCATGTCATCCCTTTTAATGTATCAGATTGTCATCTGTTCATCACTCAGATGTCATCGTCTTTATTTAGGTATAATTTCATTATAAATGTGTGGAGGAGGTGGATGGTAGACTTGGAGGAGTCTTCACTCCTCATATTGCCATACTCCCAAAATATCCCTACTACAAAATATTTTCAGTACCCACAGTGTGTAATCTGGCTTCTTATTTTCTCTGACTCCTTTCCTGATTATTTCTCTCTCTTTTGCTCCATCCACTGGCCTGCTCTGTTTTCTGAATTGAGACATCGCACTAGCAAACTGTTAAGATGCTTGCCTTTCAAAATGTCTACATGGTTTTCTCTATTTTCGGGGGTCTGCACCTAAATATGCTCCTTTAGGAAACCTCTCAAATTGCTTTCACCCCAAAATTTTCCCACCATCTTAGTTTTCTTATTCCTTACCAGCAACTGGTACATTATACTTTCTTTCATATATTTTATTTTTTTGTCAGCCTCCCCTAATGAGAAGATAAGTTCTATAAATATAAAAATAATGTGTATTTTATTCACTTCTGGCTCCTGTGCCTATGATAGTTACATATTATTAAATATAATACAGAGATTTTTTTCACCCATATACTCAACACAAACTTTTCCATTTTGGTAGTTTCATATCAGAAAAAAAGGCTGTTTTGATTTTTCATTTTTAATATTAATATTAAAAGATTAAGTTAAACAGATGGTACATTTTGTAAACAGGCATTATATGAACAGCTGCTAAATTGAAATACATTGGACTTCACAATACTTTCAGTATAATAAAAGCTCATGCAAAGATGGTTAATTTTCTGTAAATATCCATAAATTACAAATCATTTTCAATTTGTAGTTTTTGCATTCTATTGTTCAGCAATAAAATGATAATTATGAGATAAAACAACAGGAAAGAATAAATATAGATACTTGATTTCTATTAAATGCTGTCTTCCCTACACCAATTGAAAACTTGAGGCACTTGAATAGGGAGAGACTGTTAGAAAAAAAGAAGTCCATTATTGACTTCATAAGGTTAAGTATCTTTTTTTTTTTTTTTTACACCCAGGCTGTTGTTTTTTTCTTCCTTTTCCTCTGCATTTCAGAGATATTACAAGTGCAGTTGGGCATACAGAGCCTGAAATGACCAGTTACCATATATATATATATATATATATTATATGGTATACCATATATATAAATATATATATATTTCTAATTAAAATGCTCCTTTCACTATTTTTATTTTTATTCCTTTTGCTTTTTTCCCTCTTTTTTTTTTTTTTTTTTTTGCTTCTTGCTGAGCGTGTTTTCACTTTCACTCGCATTCTTGATGAACCCATCTCTCCAGCTCTCAGCAGGGCCTTTGAAGCACAAAGTGAAATTGTTTAGGAGGATGGATGCATTAAGAGTAAGAAATGGCAGGCTGCCAAAGAGCTGTTCCTGAGTGACAGGTAGTTGACAGAAGGCTAGGAACCTTTTATAGAAACAGACAGGAAGTGGGATTTCTGTTATCAAGTACACAAGAGGCAAGGAAGGTGGTCCAGAGTTTCAATGACTCCACACTCTGAAGATTTAGCAGGCATCAGACTCTAGAGGGTCTGGTCACCAGTTCCATACACCTCTTTATCTTAATTCAAAACCCTACAGCTCTCACTACTAGCAATTCAGCTTCTCCACTTCTAAGTTTCCTGTGACGGTGATGCAATTGGCTGAACATTCTTGAATTGGAAATGCTTGTCTGTCATGTGCACACCAGTGCAGTGAGTCAGTTTTGCTCTGTGGGCTCCGCAAACTCACTTGATCATGCAGTTCCCACTTCTTGGGAGGGGGAAGTCTTTTCTATCTAATTCTAACTGCATAACTGACCTACAGTGATGTGTAGAGGCCTGTTTTCTGAGAAGTTTAATTATCTAAAAATAAATAATGCACAACAATTGTATGTATCAGAAAATTAAATGTATATCAGAAAGTGACATTTCCATGAAAATAATTAAAGCAAGATAAGCTACTAGAAAGTGGTCAGTTCTCTCTGAAAGGTGATATTTGAGGAGAAATTTCAGTTCTCACAATAGATCATGTCCAATTAGATGTGTCTCAGTGGGCAAGGATTTACATTATCTCTACTCTAAACGTAGTGCCTAAAATTGCTGATAGATACTGGTGATCAAAAATATTTATTGAAAACATGAATGAAATCATGTTCTTTTCAGCCCCATTTTAAATAAGGCATAAAATTTGGTGACATACATTAAAATTATATGTTTCTAAAAGTTTAATCTTGTCATTCAGCTATATTGACTAATGATATCATTCATTACCAAAAACAAAAACAAAAACTCTTCATTCAAAACAAAAAAAGTCCCCAAAATTGACAGTGACAGAATGGAAATGAAAAAGCCCTTTGTTCTTTGAGTTCAATTCATTTGATCTGGATTTTTTTCTCTGCCTATCAGGGGTAATGACTTTTTTCATTTATGTGATAATACTAAGTTTTTCTTCAATGAATTTCATTTTCTCCTGAAAGGAAAGGGGACCATGAATATCAGAGTCCAGTCAACCTCTCAGAATCTGCCTGTCAGATGTGTGGCTTAATATAAAATAGTAAAGCAAAGAATAATGGCAAAAAGACTCTTGGTACCTTTCGAGATTAATAGGTTTTAGAATCTTTCACCTCCAACTTAGTTCTTCAAACTGACCTAGTTCAAAGTGGTCAAGGTGAAAAGTCTCTGTTATATATATTTAAAATCCTATTTTGCTTCTAGGAAGTAGGTTTTTATGGTGTGGAGAACAAAAGAATAGCAGATGGTAAGTGGGCCAGTAGATGAAAGTCACAGTAATGGAACCTGCATAAGTTTTCAAATGCAGTAAGTTCTTGATTACTTTGTCTTCCTAATAAGCACATAAATCTAAATGTGTGATGGTTGATAAAGAATATTCATGTTGACCACCCTGTTACAATGTTATAGACATAATTTTTTAAAAAGATTTATTTATTTATAGATACAGAGCGGGGGTACAGGTCTGAGATTCAGGGGTGGTGAGACAGCGCCTGGAGCAGAACAGGCCAACTGACGAAGTACAATGCTGAGGGGAGCAGTGGGTGGGTCAGAAGTCTACCCTGCCATGTGGATCACTTCTGGGGTGCACAGGGAGTGAACTCATGATGAAATGGCTTTAGCTTCTTAATGCTGTGCTTTAACCTGCTGCACCAACAGGGAGGGCCATATAGACATAATTTATGAAGCAAATGTGGAACACTTTATAACTGTTTCACCTTATTAAAGTTGGTACCATGATACCCTCAGAGTTAGTATAGATAACAATTTTTTTTTCTTTAAGTTTAGAACAATTAAAATAAAAACAATGATAAGATGACACCTACTTTGATGTAGCAGAAATACTTATTTTTTCCTTTCTCTAGTTTTTGGAAGAGTTTGACAAGGGTAGATATTAGTTCATCTTTGAAAGTTATAGATCTCAGTAATGAAACTGTCTGGTTTTGCTTTTGTTATTTGGGAGACTGGATCAGTGTTTGAATTACCTGGCTTGTGATTAGCCTATTCAGGTTTCTTGTCACTTCTTTGTTCAGGGTTGGAAGTCTGTAGATTGTTGTGCACTTTTCTATATCATCGACTTGCTGGTTTATGAATATTCATGGTAATGTTTTATAATCCATTTTATTTCTGAAATGTTTGTTGTAATTTCTTCTCTTGCAGTCCTGATTCTATTTTTCTCCTAAAGCCTTACTAAAGATTTGTTTAATTTGTTGATATGTTTTTTCCTTTTATAACCAGCTTTTGGCTCCATTGACCCTTTGGACTGTCTTTTTGATTTCTTTTTTATTTACTGTGCACAAAGATACCAGACCCAATTAGTTTCATATAGGAATTTACAAAAATTTTCAGATTTTTTTTAAAAGACTTATTTATTTGTGCATACAGAACTGGGGTACAGGGTGGCAAGAAGTTTCACCAGAGACAGAGCGGGGAGCAGAACAGACAGATCGATGAAGTACACTGCTGAGGGGAGCAGCGGGCGGGTCAGGAGAGGTCTGCCACGCCATGTGGTCTCCTCCGGGGCAGGCGGGAATCGAACTCATGCAGAAGTGGCTTTAGCTTCTCAGTGCTGCGCTGTAACCCGCTGTGCCACCAGGGAGGGCCCATTTTTCAGATTTTTTTTTAAGTTTAAAAGTGACTTTACCTATTTGAGAGCATTAAAAATAAATAATAAACAACCCCCCCCCCATAATTTTATATGGCAGGTATGAGTGATACCAAAGCTTGAAAAATGACCAAGTTTATGTATGATGAACAAAGCAACAATCTGAGTTATCGTTTAATAAAAAATCAGGAGTATAACACATATGATCAAGTGGGTTTATTCTAATTATTCATTTATTAGTAAATTCATTACTATATCACATTTTAATCTACCTAATAAGAAAAATCATATAATTATTATAAACTGCAAAGGAAAATGGATTTTTAAATATATTTTGTTTTGTATATATACACACACGTAGCTATGTAGATATGTGTGTGTATGTGTGTGTGTGTATATATATATATATATATATATAACATTTTTCTTTTTGTGCATTTTTTCATCTCAGTTGTAATCCCTGTGGACTTCCCACCACCATTGCCATGTACCATTCACCCATGTGCCATCACCATAGTTCTGTTGTGTGCCACTCGCCCCACTTTTGACCCTGTTCCCCTCCCACTCCCTTAGACTATCCCTGATTTATAGTTGTCTGTTGATTTTTATGTGGCAAAATACAAGTAAACTAGCTCAAAAGCTCATATCTTACTACAAACAGATTATTAGATACTTGTTCATAATTTCAAGAAGAGGATGATGTATGTTTTGAAAGTAATATGATTGATGAAATGGGATGCGTGAAAAATTCTAGAGATAAAAGTTGAAAGGGAGCAAAGGTACTTATTTGGCAGAATGAGATGACAGTCTACGGGTACCTGTTTCTCTTTTACAAAGTGGATATTAGTTCTTGATAACATTTAGATAGGGGCCTTGGGGGAGTTGAAGGGGAAAGGAGATAAGTGAACCTCACATTAGGGCACATACTGTGTTGCTGGGGGAGCTTGCCCCTTCACCTAGAATGGTGCCTGACCTGCATAATCTCTTGGTTTGCCCAGCATTATCAAGCTAACATTACTCACTTTGTGGCATTAAGTTAAGGAGCTTTTCACTGACATCTTTTAGAATTACCAAATTAATAATGAATATTAGGCATGTTAGGAATCTGGTTAATATTCTTGCATTTCTGCACATATTCTCATTTTTCATTTATCCTATTCTTCTAATTTGACATGTCATGTGATGAAGATCCTCTCTCATTCTCTGTGAGACTTAATAAAGACAAATATGGTAGCAAACACATGTATACTAGAGAAATTTTGGATCTTTTTAAAGCAGTCAAACCACAGCTCACCATGTACTCTTTCCTTTCTCTTTCCTAGGCGTGTGTTTCATTATCTGTGAAATTATCCTCCATCTCATACTGACACTGTTTATATGGGTTGAATGAAAATAGCATTGACATCATGAAATAGAGTGCTCTATATAAATAAGATGTATTATTTTTACAAAAATGAATTATTTTGGAAAATTGGGAACATAACCACTTAAGGGGTGGAACATACCAGCTGTTAAACAGTACACTTATAGAACTACAGTGCAATTTGGAAGAAGGTGCCAGGATCTGCTGTCTAATTTTATTTTTCAAAATGAAATTACTGGAAGAATTTAGCTCTACAGCACAGTGCAATTATCTAAATGGGAATTGGCCAGGGAACAAGGGTTAATAACCTCCTCCCTTTCCGAGTGTTGGTTTTAATTTGATCTAAAAAATGAGTTGATTTACACATTACCAAAATGAAACTCAGATTAATAATACTTAAATTAAGTTTTCTAGTGACCCAATCCTCTTCTTTATTCTTGGAACCCAGTTGGTCCCTACTTTTCTGTAGGTACATCTTAATATATTTATTCTATCTGAACCTAGACTTTTATTGACACCCATAACTTAAAAATTGACAAGTATGATGAACTTAGAACATTGGCAGCAAAACTATCTTAAGAGTGTGGTTATTATCTTTTTTAAACTCTAGCACCATTTATGTGACTTTCAGCAGAAATATTCTCTCTTCATTCTTCCACCCCACTATTTCCTCATCTTCAGTATACTCAAGATTAAATTGGGCACAACTTTATACATAGAATAGTGTTAATTGTATGATGCAGAGAATAACTGTTAATATTGTTCAAATATCGAAGCCTTTACCATTTTACTACTTTTATTGCCAGCTGCTCATTTTCTCACATAATCTGATTGTGCAAATAATTTTTAAAACTCTATTTTATATAGCAGTGCAATTATCTCTGTCACTTTTTAGAGTAGAAAAGCAAACATGAATGTAATTTGCTAGAATTTCTTTATTTTAAAACAGTGATGTAATGGAAGGTCCTACCTAGAGTTTGGGGGGTAATTTCACAGTAGCAAATTAACTGACTCTGTGGGTTTTAAAGACCCACAGAGATGTTAAATTTATCTTATTTGGTTTTCTCTTTTGCATATAATCATATATAGGAGGTTCTATTAAATAGTTTTTTGGAATTTATTCACAAGAAGGGGACAAGAAGAAAGATGATGTATCACAGCCTTGAGGGTGAAATCACTAATTCTCCTGTTCCCCCCTTTTTAATGCTATATTTTATTTATTTTATATAGAAAAACTAGGGTGAGGGTCAGAGTTGCAGGCGTTGAGAGAATTCACCAGAGACAAAATAAGGAGCAGAATAGGCAGATCTACTGAAATACACTGCTGTGGAGAAAAGTGAGAGAGATAGAAGAGGTCTGCTGAGACATGTGGGTTATCTCCCTGACCAGGGATGGAACTCAGGCTATGGTGATGATTGAGCTGACTTAATCCCTAGGCCTTCAAGGAAGCCTCTGTTCCTCATTCTATTCTGAGAAAGCTACACTGCTTAATTCTAATAGTAGGACATGCCTTATGAGCAGAAAATGACGTTCCTTGTTCCCTTTCCCCATGGCAAATTTTGAACCTTTGGTTGATAGACGTTAGAAAATGATAGTTCTTCCCTAAGTTTCTGTAAGGACTGACCTTAAAAACTAATGTTTCTGGGTCTCCCTGGTGTTGCAGGGATTAAAGTCAGCTCTATGAAATTATCAGCAGTCACTGCAATGTGAGTTCAATTGCCCAACATGTAGCTAACCCACATATGGAACAGCAGACCTTTCCTGTCTCACCCACTGCTCCCCTCAGCAGTGTATTTCAGTGCATCTGCCTGTTCTGCTCCCCACTCTCTCTGGTGAATCCTCTCATGCCCCAGGCCTCTGGCCTACACCCCAGTTCTTTTATGCATAAATAAATAAATCTTTAAAAGTAAAAGAATGCTCTTGAAATTGGTACTGGATATGTTAGGTGAATGAGAAATTTTTAACTTAAATCCACTGAAAATAGAGTTGTTAACCACAGTATAAATATAATAAAAAAATTAAAAGTATTTATAGTCTCATTCTTGGGATAATAATAAAAATGACTATAATCATAGGTTAAAAGTTAAGAGAGACTTTCACATAATTATAAACAACATAAGTAAGTCAAATCCAGACCAGCTTCAATAATTCTTTTTATGCTGAATGCAATTAGCTGTCAATCTGTTTTATCAGAAAAGTGATAAATATGTAAACACTTTCTAATACATACCTAAAAATATTCTGAGATTCAAATTAGTTTACTCATTTTAATTTCTTTTGCAAATTTATAAGGCAATTTTATGAGTACTTTATCCATCTTACTAAACACATATATTCTGATGAAAAGTAAGATCTTTAAAGCTTCCACACATTAATAAATCTATCACAGTTGTTGTTAAGAAGATATGAAATATTGGCTTCTTTTTATTGTTTCATATTTCTGAAAGACATTTGTTTTAATAAGAAATGTCTTCCTTAATGTATACAAGGATAAACAAATAATTTCATTAAAAAGACTACTCAAAATTTCTTTTTAGATAATTTGATAAGTCACATTTTGATGCCTATAGCAAAGGGTTGAGAAAAGTTTAGTTACGACTAAATGGAAGATGTGGAGATCAAACAACTTCATTAATCAACTTTCTAACCACTGATAATATAATCAATAAGGGCTCAGCTTTGTACTTCCACTTGCAGATGCAAATCAAGCTAATGATTTTGACATTTTCAGTTAGGAAGTTTTCTTTGACTATCATCCTAACTCTGGTGACATATACAACTGAAATTAGGGAGGCAATCAGTAAAAATAATATATTGCTTTTTTTCCCTGTCACCATTGCCTTTTTTACATAAATGTCATAAGTATTTAGTATACCGTTAAAGTCCAATAAGGTATTCACCCTAGTAACCCTGGTAGATCTTCAGTACTTGAACACCACACTTGAATGGATTTTATCTTAAAAAAGTTTGGAAAATGTGAAAAGCAGGAGTGATGGCATAAGGGAATCAACTCCTTTTAACCTCACTTAAAATAGTTGCAGAATTATTAGGAGTCTGACAATTTCTATGTGTACTCAAGAATTTTGCCAACTTGTGCCTTTCTCTAAAATCACCCATGAAGAACACCAGGAAAGCAATTATTCCAATACTATCGTATTTTATTATGCTTCCTTTAACCTCTTCTGTAGATAAATCATACTGTAAATGAAGAGGGAGGAAGATGTACTGTGAAATTAATGAGCTTAAGGTTCAGGTTATTTATACACATGAACCTCTATGAGTAGTGGAGTTTATAGTGTCCTAGGCAAGGAGTGGAAGCCAGACTGCAAGTAAAAAGCATTTCAAAGTAACCATTTCTGGTGGAATGCTAAAATCTTCTCAAAAGAAAGTTATTTAGATTTTTGAGATGTCTGGTAATTTTTTACAGTTTCAGAATGTGTATTTACTTTCATACCTAGATTTGTATTTACAAACATTTTTTTTTTTTTCATAAATGAAGATCAACAATTTTCATAAGATTTTGATCTCTACAAACCTGCATTTTCTCTCCAGGAAAAATAATTTTGGATAGTATCTATTATACTTATTATTGATTTATAAAATTCAGCCCCTATACACTAATATTCTGACATCAAGATATTACCCATCATCAAATCTTGCTGGTTAAAAACAACTTGTACTAATCTAACTTATGAGCCTGCTGGACAGTGATTTCAACCAGGTTGAAATATAGTAGGCAGAAATTTGCAACAACATGTAAATAGAGATTTTTCTGACAAGTGGAGATTATCTTGCAAAGTTCTATAGATAGATATTTTTAGTAAAAGCATAGATAATGGACACCCCCAAAGTGGAGGGATGGAAAGAAGATAAGTGACTAAATCCTAAAGAGCTGAGAAGAAAGTAACATTTCATGAGGGTGGAGAATTAGTCAGTGTCTAGATGTTGAATATGTAGTGTCTGATTTACCATTTTCTATGAATTATTAAAAAAGTATGAATGTTTAAGGAGAGAAAAGACATATCTGATTTAATTTTAAAAATGACATCTGGCAGTTGTATAGATCAGAAATTGTAGTTGTCTATTCCTTGATAACATTTCTTCTCTTTAAGCGGTTAATGCTAAGTCTTGAAAGAATCAGTATGATATGAGGAATGGATACTGGAAAGATAAGTGAAATCGATACTCTATCAATATTAATTATATTACAAAAGCATTCTTTATCCAATAAAAGTTAGACTGATAATTTGGCATTTGCCTCACAGGCCCAATAGTGTAAGAACCAAATATACACATATATTTGTAATAAATAAGTACTTACAGTGTCTGAAGTTCCCTAGCAGATTTTTAAAACTAGAGGAAATCAACCAAAATGTTTAAAACCAGAGCTATTATTTACATTTAGAGTTAGAAAATCATTTTACAAATACAGACAAAAACTCCTAAGTTTGACAGGAGATGATTGAAAGAAAAATATCAATAATATATGATGTTTTGATGAATGGGATAGAATGATCCATGCTATAAACTGCATTGTTGTAAACAGATAAGCTGTGTTGTTTTCTGTTGTAAATTATGCTTAATGTGCTTAAAGGTCAGTCTGTGAAAAGTAATAGAGGTGGTAAATTTTGCATCCACTAGCAGATGAATTCCAATAACAACATTAAATACGTAAATTTGACTGCTGAAGAAATGCATGAAATGCTCATCTAGCCAGAACAAGTTTTTACTTTGTCAATAAATTCTTTTTTTTTTTTTAGGTTTATTTATTTGTACATACAGAACTGGGGTACAGGCCAGAGGCTGAGGGATAGCGAGAGGCTTCACCAGAGACAGTGGGGAACAGAACAGGCAGATTGATGAAGTACACTGCTGAGGGGAGCAGCGGGCAGGTCAGGAGAGGTCTGCAGCGCCATGTGGGCACCTCTGTGGCAGGCGGGAATCGAACTCATTTGGAAGTGGCTTTATCTTCTCAGTGCAGTGCTTTAACCTGCTGCACCACCAGGGAGGGCCCTGTCAATAAATTCTTATTTTGTTCTAACATATACCCAAGTATCTATGGTGTTATTACATAATCCTATCTGGTCTCCAGATGAACCAGCCTACTCTTCTGGTGAGTAATGGAAGCTTACTTTGATTAAAATTGAATTTAAATTTACAATTTACTTTGATAATGAAATTATAATAATTTTCAATGTTACTACTTTTTGTTTATTTTAGTACAAATTAATATTGATTAATCATTATATAATTACATCAGAGGATAAGCCTTGAAAATCATGATGTATTAAAATATGCTTTAATTAACATAAATCTGATTTTTGCCTGTATAATAGTATAACTTCATAATCATATATAAGATCTTTTTTAATGTAATTTGTCAATAATTGAAAAATAATTCATATTTGAACTGTTAAATGTTACCTTACTTGGGTAGTGTGACTTTTTTGTAGTGATTGTCATGGTTATTTATGAACAGTTTTGCATTATTTCTCCTCAGTAACTCACATTCAAAGCAATTGCTAATTCACTGGAAGTAAACATTCTTTCTCAGTGGCCTTGTAACATTATTACAATGAATCTATAGTTATGAAATGATCCAGAATCAGTTATGACATCTGCCTTTGATAAATAAAGATGTAACAGAAACCAAGACATGTTTCTTCACCTTAGACTCCAGTGAATAAATATAAGAGGAAGCTCAACAAGCTCCTTTATTTTCTACCCTTTTTTAATCTCCTCTTGCCTTTCTGCAGACCAAGGAGAAGTAATAGAGCAATTAATCATGTGATATTCCTATCCTGACAGCACCAGCCTCTTCTGACTACATTTATTGCTGTACTGCCAGGCCTTTCTCTGCCACATCCTCTGGCTTGTCATAGCTTTCCCTGTAAATCTCTACACTATCAATTATTTAGCGCAGGCAGCATTATACATCAATTCAAGAATGATTATTTAGGAAAGAAATCAATAAATGGAAAGTCTATTAAAACCCAGGTAATAATGGAAAATACCAGAAAGATTATAGTCTAGCCTTGCACAAAAGGAGTTGTCATAAACTACTTAGAGTTCACCTACCATGGTAATGTCATTTAAACATTTTTAGCAGTAAAGCTTACTTACCTCAATATTCTGACTTGCTAAATAGATTTCTAGAGGAGGTACAAATTGAGTTTCTGACAAAAAAGATTTTTGAAGTTTCAGATTTTGACAGACCTTGAGAGTACTGGAGCCATACTTTATTAGTCATTTTCTTGCATATGAGTTTCAGTGATTGAAACACTCTAAGGGGCCTCCTGGAGACAACCCAGCCACTTATAACTAGGGAGATTTCAGGAGGCATTATACTCTCGATGAAATTGAAATTTGTTAAACAATTTCCTAGTCATTTGAATAGGTCTCAATCTCCAGCTTCTTTTCAATGTGTGGGAAAGGCGTGCTAAGACTGAGACCTCAGCAAGCAATTTTCTTCCAGAGTTCATAGGGGAATCGTCTGAGTTCTTTTAAGCTGGTGTACTCAGAACCTTCTTTCAAGGAACAGCCTCTTAAATGTTACTATAGCTCCTTTCCACCACTGAATGTCAGGAGTCCATCTTGATGAGTGCATTATTGTGGAACTGATAGCATGACATTAGCCAGCAGCTCAGTCTGCCTTAAAGAGCCTTGCCAGACAGTGGAGTGGCCAAGAAGTACTAAATCATGTCCAGGCCATAGAGGGCATATTTCATAATAAAGACTCAATACCTTTGAGATTCACATGGCTGCTTATGTTCTTCACCTTTCATTTTATGTAAACTTGAAAAGGTTTGGGATGATGGGCTTCATTCAGCAGTCTCTTCATGAAAAAAAGAAAGATTAGGCTTTAGAATAATGAGACAGTATCTTGGTGTCCATTACAAAACAATGACAATTACATTTATATTCTAAAATAACAAGAATCTGGCTGACTTTGAGATCACTCTTCATGGTTTGTAATTATCAATGTTACTATACAATCTGCAGGCGTACACAAATTGATCTTACTATTTCCTATTTGGGCAAGATCATCCATACTATTTTTAGCTTGTTTCTTTTTATGTATGTTCCAGTGGCAACACTGCAAAATGCTGATAGCTGCATGTGCTGCCTACATAGAATTAAGTACAGGAACTTGAGTTCTTGCCAAATAAGAGGAAAAACGAGAATGAATAGTTCTTGGATGGATCTTTTTGAAAATAAAGCTTTGCTTATAGGCTTTGTTGATATGCTCAGTAAAAACACAGAAACATAACTGATTTTCTATGTTGTGTCATAAAGTATAGTTCCAATGAAATGACTGTTGTTGTTTTTTTAACCCTTTCTGTAACTTAGATTATTTTTCTTTATATTAAACAGTAAATAATTTTTAGATTTAGTCATGGCAATGAAAGGTGAAGTCACTTGCTTCTAGGTCATTCCCATTGTATAGCTGCATTGGCTTTTTTTAATCTCTGAAAGCTTCAGACAAAAAGACAGTGGGTCTAAGAAATTAGGTCAAATGAAATAAAAAAATACATACTCAACAGCAGGAATGACAACTAAGCACAACTAAGCACATTAACACTAATATTCATTCGACCTCAGGGATTACATGTAACCATCTTTAATGATAAATTGTTTGTTCCCCCCAGAGAATTTTACTACAGTGATTCAACCAATATGCAGGAAAAACAGGCAACATCTATATGTATATTGCAGATAGGCAGAATCTGGAGGATTTTTATCAGGGATATCCACTTAGTGAGACAGGTGTGTATAGGTCTAAAACACTATAACCTTTCCACACACCTTTCTAAATGTTGGTTTTATGTTCTCCTCAGAAAAGCAAGATTTTTTTTCTCAAAAGATAGTATTTTTCATATCTGGGTTCTAGTAAGGAAAGTAAACCTCAAATTTTAAAGAATGACCACTGATATTACCTCAGATAATAAAAATTTGATTTCCTTTGTATCAAAATAAAATCAAGAATGTGATGAGTTTTGTTCACAGAGGGAGTATAGTATCCATACGTTAGTCATTTTACACAAGGGAAAAATTAGCTTGGTACTACGTAACACTTGAAAGAAAATCTAAAAGATATTTTCTTAGATTTCTTCTAACAGAAAACATAGAAAATGGTCATTTCTAAATTATTCATTAACAACCACCAAGATCTGGGTTAATGGTTTTCATGTAAAATGTAGAACTACAGGGCTTTCTGTAGCATTAAGTAAATCAACAGTGTTTCGTATTTTCCTGAAAAGAGCAAACAAACATAATTGCTTTTATGGTCAATGTTAAGGGACTTAGGTTTACAAGATTTTCTTGATAAGAAATTTTCAAAGATTGCTCTTCTGTATTTGCAGTGTCATCTTCAGTTCTCATTTATTCATTTTAAGTTTTTTTTACATCATTCTTCATTTTATGCATTTTTTCATCACTGTTGTAATCCCTGTGGACTTCTCACCATCAATTCACCCATGTGCCATCACCATAGTCCCATGATTCTTCCCGCCCCAGTTTTGATCCTGTTCCTCCTCTGCTCCCTTGAAGTGTCTCTAGTTTATATTTGCTTTCTGTTTTTCATTTTTACAATTTTTTTTTATTCGTGATCCCTTATGTTCCTGCTATGAGTGAAATCATCTAGTATTTTTCTATTTTCTTTCTGGCTTATTTCACTAAGCATTATCCCTTCCAGTTCCATAAATTTATGCAAAAGGCATACACATTTGCCTTTTTTATTGTTGATTAATATTCCACTGTGTATATGTGCCACACCATCTTAATCCAGTCATCTATTTTTGGGCATTTGGGTTACCTCCACATCTTCCCTATTTTAAATAGAGCAGCAGAAGTGTAGGAGAGTTCCTTTTCCTCTACATCCTTGCCAATATTTGTTGCTAGTTGTTCTAATATGTGCCATTCTCACTGGTGTAAGATTGTATCTCACTATGGTTTTGATTTACATTTCTCTTATTACAAGTGATGCTGAACACTTTTTCTCATCTATTATTTTGGCTGAAGATACTGTTTCTGTGTAAAGAACTCTCAGATCTATTCTCTGAGACTGAATCCCTGAATCCCAAATTTATTTATGTAGTATACTACTTAACAATTCTATCATATATTCAGAATGACAAGATAGAAGCCATGATTTCTCCCCTCCTTAAAAGTCTACCTCCTTGTACTCCTAAGGATTCTTCTCCTAGTCTTCTCCATTGCAACAAATAAAATCCAGTAACTCTATTCAAAACTGAAGAATCTTCCCTTTCATTCAGTCGCATATCTAGCTCTCCAGCAGGCACAGAGGTAACTGACTCAATTTCTCTCCACCTTCACAGCAACTGGTCTGAGCTCACGCCTTTATTTGCTCATTCATTTTACTAGTTACAGTACCCTATCTATAGCTCTTCTATAGTATAGTCCTTGATTCAAAACCTGCCAAGGTTGTCTCAAATGTCAACAAATGTAGGTGCTTCTCTTGGTAAAAATCCTTCTGACAGTGGTGATGGTGCATGGGTAAATTGATGGTGGAAATTCTGTGGGGTCTACATCTGAGAAAAGAAAGCAAGCACTGTTAAAAAAATGAACAATGATGTTAAATAAATAAACAAGCAAATAAATTAAAAAAGCTTACTTTTAAATAAAAATAAATAACAATTAAAAAGCAGTCATAATAAAATTAATGTTCCTTAGGAGGAAAAAAAAAAATCCTTCTGACTTATAAGCCTTTCAAACCAAAATACAGTCCTTTCTCCTCAACTTGACTGACAAGTAATTTAAGATTTGCCCAAACAACTGAATTTCTTCTTTAGCTTTCTTTGTCCATTGTCCATTAGGCTCCAATCCTTGCTTTCTATTCTTTGAACAGCAAACACATTTCCATCATAAAACCTCTGTTTGTCTAGAAAGCCTATCTTTCTGTTGCCATTTAGTATCAGATTAAAGGTACTTTTTCAGCTAAGTCTCACTTCACACATTCTAAATGTGGCCCTTCCTTTCTCATCCTCACCTTAGGGCTTCCTATCACATCAATCAGATTTCCATTTTCATACTCACATCGTTATTTGAATTTATGCTACCTTTTGAGTAGGAGTGTGTCTGTCTGCTCACCACTACCTCCTCAGTGACTACTTCTGTGACATAATTATAGGTAAGTCATAGAGAATGAGTCACTGTTATCAAAATGAGTGATTTCTTGCTATTGCAATGTGTTTCTAATCCATCATTACATTGGTTTCTGATATTCTTTATGAAAACTCAATTTTGACTCTTCCATTTTGGAATTTGTAGCTGTTTTCATTTAGTTCCATTATAATAATCAGGAATTTCTAGACAATATGGGCTGTATTTTGACATAAGTTGAGGAAAAATTTGCACCACTCTTTCAAAAAAAAAAAATTTAAATAGTGACTTTCCCCATACCATGCCAATTCTCATTTCTGTCTTTGCAAATAAAATAGTCAAATATGTATCTTTATTTAATAGATATTGTTGGATTGAATTTTATTCATAGGTTATGTAGATCGTTTCTGTCAAATATTGTTTGCAGTTGTAACCATTTTCCTGGAAAATTGGTTTATTTTATTTTATTTTATTTTATTTTATTTTATTTTATTTTATTTTATTTTATTTTATGATATTTGTTAGGCTAGGATATGCTGTGATAACAAACAACCCCCAAATCTCAATGACATATCCTAATAAGAATTTATCTTCATATTCCAGAGGTTCTTTGCTCTACATTGTCACTTAGGAGCTGAAGCTGATAAATAACCCCACCATCTGTGATAAACCACAAGCTACATCAAAGGAAAACCTGTGTAGCCACTGTGCAGATTCTTTGGTGCTTTGATATAAAATAGACATGTGATATCACTGCCCACAGACCATTTGACATAACCAGCCCTGCCTTGGAACTGAATAGAACAGTGAAAAGTTTGCTGCATTCATAATATCTCCACAGACGGTGTGAACAATGCAATGGAGGTAAGTCAAATAAGATTATTATGTAAAAGGGTAAGAGTTTATTTTAAGAAATTATTCTCTTAAATCTCTTATCTGTTTTGGCCAAGAGCAATGAAGCATGTGATAAAGATACATGCAATTTTTAAAAA
>NW_004567107.1:62271859-62282493 GCF_000260355.1 Condylura cristata | reverse complement strand
TGTTGCTTCAATGACCTCTAGAAAAATTATTTTTTGTATCCAGTTATAGCTTATCACATATGTATTTTAGTTCTGAAATAGAAAGTACCTATTTTAATGTCAAAAATTTAATTACTGATTAGAGAGGTGAATCCTATTCCATTTATTTTTAATCCTTCTGATTGTTTCTTATGTAGCTTTTATACTTATTTAGAGATACATTATTAGACCTATCAAAGTCATCCATCCATTTTTTGTTTACATATGATGCTTTCTTATTATTAATGGCTCCTCAGAGTAAAAAAGTTAATAGAGTATTTCAGGATAAATAGAAATAAATGTAAAGTTTAGTAAGTATGAATTTATTGTCTGAATCATAATAATATTTCATTTTGAAATATTTCATTTGAATGTTTCTTTGAGCATATTATCATTATAGATCACCCGTTATTCTTGCTGGTTCTTGTCACCTTATTTTTATTATATAGCTTTCATATTATATATTACACTTTGAATGCCAATATCTTCCTTAGATAGGTACACATACATATCATTCTGCTATCAAACACACACCGCAATCACCCTTAAATAGTTCTTTGTTCTTAGAGAAGGGGAAATAGAAACATGTCAGTTATAAAGATGTAAGAGGAAACCACAACGCTTATAACAGAGCCAGAAAAGGAGAGAGCTGTCGTGGAAAAGTTAATGAGAGACACATCATGCATCAAAGACTGTTTCACATGCAGTTGAACCCAAATATAAGGGTAAGACCTCAGGAAGCCAGAACAAGAACACTTGATTTCCCCAGAGATCAAAGAAAATAGATAATTTATGTCTCGTGTGCTTAAAGGAGCAAAGATGAGTTAAGAGTTGAAGAGGAAAATAAAGGGCAAAGGCCTGAGCATACTGACAATTTGAATTTAATAAATTATATTGTGCAAATAACCATAGCATGTCAACCCAACAATTACTTCAGTGTAATATGGTTAACTTTTTACACCTGTACTGCAGAATAGGTATGAAAGGGGAAGATGGGTGGGGAGAGAAAACAGCAAAGGAGAGAAGGAAGGACAGAGGCAGGCTTGAAGAGGGAACTGTTTTCTAAAATTTCAATTTGTCTTTGGTCTTCAATTGGGAAATGAAAAGTCCAGTGACAATAATAATAATTTACCATTCCATTTTATCTTTTCTTCCTTGAGATTATTATATCCAAAAAAAAAAATTGTCTTTCTGATTCTTTTTATTTTTCAAGATTTTCTTGAAAATTTTTTTTTATAAAAAGTACTTTTGCAGAAATGGTATGAAATCAAACTACTTTGATTCCACATATAGCTGTAGAGTATTAAACTGACAGTATTGCTTCCTCACAGTAGCTGATCTATGGATTCGTGTCTCATAAGGTTGCCAGATCAAACTTATGTGGATATGTGGTATGGGTATCTGGCTATTTCAAATAAGTGACATGCCATTTTTTCTTGTGCTTTTTAATAACTATAACATTAAATGGGTGGGTAAACTATAATTTAACAAGCTCTTTATAAAGACTGGTTGCATCTCAATTTTTTATGCTGTAAGCGTTGCTGCAATGAACAGCTATAGGAACATATTGTTGAATAGTTTTAATTGTTTGCTTTATAAAAATACTTGTAATGGACTTAATGGATCAATGAAACAGTTAAAATAGGACTAGATATTTAGGAATGCTTTATTTTTCCTCCTTAAACAAGAATGACATTTTGGCCTCTATTACTTTCTACATGGAGACATAATAAAAAGGTATGTGATTTTTTGTTCAACTCATAATATACCTGTAAAATAACACAGTATTTTAAGATCTTAAATGGGTAGAATGTCCATGCATCCATATGTGTATGTGTTTATGTGTAAAAAGAACCTGTTTTATGTGATCATCATCATAACTTAAGGCCATTAGGTATAACTGCTGTGACATATCAGGCAATGTTGTAAACACTTTTTACTATACTGTAACAAAAATATGCAAAAGAAGAAGCACAGTAATAACATACCCAAGGTCAGGGTAATTAAATTATATGGCCAGTTTCTAAGCTTTCACAACTAAAAGTTATGTAGAGATGAAATCAGCTATCAATATAAAAATGACTTTTGATCTTAGTCAGTCACAAAAGAAGCAAAATCTCCCACAGTCCTGCATTTTAGAAAGTCAAAATCTATTTCCCTTTTAAAGATAAAAATTATTATTTGCAGAAAAATAAGTAAAGAATGGTAAGTAAACAGAGCAGAAACAAAAACTGGCAAAAAGCAAATTTCCAGGTATGGAACTCTGTAGAAACAAAGTAGTTAGTAACTTGATTTTAGTGTTATAGCCAGAATTTGCTTTGGAGTATTAACCATGGGTCAGTATATATCCTGTTGTAGCACTTTTTAAGCATATGGTAAATTGAAAGGAAAACTGAGAAATATTGAGTTTTCTACTTTAATATCTGTTACTGTATTTAACTTCATTTTGAAATAATGATGACAGTGTCTACTATCAAAGCCATTGTGGTGATAAGAAAACAAAGTTTATGATTGTCATCTAGCAAGTGTTAAATTGTGATTCAACTCTGTTCTAGTGTATCCATGGCTAAGAAATAATGTGGAGATCTTTTCCTTGATAACTTGGAAATAGATGGTTTGTCTTCTGTAAGTGGCATTGATCAAATGGAAACACATTAGCATTTATTAAATGTCTAGAAATACTTTAGTATAAGTAATTAGTAATTAACTGAAAAATAAATGTATGATTAATGAATGAGAAAATTGTGTTAAGTGAAAAAAATAATGATCTTGACAAGACCTTTACAATGAGTTCTAGATATCATATCAACTTCCTCTTGTTCTGAGTGATCACTTGATAACTATCTATTTACTCTATTACAATATACCAAACTTCAATTTACTAATTAGAATGTGCCAAACAATGACTTCATCATTAATTAATTTCCCAAACTAGGATAAAAAGGAACTTCATGGGTGGTATGAGCAGCTCCATGCTGCAATGGGCCATGGCTCTTTTCTTGTTCATGAAAACCAATTAATTGCTATCAGTTAATTTAATTATATTGAATTTAGCCAGAACAGTGTTATTACCTGTTGATGTTGTGACAATAAATAGCTTTTACACCAGCAAGGCATTCATAGTCTTCAAAATGAAGTATTTGTGGGTCAGTTAGCACTCCTTTTAGGAGATTTTTTTTTTTTACCTACTATGCATTGTACCGTTTTTTTTGTAACTTCAAAATTCATGTATGTAAAAAGAACAATAACTAGACTTATCATATGCCAGGTGATAAAGAGTAGTGTTAAAATATTCTCTGAGGTTTTTGTTAAAAAAGAATAGCTATTAAACAGATTTAAAAATAATAGGCCAATTCTTACAAAGAGAAACATTTATTAGCATGATAAACAGCTGTTTTCTTATCTATTTATTGTGGTTTAATTCAAAACCATACTTTAATTACTTTGAATTTTCATTGTTCAGTATAATTGTCTTACAAATTGCTCCATTAAATAAAATTAAAAGGATGAAATCCAGACAACCTTAAAGTTCAATTAAATTGCACATTCACATTTAATATATAGAGATGTAAACATAGACAGGTCTTCTTTATTTTTTGCAGTTACTAAGGCTGGAGGAATCTAACTTCAGATATAAGAAAAATTAATTCAATTTTCTTAAAATAGAGGTCTATAATGAATGTACTTCTGATCTCTTTGTATGCTAAAGCCTATCCTTAACCTCTCCTTCAACTTCCACAGTTCATTTAAAAAAATGGTTTTGGTCCGTAAGACCAAAGAAATTCTCTACCACCCCAAAACATTACCTGACAATAGAAAGATAGAGATATAAGATCAAAGATGTGAATTTTATGTCCAGTTCTACACTGTGCTTTCATTCCATAAAACAAACCTACAGTACTTCTTGGCTTTCAGAGATTAAAGATTTATCTTAACATAAATTATTGGAGGTTTTGTTTTGTGTTGGGTTCCTCCACTCCCACAGTCCCAACTCCCACACTGATCTAGTTTTCAAATGCTTGCTTCTCAGAAGGATTAAATTCCTAAAAATAAAATGTTACCTGGGTAAATAGCAGGCAGAAAAGAAGATGAAAGTACCATCAATGTTAAGATTACACCTTTCTGGTGTGAACGAGCACAATGTGTTTTTCAACTAAGTTGTTTGTTTTTGTTTTTGTTTTAAATCTGTTGTAATGCAACTCTCCAGTCTGGCAGAACATTAGGGAAGCCTCTTTAGGAGTAATTGTCCAAGTATTCAAAGAGTGTTCTCTCTTTGGTTGTTTATTATTTAATTGGAAATGCTTCAGGCGAGGTATAAATAAAGGACATGGTCTCTCATGTTAAGATTGCTAAAAAAAAAAAACTTAAAAAAGGCAGTGTTAGAGAAGTAATCAGAGGTCAGGAAGTCCTCTGAGAGTTGTCAAGTGGGAGCAGTTGTTTCTGGCCAGGAGAATTAGGAAAACATTCACATAGGTATGTCTTTTCTGAGTCAGATATCAGTTCTTATGAAATGACAGAGGCAGAATCACCAGATTTAATGAATAGCATAAAGTATGCATTCATGAATTTTGTCTTGTTTTTGGACAACTTGTTAGAGTGAGGAAGTATTTACGGTCTTTTTACTTAATACTTTGTAGGTAGAGTCTCTTACTTTCTATATCTTCTCTAGAAACTAATAATCTCTATCCCTAATTTACAAAAAAAAAAAAAAAAAAGTGAAAGCCCCATCCCCCCCCCTTTTTTAAAGTTAACGCTGGCATATATGATTCAGAGAAATCTTCAACCCTAGTTGTTATTCACCGCTGTTCTCTGTCCTTTCCTTCCTCCACTAGCAGCCTCAGTTTTACAGTCAGGCTTTTTGCTTTTGTTTTTGGTTTGGTTTTGTCTTCATCTGTGTTTTGTTTCTCTCTATTTCACATTAAGCAAAACCATCCAGTATTTGTCTTCGTCTGGTTTATTTTGTTTAGCATAATCACCTCCAGTTCCACTCATGCTATCATAAATGGCAAAAAGTGCACTGTTTTTATTGCTGAGTGATATTTACTTGTGTATATATACCACATCTTTATAATATGCTCATCTGACACTGAAGTTGCTTCCATAACTTGCCTTTTGTAAATGGTCCTACAAAGAACAGTGTGTGTGTGTATGTGTGTGTGTGCACATACGCTTGTGTATCTCTTCAAATTAGTGTTTTTATATTATTTTGGTAGATATTGATTAGTAGACTGACTGAATCATATGACAGATCTATTTTTAATATTTTGAGAACCCATTCATCTTTAAGCTATCAATCACCTAACTAAATTTAGCTCACTCATACAATACTGGTGAGCAAAATCAGATCTTATAACACCAATCCAAAATCCATTCATCCAAACATCAGAACTTTGAAGATTCAATTACTTGGGTTATTGTGAATGGGCTGTGGATGTTATGGCCATAAGGGTACTGAAAAGGTAGGTTATATGGATGAGAAAAGCATCTTTGTGCCTTCCCTTATACATCTAAAACCCACTTCAAACTGCAAGTACAATTGTATTATGCTCCTTACTTTCGCCATACTCCATATGTTTATCACATTGTAAATATGAATATACCACCAAATTAAGTAAAAAATGAAATATGGCCACAACTCCAACAGATTATTCATATGTCCTGATTATGATATACTCCCACCTTCACAAGATGTGGTCACTATATTGACTATCGGTGTAATCACTTTCTATCTTTTCTTTATTAACTTTTCTATATATAATGAATTTATAAATGTTCAACTTTTTTCTTTATGAAATAGTGCATGTAGAAAGAACATATATATATATATGCTCTTTTATGTATGTTTCATTCACTAATCATTACATTCGTGGTATTTATCCATCTTGACCTATATAGGTTCATTTCCTTCATTTTTGTTGACCTGTTTTTCTAGTAATTTGAAAAAATAAGCTAAGTTATTCTTTTTATTTCCTTTTCAACTTCATTAACATATGCAATACATTCTTCTCTTGATATACTTGTGAATTTTGTGTATTTCAGTTATTAAAAATGTTACTATGAATATTTCTTTTTTGCCATATTATTTTTTATTGAAGTAACAATGGTTTGCAACATCATGTATGTATAACTTGATTTATGGGTTCACATCTCTTTTTATGTGTATGTGTGTGTTGTGTGTGTGTGTATAAATCATCACATCCAGAAACAAAGTACTCATAATCCTTCACCATTTCTGGAAAAAGGGACTGTGATAGTTTGTAGTTCTGGCACCAATAGTGATGGAATATTTGTAGTGTGAGCTGACAGTTTGTGACTTCCCAGAGACATGTTAAAGGACTGAAATTCCAATCTAAGGAATGAGTAGAGAAGCACAAATTTATTGGAGAATTTTAAAAAAATTGTTTTTAAAATATCCATTCCTTTATATCTTTACCTTTTTAATGTGCTCTGTTCTTGTAAATTCTACTTTAAAAAGTTTAAGTTCTATTTTCTCAGCAAAATTTCAACATATATATAATGTTATTACCTATGAGTGTAGTTACAGTCACTGTGTCATGAACTAGATCCTCAAAATTTTACTAATCTCCTGACAGTTGTTCCCTTTTCTTAAGCTCCCCCTTTTTATCTCACCCCCTCAATCCCTTCCAACTAGTTTTCTAACTTGCTTTTTCTATGAGTTTCCCCTTTTTAGATTCCTCATGTAGGTGGATACCATGAAGTCTGTTTCTGTCTGGTAATACACTTATTGTAAAGTCTCTCAGATTTATCAATGGAATGCCATTCCATGGCATACAACTACTGCATTTCCTGGGTCCATCTGTCTCACATTCCATTCCTTGGCATTTTTAAATATGCTGCAGTATACATGGAAGAAATCGATAAAACTTTGAAATATCTTTGAGATAATCTTTG
The DNA here is from genome assembly GCF_000260355.1 of Condylura cristata. Taxonomy (NCBI): domain Eukaryota; kingdom Metazoa; phylum Chordata; class Mammalia; order Eulipotyphla; family Talpidae; genus Condylura; species Condylura cristata. Next base: position 62,275,563 of record NW_004567107.1, on the reverse strand, counting down.
GTTTCTGGTTATCTTTGAGATAATCTTTGGTTTCTGGTTATCTTTGAGATAATCTTTGGTTTCAAAAACTGATCAAATGGTCATTCTATTTCTAATTTTTTGAGGAACATCTGTACTATATTTGTTAATAATTAAAGCAGTTTATGTTTCTGCCAACATTTTACAATTGTTCATTTCTCTTCACATCGCTCAAGCATTTGTTATATCTTGTCTTTTGAATAACAGCCATCCTAATAGGTGTGAAATAATATCTCACTGTTGTTATTGTTGTTGTTTTCCATTTCTCTATTATGAGTGATATTGAGCATCCTTTCATTACCCAGTAGACATTTATTTGTCTCCTTGGAAAAATATGTGTACATGCCTTACACAATTTTTTTTTTTGAAATTTTTTTTAAAGATTTATTTGTGCATACAGAACTGGGGTACAGGCCAGAGGCTCAGGGGTGGCGAAAGACTTCACCAGAGACAGAGTAGGGAGCAGAACAGGCAGATCGACGAAGTACACTGCTGAGGGAGGCAGCGGGCGGGTCAGGAGAGGTCTGCTGCGCCATGTGGTCACCTCCGGGGCAGGCAGGAATCGAACTCGTGGGGAAGTGGTTTCAGCTTCTTAGTGCAGTGCTTTAACCCGCTGCGCCACCAGGGAGGGCCCCTTACACAATTTTTAATTGGGCTACTTTGTGGGTTTTTTAAAATATTGAATTAAGTACTATGTTTACTTTTGATATTAACTGATTATCAGACATGTGATTTGCAAATATTTCTTCCCATTCTGTGGTTTCACTATTCATCTTGTTGATGGCTTCCTTTGCTGAGCAGAAGTTCCTTTATTTGATACAGTCCTATTTTCTTATTTTTGCTTTTGCTGTCAAATCCAAATATTCAGTGATCATACAAATATCAAGGAATTTAACTCCTGTTTGTTCTTCTAGGTTCTTCTGAAACATATGGTTTCAGACCTTATGTTGAAGCCTTTAATCTACTATGATTTGTTTCTCATGCACTGTATAAGATAAAGTTGCATGAAGCAATCCAGTTTTCCCAATACATTTATTAAAGAAACTGTCTTTTCTCCGTTGAATATTCTTGGCCACTTTATTGGTAATTAAGTGACATGGTTGTGGGGTTACTGATGGGCTTTATGTCTATTATATCTAGGTCATTTCAGCTTCATTGATACATGTACTTTATGTTTATGCCAATGCCATAGTGTTTCGATTATTTAAGATGTTTTAAACATGTTAGATTTTTCAGCTTATGGACCTCATGCTGTTATTAAAGGAGTCATCCATTAGAGAAAGGATACACATCAGGATAGTTGATTTTTAAATTACAGTTGTTTTTTTTTTTTTTTTATGATCTAGATCATCTTGATTTTACCACTTTTGTTATGATAACTATTAGAATTACTTCTATTGCATGGTATGGAGGATTTTAGCATAATCTCTTTTACTCATTAGTGATGATTATAGAGAACAATAGGTAAAACTGTAAAGTTAAGAGCTAAATTTTGTTCCTCTGACACTTTTTCAAAACAATTTATTGGAACAAACTATTTATGAATATTTTATATTTAATAGTAGAGGAGTTATTCATACTCATGTCTTTCAAGGCCACACTATAAATCATAACTAGTCTAATGTTTTCCAAGATGGAAAATTCTTTCCAAGGATAATTTAATTTGAATACAATATTCAAAAGTGGTGGATGTGTCTTCAGTGTGAGTCTACTTAAGTAAAAGATGTTCTTAATTTTGAAAATAATCACACTTTGATAGTCATGGCTATCAATACATTGTATATGTTTGCATATTAATGATGAATTGTTTAAAACTGAATAAATAAAGTAAAATCTTTGGGCATTAAATCAAAAATCAAATAAAGTAAAACAAAGCAACAAAATTTACTTGCACCTCTTAATATACTCTTTATTTTTATTTTCTTATATCATTGTTCATTTTTGTACAATCCTTGATTTTTACTCTCAGGGGCAATCCCTACAAATATCCCATCACCACCTCACCTGTGAACCATCACCATTGTCCCTTGCGCTCTTCCCTCCCATTTGGATCACCTCTCTCTCCCTCTCCTGCTGACTACCTCAGTTCTATAATTGACTTTGTACGTTTTTATCCTTTACCCTTTTTTCAGTTTCCCTGTATCTCTCCTTGAAGTGTAACCACCTGACATTTTTTATTTTCCCTCTGACTTATTTCTTATAATTCCTTTCAGCTCCAGCCATGATGCTGCAAATGACATAAGATTTTTGATTACCAAGTAGTATTCTATTGTGTATATATATGACATCTTTTTGATCCAGTCATCTGGGGCATTTAGGTTGTTTCCTTATCTTAACTATTGTGAAAAGTGCTATAGTAAATATAGAAATGCTGGTTTCCTTTTAAATTAATGTTTTTGTGTCATTTGGGTAGATTCCTAGGATTGGAATTGCTGGGTCATATGGTAGCTCCATTTTTAGTAAATTGAAGGTCCTCCACACACCTTTCCAGAGTGATTGGATCAGTTTGCATTCCTACCAGCAGTGTTAAGACGATTCCTTTTTTTTTTTTTTTTTGAGATTTATTTATTTATTCATATAAAACTGGGGTACAGGCCAGAGATGCAGAGGGTGAGAAGATTCACCAGAGACAGAGTGGGGAGCAGAACAGGCAGATCAACAAAGTACACTGCTGAGGGGAGCAGCGGGCGGGTGAGGAGAGGTCTGCCATGCATGTGGATCTCGAACTCATGCAGAAGTGGCTTAAGCTTCTTAGTGCAGTGCTTTAACACTCTGCGCCACCAGGAAGGGCCCAAGACGATTCCTTTTTCTCTAATCTTCACCAGCATTTTCTGTTTGTCTTTTTTTTCCATATGGTCCATTCTCACTGGTGTGAAGTGGTATCTCATTGGGGTCTTGATTGTCATTTCCCTGATTATAAGAGATGTTGAACATTTTTTCATATACCTGTTAACCATTTGCATTTCCTCTTTGAGAAGGCATCTTTTTAGCTCTTTTGCCCATTTATTGACTAGACTGTTTGCATTGTTTTTGTTGAGTCTTGTAAGCTCTTTGTAGATCTTTGAAATCAGTTTCTCACCAGTTGAATAGGAAGTGAATAGCTTCTCCCAATCAATATGGCATCCCTTCATTTTGGTTATTGTCTCTTTTGCTGTTCAGACCTTTTTAGTTTTATATAGTCCCAGATGTTTATCTTGCCCTTCATCTTCATTGCTTCTGGAAATGAGTCCTCAAAGATGTTTCTTAGGTGTATGTCATGAACACAACTCTTTGGGGCATTTTTTGACTTTTAATATACTTTATATCTTATATATTTTACCTCTTTTTAAATATTTCACTAAAAAGCATAGTATTAGTTTTATTTACTTAGTGTTTCTTGAAACCAAATAGAAATATGCTAAAAAACATTATTATACTCATATCTGTAACATTATTTGATAAGCAATGGAAATAATTTGATATTTACACCTAAAGGTTATCATTGCTAACAGAGATGAAAAGATACACCCCCCAAAAAAATTCAGTGGTTTTCCCAGTGTTAAAAATAATGCTGTTTTCCTAGTACAACCACTATGGAAAACTGTTTGGAGGTTCCTCAAACTGCTAAATATGGAGCTTCCCTATGACCCAGCAATCCCACTCCTAGGTATCTACCCAAAAGACACAAAAACACTAATTGAAAAAGA
>NW_004567107.1:62269437-62271454 GCF_000260355.1 Condylura cristata | reverse complement strand
GATTTGGTGATGGGAAACCCGTGGGGATTACAATTGAGATGAAAAAAAAATGTGCAAAATGATGTAAAAATAAACTTTTTAATAAAAAAAATAATGCTGTTTTCATGACTTAATACTTTAAATGCAAGGCACTATTTTATCAACTTATTATAAAATGTATTGAAATCACTATAGAAAGAAGAGTTTTTATAAATAGAGTATATAGGAATAGATAGTCTATTGCATATTAATGTCAAGAGATGATCCTTATGGACAAGTAGATATATACTAGTGAAGAAGAGAATGAAAATTAGGTGTTCACAATTTAAATTGCAATGCAATGTAAATAACTAAGAATATCAAAATATTTATTTTAATTAAATACTGTTTTTGAATGAACAAGTAATATTAGAATTTAACACATTTGACAGTTTAAAAATAAGAGTAAGTCTCCAGAATATTGAAACAGGGAGATTGATCTGGTTATGAGACAAAAAATAAATCATAGCCTTGTTATAAAATTAAATATATATTTTAGTTAATAAACACTGTGGAACAAATAAGAAAAAAAAATATTGGTAAGGGAACCAGGAGAAGTATATGTTAGTATTAACCCTACCACAAGTCACTTCCCAGACCAACTTATAATATTTATGTGCTTTATTTTCTTTTATTTTAAATGTGCTTCATTTTCTTCAGTTGTTTGCTAGAATAAAAATTCAACCCTAAGTAACTAACTCATTTATTTTGAAGATTAAATTTGATAATGCACATGAAAGTATGTTGTATACCACAGCATGTCGCAAATACATTTTGCCATTAGTAAGAAACACTTGCTGTTGTGTTATTCGTTGGCTGTATATCAGGGTTCTCAGTTTAAATATCACTCACTAACTATGGATAAAGGCACTATTACACTAAAACATGATAGCTAATTACACAAATTTATTCAAGCATGAAATTACTTTGTTAATACTTAAAGGAACACATTTGTTATATGTGTTCTTGCAAATGAATACATCTGTGTAAACAGTGACCTTCACAGGATACTTCATTTTCTTTTCCTTTATTCTTTTCCTAATAAAATATTTGCAGATATAATTTTGTAAACATGATAAGAGTCATCTAATTTCACACCCATGGTCAAGGACAATAATGATGAAACATAACACTACTAATGCAGAGCATAAATAAGAAATGTAAATGTTTCTGTGAGTTGAATGGTTATTTTTCTTTTATTTAAATTACTACCAAACTATTATGTGAAAATGACATATTAGTGTGATGTTCTTTTTAACCTAAACTGTTCCCTTGATGTTTCTTTTATATGACTTATTTTGTTAATTTCCTCACTGCCTCAGTGGACTATCTTTTTTTTTTTTAATAGTTTATATTTACATCATTTTGTGCATTTTTCCATGTCAGTTGCAATCCCCTCTGGGCGTCTCATCACCAAATTACCCATGTGCCATCACCATAGTCCAGTGTATTTCCCTCCCCCCATTGTTTTTGATCCCATTCCCCACTCCACCTGCATAAAATGTCTCTGGTATATAGCTGTTCATTATTATTATTATTTACTCACCTGGTCCATTATATTCCTGCTATGAATGAAACCATCTGATATTTTTTCTTTTCGTTCTGGCTTATTTCACTAAACATGTTCTTTTCCAGTTCCATCCATGTTGCTGCAAAAGGCATGTGTTTATTCTTTATTTATTTTTTGGTTGCTGAGTAATATTCCATTGTGTATATGTACCACATCTTTTGAATCCAGTCATCCACTTTTGAGCATTTAGGCTGTTACCATGTCTTTCTAATTGTAAATAAAGAAGCAATAAACATGGGGGTGCAGGTATCTTTTTCAGTTAGTGTTTTTGTGTCTTTTGGGTAGATACCTAGGAGTGGTATTGCTGGGTAATATGGAAGCTCCAAGTTAAGTAGTTTGAGGAGCCTCCAAACAGTTTTTCCATAGTGGTTGTACTAGTTTGCATTCCCACCAGCAGTGCAGGAGAGTTCCTTTTTCTCCACATCCTCG
>NW_004567107.1:62224069-62268247 GCF_000260355.1 Condylura cristata | reverse complement strand
GCAGATCGATGAAGTACACTGCTGAGGGGAGCAGCGGGCGGGTCAGGAGAGGCCATGTGGTCACCTCCGGGGCAGGTGGGAATCGAACTCAGGCAGAAGTGGCTTTATCTTCTCAGTGCAGTGCTTTGACCCGCTGTGCCACCAGTACATTTGATATTTTATAGCACTCATTGAAAATGGCAAAATACAAAGGAGTGCGCTAAACAATGCTTAACTCAACATTAGTCGTGTGTCAGTATCTGTCAGAGTAGCAGCCTCTGCATCTTTTATTGGAATTTGTTCAAGTGGCCAGCAGTTAAAAGAACATACCAAATCACTAAAATTTAAAGAGATGCTAAAGAAAAACACACACACACAGAAAACACAGTTTTATTAATGAATCTGATAGTATATCAAACAAATGATAACATAGGCAAAAAATGTAAGGAAAAAGCAATGCATTGCTTTACTAGAAGGCAATTTGAAAATAAAAAAAGAATACACTTTGATCTAATGTTTATGTATTTAAGAATTTTTACTGAGCAGATGATTGGAATATTAATTTTCCTTGCATAGTTATATGATTCCATTTTTTATCAACCTTTGTGTTTCTGAAAAATGAAATTCTGTGTAGTTTAAGAAAATTATCATGTAATTTCATAAATAATTTTAAGGTAATAACTTATAAAGATAAAAAAGTACACAGCACAGCTGGGATTCAAATTTAAGTCTGTCTGCCTATTATTGTTAGTGAGTGCTTTGCAAAAGCAGTATTATATGGGTGATAGAAGGTAGGTATAAACTCTCACTAGCGGCTAAAAGTCATTAAACACTCATTAAACAGCTGCAGTTGCTTGTTTTGTGGTGGTGTAGTGTTCAAAGTGGTAGCAGCAATTGTAAAAATCGAATCAATGGCAGTGATATAAAAACAAAGGAGTATGTGAATATAAGATCACAGAGTGGGGAGCAGGACAGGAGGGCCTACTGAAGTATACTGCTAAGAAGAGCAGTGGGAGAAACAGGAGAGGTCTCCTTTGCCAGGATACAATTGTGATTGTGTGGCTGGCACTGCGATTCAACACCTACGCCATTAGGGAGGCCCCAGAACATAAATATATTTAAGGTTTCCAATAGTTAATAATGGAAAGTCAAAACTAGAAAAGTAGTAAATTGTTAAGTTGGAAATGTGATGCATTATAATACAACAGAGGTGCCACATGATAGCTTTGTGACTTTAAATAATCTGGCTGGGTTCTCCCTGGTGGCGCAACAGGTTGAAGCACAGCACTGAGAAGCTTGAGCCACTTCTGCATGGGTTCAATCCCCGCCTGCTCCGGAGGTGACCACATGGCATGGCAGATCTCTCCTGGCCCACCTGCTGCTCCTCTCAGCAGTGTACTTCTTAGATCTGCCTGTTCTGCTCCCCACCCTGTCCCTGGTGAATTCTCTCACCCTCCGCATCTCTGGCCTGTACCCCAGCTCTGTATGAATAAATAAATAAATCTTTTAAATAAATAAATAATCTGGCTATCTGATATTGATGTCTGTTTCCTCCTTTGTAATCCAAGCTGCAAAACATTATGCTTATACTGAAAATTTAATATTCTCACGTAAGAATGAAGTACTCTAGAATATGACAAGCATCCAGAACAATAATACCAAACACTTGGCATTATAATAGTTGTTCTTCTGTTTCCCTAATATATTAAGATACATTGAATATGTTTTCTCCTAATTCAGTGATTTTAGCCTTCAAGGAAGAGGTTGGCATATATTTATTGCTCTTAGCACTTGACATATGACCTGGACAAGATGTCTTTTAATTGAATTTAAGATGCAGGAATAATAGGCTAGCTATAATTTTTTTTTAAAGTGGAGACGTTTTAAAATATAAACTTATGACCATAAATTACCTAGGAAACGACCCAAAGATGAAAATCAATTCAAATAATAGGAAACTAAGAAACTATAGAAAATGCTGTCAATGAGGATAGTGTTCCAGTTACATGAATATTAGATAATGAAATATTTATGCCTTTGCCTTTGAGAACAACTGTGTGTCCTATAATGACTGTCATTGTTAGTGTGGGATATGTGCGCCAAGTCTTGAGAAAATCCTCTGTGGACACTGGTTTATGAGCAGATGAGGTAATCCCGACAGAATGGAAGTAATATCTGAAAAGGACAAAAGAAGAATTCTGAACCTAAACTGGTAAATGAAGAAATTGTTTCAGAAATAGAGAAAAGTTGTTCAACATTAATTTTTTTTAAACATAGTAACCTTGACTTGCAACACTCTATATGATACATATGTATAAATTTGGAAGCTGTTTTGCTGTCTTCCTTCACAGGGTCCAGATCTTCTAATGAAGTCACTGTTGTCTCAGCCCCATTGTATTATTAGATATTTTGCTGCAATGTGGTTACTACCCAAAGAGGAAAGATGGTGTTTCATTTTGAAAAGGAAAAGGTGCTATGGTTTTAGATGACTAATAAGGTGAAATCACTATAATATGTTAGAGATTTATTGGGTCAAAATGGATATGTCTTCCAAACTTATCTCAAGTCTCCTTAGAGGTTTTTCTTTTTCTTTTTTTGTATTAAGTGATGCAGCAACCAGCTTTATACAGGTATGAACTGACACTAGCTCATTTCAGTTTTGTTTTCAGAAAATCAACATTTTAATCTTCTTGAACACAGTGCACAGGAAAAGAAAGCAAACTTTGCATCATGTCATTTTATCAGGACTTTCCTTTTCTTACACATTGGAGATTTTCTGGTATCTTTGCTGTGCTAACTGTGGAAATTCACCAAATTCTCCTTGATTTTTTAAGAATAATACTTGATTAATGAGATATGGAAAGTAGAGGATAAATATCCTATTCTTCTTTGTCTCAGAATTAAAATTCTTATTCTGCTGTTATGTGTGTCCTAAGTAGAATCGTGACCCATGCTCACACAATGCTAATCTACTACATAACACAGTAAATTTTATTTTCCTCATGTCATTTTATTGTTTTAGTTCTCACTGATCACTACCTATAGGGGTCAATTCCCAAAATAAAAAAAATCTTCATGCAAACATTTGTTTCATGCTTGCATGAAACTTTTTTTTTTTTTTTGGTCAGGGAGGCCACCTAAAAGAATGGGTAAATGATCACACAAAATACTCTCAGGATACGATTCTGGACCTGGTTATTTCATTGTCAGTTAAAAAGCCCTGGTTATGGAAAAGTTAAAATGTAGCTGTCCCCAATTTACAGTGGTGTCAAATACCTCAATAGGGTTATAAAACATTTTACTGTTTTACATTTTGTGGTGGATTTTAATGCTTTACATATGAAATTTTGAAAATCTGGCTTCTGTAATAGTGGAGGCACTAAAAGATAATGGACAATGATATTTTTTAAGGACTGTGTTGTTTGCTGGAAATGTAGGATTCGGTCCTTATTTCTGCATGTGCAGGGAAGACTTTGGTGAAAATCTAGCTCAGTTTGCAGTTGGAAAAGTAACATAGCTCTTGAAGAGACTAAAGACATATTTTTTTACAGGACTTCTGGGCCAAATTCAGCACCCAATTGAGAAAGAGTAGGACTTTGGCGCTTGGAAAATAGTTATTTTTGTAGAAAACCTTGAAGATTTTCAAACCTCAGATTTTCCTGGACTTTCTTGTCTAGAAAGTGCACTTTCCTCCTTCATTCAGAGATGATCCTCCCTTGGCTTAGAGACAGCAAGAACCTCACCTGGTACGTTGCTCACAAATTGATGCTTGTCTTCCATAAGATCTGACATTCTCTCTACCATTCTCCTGTTGATAGGGCCCTTTTTCTACTGATTATACTTACTCAAAGGAGTGTATCCACTCCTGTGTTCATTACAGCATCCTTTGCAAGTTCATGAAGTAATAGACACAATTTAATTGCCCAGCAGCAGAAGAGTGGATGGATAAAATGTGGGGATTACTATGCTAGAAAGCAAAAAAAAAAAAAAGAGTGAATTCATATCATTTGCTACAAAATGAATTGGAACTGGAAGAGATTATGCTATATGAAGTAAATCAGGAGGGGAAAGACAAAAACTGGATGATTTCACTAATATGTGGAGTATAAACAAAATAAAGGAACTGACAAAACTAAACAAAAATAGAATCTGCTATAGAATTGAAGCTACTAGAATGAATACATGTGGATAGGAGGAATAAAGGAAGAGGAGGCTCAGTGGACTAGGATGAAAGGTTGCAGGTGCTAGTTTGGTGGTGGGTGTGGTTGTGTAACATACACTAGAAGTGTGAACCTATACCCCTAAATCTTAGACAGTTGCAAACCAACTGTTATCAATAAAAAAAACAGTACTCCCGTTTATTCACTGAAAGAGTTATTTAAAGATATATGTACAGGCAAGAATAAGGAACACAGCTGGACCAAACTTGGAATTATTAAACCATAGGTAGTAGAATAGAAGACAGAAGAGAGTTTAATAGTATAGCAGTTAAGCCATCGAATTGTCATATACAATTTTTAATGTATAAGATTTTTATATAGCCTGTCACACCAACTAATTAACTATTTACCTAAAATTAAGGAAGGCTTTCCTAGGAGAGCTTTATAGTAAAAAAAAAAAAAAGTAATAATAATAAATGAGAATTTACAAATGTAATAGCATTTAAGTCATGCATGTAGAGGGCCAAGTGTGTGTGTAAATTTTCTTAGATTCAAGGAAGACATCTTCAATTTGAAGTAATATCTGTCCCCACTCTGAGAATTTGCACTATATGAGAAAAACATCTAAAATTGATATAATTTAACTGGAGTTTTCAGGCTACCATAGACATTGCCAAAATGATCATTTCTATCTCTAACATATGCTACATTTATCTTTATGCTTTTGGCTCAGAGAAGAGAAAATGAATGCCAGAAAGATAAAATCTACATTTCAGTTGAAAATCTGAATGTCAAGTTGAAGAAGTATCATTTTCCCAATGTTAAATATTGACTCAGAGAAAAAATGTTTTCGGTTTTGCTTTCCTTAAGAGTTTTATTCCTCTTGGAATACTTTTTGTCTTTTTAACAAATCCTTTTATTTAGATTATTGTGATGTTTCATGCTAATACTGATAGCACAGTTGTTTCCATTTTACCCAGTGATGCTTCTGTCTTCAATTTTATCAACTTGCAATCTGTTTCTGAATTGCTGCAACTGATGTTCAGGTCTAGTGGAATTTTTTTCCTACTCCTTGGATACCTTTCTCTAAAATATAAACTACTATACTTCATTAATTCTCCTGAAGTGACACTTGTCTATGAGAATGTCAAGAATCAAATGTTAATTTTCAATGGTTTTGCACACCACTGCCTACTCCTATCCTGTCTATCTATAGGGGTGAAAGTAGATTGTATGTAAGGTTGGTTTCTCCCATTTTCTGATTCAGTAAATACAATGCTAGTCAACATAATGAGGATGCTTTTAGCATCAGTAGCTTAAGACAGATTTTTTCCCCATCTTGGGGATGTCAGGAAGATGTTCATGTGTGTCTACATGAATGCTACCTTCCCAAATACCTATTGATTCTAAATATAAGATTATTTTCTATTAGAAGTTTCAGTCTGATGACACTATATTATATATTGTCTTTATCAAAAAAAGTCAGTATCACCATTTTTGGAGCAAATTCTGTCTGGATTCAAAACTCAGAGGCAGCACACTTTTCCCAATGTGTTAACATGTGCAATGTTACTTACATCTATTATTCTTTTTTTAATTTAAAATGAGATAATTACATGCTTTAAACATTAATTGAGATAGTGTATATAAAATGATTCATGTAGAACTTGATATAGTTTAATAAACTGCTCTTCTGATTCTTGTAATTGAACATGCCACATCTCAATAAATATGATAAATATAATAATGAATAGAAGGTCTTTGTCTCCACATATTCTTCTTCTAGTTATGATATATGATAAAATTCCCAAAAAAATTAGAAAACAAATGATAAGTTAATGTCTGTTTTTAAATCAACAAAAGATGGGGGTTCAAAAAAATATAAAGATTAAATTCCAAAGACATAACTGAAATTTTATTAAAAAAGTAAGCCTTCTCTTTCTTGAGGCATATGCTGACACTTGGGAGTGGGTGTGTAAAAGATCAAAGTAGTCAAACATAGAGGAACTCTGCTGGATGAGGAGAAAGCAGCAGAATACTTAACAAGCCACTAGGCTGGTATGATGAACTAGAGTGATCTTATTTTTGTTATTCTTATATTTGCCTGTATACTTCTTCCATGTTAAAATGTAGTTGGGATCCTGGTAATCTTGTCTGTTTGCCATTTTGACAAACAGGAAACTCCATAATATTATTTTGAGTAAATAACCCCAGACTTCTTAATCAGTTCCCCATATTGAGATAAATGCCTGCCATATCTTTATTACAATGTATGTCTTATTTCTACTATTATAAATAATATTATAATAAAAATCACAATACATATTTTGAAACATTTTCTTAGCATTCATTCCAGTAATTGTGATAATTGGGTCAGAGTTCCCATTTTATTTTCCACAGGATTTAATTTTTTCATGCTGTCACTATTACAAAGAAAATATCTGAAACATGACATCTCTGAATCTTAACAGAAGAGGGTACAGAAACTACTCTGTAATTACCAGTACTTAGTACTTATTCATCAAACCAAGAATAAAGGGAAAACCATACAGGAGAATCATGTCTCCAGATTCAGATGAAGGGAAAACAATTTCTGAATCAAGACAAGTACTAGTAGCAACATAGTATATTTATTAGGACAGGGATAACTAACTCTTGTAAATGTTCAAGTGATGGGACATGAAAATTATTGGGAAAGGAAGCATTACCTATATATTACCCCATATATTAATATTTAAAATGAAATGAAAAGGACATTATGGTACCTCAGCTTTGGGTTATGGTTATTTTTAAAAAAAGATTTACTTATTAATACATACAAATGCTGGGGTGCAGGCCAGAGATGTGAGGCATGAGAGTACTTACCAGAGACAGAGTGGGGAAAAGAACAGGCAGACTGGAGTACACTGCTGAGGGGAGCAGTGGGTGAGACAGGAGAGGTCTGCTGCGCCATGTGGTTAGCTCCCTGATTGGGGATCGAACTTGTGCTGCAGTGGCTGCGTAGAGCTTCACAGTGCTGTGTCTTAACCTCTTTCACCACCAGGGAGGCCTCAGCCTTGTTTTTTAAAGCCTACTTCAATAATGAGAGCAATATTCATTGATTTTTTTTTTTATGTTGGAAAGTTTTCCCTGGTATATTTCTGATATTAAAAAAATAAATGGAAATTAAAGGATGTGTCCTCTTTTTTCCCTTGACCATTAACTCCATTTTCATCAAATATGTAAAATGGTACATTAAGTAAATTGAAGCATGAAGAAAGATTACTAAAGTGATTATCCAATTTAAACATTAATATTTATTAATTATATGTGATTTTAGCATAATTTAATATTTCATAAGTAGTTGGAAAATATTAGCTACTTGTTCATTCAGTTGAAAGCAAAGCTAAATACCCTCAAAGCACTCTAATTTAAAATATTAAAACTGAGTAAGTTTTATCTGAAATATTTGATACTACTAATAATTCAGTATCATGATTTCTTTTAGTTAAGGTTAACTTGTAAGTAGCCCTTGCTACTGTTTTACTACATAACATTTGTAAGACTTTAGGTTACTTTCACTTGAGCAGCAGCACTGGTCTATCCTTTTGACTGAACACAGAGCTTATGCAGCTATCTGTGTAGAATCACCATGGACAGCTGCCTCACCTCTAAAACTCATGCAAGTAAGCTAACTTACTTGCAAAATACCCCAGCTCTTTTTCTGTTACAGGTTTCAAAATAGAGAATTCTTTGTCTGTTACCTTGCTAGTTCCCGGTTTGATCTTCATTATAGGTTGCAATTGAATTTTCCAGGGAATCATACAATAAAATAGGATTAGCTTCATAAGTGCCAGTACCTACTGATGATATAATGTTTAAATCAATATTCTTTATTTGCATGTTCATCTTTTCATTCACTTCTGGAACAAAACTTCCCTGCCTGGCTGGATGGAAATATGTAGTTGTGCAGCTTTTGCTCATGTATGCAAAGATACATGATTGCCTAATGCTGTATTACTCTGGAAATGGATCTAAAAAGCAAGAAGGCCTCAGAGCCAACCACTATAATTAATTGCAAAATGTCATCATTTTTGATGCCACTATGTTCAGGCCTATCTAATAGTGGCAAAATGGGCAAGATTAGGTACTCCAGATTACTATTAACTTCACTTGCAATATGGCATAATTTGGACTGCATATGGAGATATAGGAGATTGGAATTTAGATTTGTGTTTTAAAATTGGTGCATTATTAAAATACCTGATAAAATAGCTTATGTTCACATGCACTGATAAGATAAAGTGTTTAATTCATATATTTATTTCCCAGTGTGCTGCTGTTCTCCAGTGTGACATATTTTAGTAGCATGGAATGATAAAACCTTGCCAAAGCATCTTATAGCTATCTTTTGCCAATAAACCCAACCAGGCTAAAATAAAGTGGTTATTTTTTAGTTTTAGATTGCTAGATAACCTTCATTTTTCATTTACCCATGATATATTACCAATTAAAATATAAACTTGAAAGAATAAAAAACATGTATTAAAATAATAAGTCTTGTATGTTACTACACACATATATACACACACGTGTGTGTGTGTGTAAGAGCTGTTGTTACACTGTAAATGGGAAACATACTTACTGGAGTTTTCTTTCACTATGGAAGAATAAATAATGTTTGCAGAAATGAATTAGGGATAGTTTATTCACAACGCAGAAAGTGTGTATGAAGTACTTGAATATCTGAGCAGTGAACTGATGCTTGAAGACATGTGGAATGGGTTGAATATCCCGGTATTTAAAAGATTTCTGTTGGTCTCCATTGCTATCTTCAACAGGTACTATCAAAGTGTGATCACTTGTGTTTTCCTCTTTGGATCTTGGCATTGGGTTAAGTTCAGAGAATTTCCTTTTGTGTTTGTTTTGCTTTGTTTCTCAGACACAGGAGAGCCTAGAAAAAAAGTGGTTTCCAGGTACATCTGTCTTCTCCTTGGTAATCAGACTATTCCAAACACAGCTATGATTTATTTAATGCTCACAGCAATAGTATGAAACACATTCTATTATCTTCTCATTAAATATCTTGAAGAAATCACAACACAGTTTAAATAACTTGCCAAATTTCATAAAGCAGGTTGGAGATGGAAGGACTTCTGTTATTCCCAGTGTGAGCCTACTGGATGGTGAGTTCTAGACAGATAGAGGGAGATTTTTCCTAGATTAAATTTAAAAAATCACTGTCAGTAAAATAAAAGAGGTTGATTAAAAAAAGTAAGTGTGTAAGTACAGAGGAAAGAATGATCAATATAAGGAAGAGGAGAAGCAAACGTGTTAAGAGGGAACTTGGACAAATTGAGACAACAAAAATTCAAGTCATGTCAGAAAGAAAAAGTCCCGTATGTAGCACCAAAATTTTCTAGGGTTTACTTTGAACAGTCAAAGGCAAGTAAGTATATTAACACAGGCTAAGGGAGTTTTGAGGACACTTTGTATCTAAAAAGTTCTGTGGGTTCTTGAAGCACCTTCCCTTCTCTCCTTTTTAGGAGCATTCATGGGCATCATCCTTTGTGAGTAAGATAAAATATCATTGTCTTCCAACAAATTGAGCTATTCACTGTTCCTCTGTACAGCTAGAGTTGCAGAAATGTTGGTGACAGAGAATCTGCTGTTCATCTTGTTGCAAAATGGGATAATTGAAGGACATAGTCAGAAAAGAAAGTTGGGAGAGTTAGGAGAATAAAAGTTACATTATGGGTGGAAAGACACAGTAGAAGTTGTTTGTCAAGAAGATGACACTTCCTCTTTAGATAAAGATTTATAACTTCTTTTTGTCCTTTTATCATATTCTATTATGCATCTTTTCTTTTTTTAGAAATATTCCAGTTATATAGACACCTTGATACAACTCATAGTTCTACCCTTTCAGGGTGAAAAGTAAACTTTATTGTAAAATCAGAAATGTAGTCTAACCAAAAAGGGAATGAGGTCAAGCTCAATGACTCATAAGAACAAACAAGCTCGCACAGCAAGATAAGTCGAGAGTAATGGGGTAAACAAAGTGTTTAATAAACATGAAGGGAGATAGACCTTGGGCCAAAGAGAGCACCCCACATGGCCTCAGTGTGCCATGCTCCTGAGTTAATTGTCAGTATTCAGTAGGAAAGATTTTCCACATATCATTTAGATTGGTATTGTTTTCACAATAGGCACTGTGTAAATCTTTTTCAATTTCAGTAACAATGTAAAATCATGTTTTACTCAAACTTTTGCCTTGAAGGGGGATAAAAATTATCTAGATTTGGTTGAAGAAATTATTGTGCATTTGCATACTACATTCAAATTTATTAACTTTAATGTAAATTTTATTTATAAGTACCATTAAAATGACATTAGCAAACTATATTTCCTTATATATTTATGTATTTGTTTCCTTAGTAATGCCTATGATATTAAGACCATCTCTTGATTTCATATTACCTATGCACATAAGATATAAGTGCATTTTAAAACAGTATAATTTACAGCAAACTTGTACAGTCACAATTCTTACAAATCAACAGTTTTCTTCATTTCCTCATTTTTCTGAATTGCAATACAGATATAAAAATTACTTTGACTTTTAAAATGTAAATCAAATTATCTTTATTTGCATAATACAATATTTTAATCCAAAAGACAAGAAAAGTCATCTCAATGAGTTAATAAACTAGTCTGTATTTTGGCTAATCTATAACATCAAAATGCACATATCTTATAGTCTTTCTAGATAACTTCTTTGTTGGCTTACAGTTAAGGGGTATCAAGGCCCCCTTGTACATTCAAATGGAATCTGGCCATCCAGATGCACAAAGACAAAGTATACCCAATGTAAAAAAAACTTCAATAGAATTACTGTGCAGGGGGAAGAAAATTCATGATAAGAGTTTTCCAATAAGAAATGCAAGTCAAAATCACAATGGGATACCACCTCACACCAGTGAAAATGGCCCATATTAAGCATACACACACACACACATACACAATTAGCATCTTAAAATAACAAATGTTGGCAAGGATGTGGAGAAAAAGGAACCCAATTATATTGCTGGTGGCAATGCCAGATGTCCCAACCACTCTGGAAAGCTTGTGTGGAAGACCCTCAAACTACTAAAAATGGAGTTACCATATGATCCATCAACTACTCCTAGGAATCTACCCAGGAAACACAAAACCATTACAATAGTTGAGACATGGAAACAACCTAATGCCTGCAAACAGATCATTGGATAAACAGATATGTTACATATACAGAAAGGAATACTACTCAGCAAACAAAAAAAAGATAAATTCATGCCATTCACAGCAACATGCATAGCACTGGAAGATCTTATGCTAGGTGAAATAAGTCAGAAGGAAAAAATGACAGATGGTTTCAACTATAGGAAGGATATAGGGGAACCAAACAAGGGATCAGGATTTAAAAAGTTATCAGGCAAAAGATAAATTGGAGGAAAGGGATCAGAATAGGGGACGAAAGTGCACAAGAGACTACGGTAATGGTTCACAGGTGACTTGGTGGTAAGAATTCTATGGGATTACACCTGAGAGAAACAGTGCAAAAATACATACATAAAAGGGGAGAAAAAGCATGTTTCCCAATAAAACAGCCAGATTACCCATCCCCTCATTGGCAAATATCCAGCCAAACAGCTGGCCCAAAGAGGGGCTGCTAAGGCCCAAAATCTTGCGAGAAGGCTAAGGTACCTTCTGGCAGGGTGCCAAAGAAAAGGGGCTCTGAGGCATAATCCAAAAAAACTGGGGCAAAAGGAAATACCACATCAAGATACCAGCTACCTTTGTCCTCCGCCCAGGTGTCTCTCACTCACATCTCTTCATCATGTCCCTTTCAAGCATTTCCTTCTACATTAACTTCCCAGCAGTGCCAAGGTGCAAGTCATTCTTTTCAGCCCAGTCTCCTTCCTTATTATATAGCTTTGCCAGTTCATTCAGCTAGGCCTGTCATTAAGTGCAGAGACAGGGAACCTATATAGTATGTCCCCTAACAGCTTCATTGAATGTATAAGGAAAGCTTTTCTTAGGGGAGGAGGGCTCATTCTGTTAGCAAAATTGAGTTGTTACATATATGTATATTCACAACTTGGTGTTATTCCTCATAAATAGAATTTTAAGAAACATTAGTAATAAATTGATAAAGAAAATTATGAAACCCGATTGAAAAAAAACACAATTTAAATATCAGCTCCTGAATGGAAAAGTAAAGAGTTCAAGAATTCTCTGATATTAATATTTAACTTTCCTTCAGTTACTGTAATGCTTTAATACAAATGCTTTTTGGCTTAAAAAATAATACCACAGATAATTGTGAAAATAATGGAATAGAGACAGTCAAAAGCATACTGAAAACAAAATGAAGATATAGTTTTATTACAGGTGTCTTAATATTTTCCAAAAGCACTTCAAAAATAAGTAAAGAATTACAGTATCATTGGGGAAATAACTCTTTAAAATATGATATTGGACAGTTAAGAAAATGGGAAAATAACAATACCCCAAGATAAACTTACATGAAAATATTCTACACCCAGCATCTTGAAAAAATAATAGCAGATAGATTGAGAAGATAAATGAACACAATAAAACATTTATATGTTGAAGACGTGGAGGTGAATGTGAGGTGAAGGCTCCTTGGTTGGCTCTGTGTGTAAAGATAAGGATCATTAAAAAAAACTTTCAAGTACACTGGATACAGAAACTTCTGAGAAAAAAGAATGATCAATTTGACTTTTGTCTTTGTACCACTCTGAATCATCTGTCTCTTCAGGGGAAATAAATAGTTGCTGAACTGTGAGGTGTGGAATGCAAATGAAGTTTGAGGTACTATAGCTGTTCTGGCAGAGAGCACAAACTCTCCCTTATAGGCTCAACTACCATCTGTAGTCAACATTGATATATGTACAATTAAGATTAATTTTGGTTTCAAGGAAGTATTTCATTTTCATGACTCTAAGAAGGATGCCTAAACGTCATTTCCTTAAAGTTGTATCTGTTCTCCTTACTTTTTAAGCCTTTGTTTTAATTCTATCATTTTTAGTAATCTTGATTTACAGTAATATATATGATTTAAGATGGCAGGTGCACACTTCTTTTGATGTAGGTTAAGAAATGGCTGGATGATTTAGACTATGTCTTGCAAATGGAGATCCCAGTCCACAGGGAGATTACAGAATGGCAAGGCTTTTTCTGGCAACTGAGATTAGGATCACAACTTCCCTGCTTCCTCAGTAAGGAATTAAGGCAAGAGGAAGAGTTTGGACTTACTATGCCCTAGACTTGAGATCTTACTAACAGATCAAGATAAATGAAAACACATTCAAAACAGAAGATAAATCTGAGAGAAAAAGCCACTCAGCAGACAGTAAAGGTCACTAATACGGAGTTAGAGCGTGAGATGGAGCAATAAAAACAAAAACAAAAACATAGTTTTATGTCAAAATGAGACACATGGAAAAAATAAACTGAGAAAACCTGCCATATAATGGATTTTACCTTATTTTATAAATGCATCTTGCAAATGAGTAACAAATAGGCAATTCCAGTTTTTAAAAACTGAGCAAAGAAACAAACCCTAAGGCCAAAATGCATATTAAAAACAATTCCAACTCAAGCAACAAGTGCTAATTAAAATGTCATATATTTTGAGCTGTCAAATACTGTATGATATCAAAATGAAAAGACCATTAATTCTAAGATATTCTAATATGTTTTGTCGCACTGCAGAAAGTCAAGCCAATCATACTATGTTATAGCACAATGTTGGGGAAGACTGTCGATTGTAAACTGCATCTCAAGATCAGATGTTGTAACACACACCAAATAGATGAATAGATGAAATGATTACTTAAAAATGTATATTTCTGAGATTATCGTCAATGGGATAATTAGAAAAATGTTATTTTAAAAAAAGGAAAATGAATACAAAACCTCACAATGTTCATGTCATACCTGATAAAACAAATTCACTGCTTCCTTAGCAAGAAATTTTAGAAGTTCTTATCAGAGTACTCCACTATATTCTTTTTAATTAATTGCTATAATTTTGCTTAACTTGTATAAAACACATGACATGGGATTTTCTTGGCAAATTGTAATTAGTTAGTTCATCTTTTTACATTCCTGTCAGGCAGACTTTCATACCAGTGGATGCCTCTTTCCCTTTTCCATTCCTTTCCCCTCCCTTCTCACTCTAGTATTTCTTTACACCCTCCTCTCTTCTCTTTTCACTTCCCTTCTTTCTTTCCCCAATTCTCTCCCCTTCCCATTTCCTTTGTAAAGACAAGAGAGAAGAAGAAATATATCAATCTATATTTTAGAGTATGATTTGAAAAATGGAAAGTTAGTGATTTACCTAAAACCACAAAGCTTTGAGTATAAAGTATTCTGCATTGGCAGAAATATCTCCTCTTTGTGAAACTGTGAAAATCTTCACATTATGAGAAAAGTAGACTATTTCAATAATATAGTAAAAATTTCTCAGACTTATCTTAAACAGACATTAGCATATGCATTTCCAAAAAAAAAAAAAAATAATGATTCCATGGCTCTGGATGTAAATATTATTTACATCCAGTTTAAGGAAAGCAAACAATGTAGACAAATGCCAAGAAAAGGTAAGCTGTTATTTGAAATTTCTCCATTGAGAAATACCTATCATTAACTCAGTTGAATATACTTTCAGATATTTCTTTGCCTATACCCAGATAGAAACAGACTGAGAGAACTAAACAGATAAGCAGACTGTCAAATGAATACTATGTGCTGTAGAAAATGTTAAATATAAAATTGTTGGGAAGAAAAGATTTCCTGAACTCTACAAATAGGTTTTAGGTCCCCACCCTTACCCCAGGCCAAAGAGATCCATGACATCAAGGACTAAAAATCCCATGTCATGACCCCTGAAGGGAGGATTGCTGGGAACTGAGGGTAGAGTTTAGCAGCCAGGTTTGGTATAAAGCCAGACACACAGATCACTAAGGTCTTGGGTTTTTCCCCAGCTTTCATTGTGTTATTGGGGTTCCAGATTAATGGAAATGGTAAGAATAATTTCTCTTTCTCCCTGAGTTATTATTTTTTTTTCTTTAAAGATTTATTTATTCATATACAAATAAGGGTATAGGCCAGAGATGTGGAGTGTGAGAAGATTCACCAGAGACAGAGTGGGGAGCAGAACAGGCAGATTGACTGAAGTGCACTGCTGAGAGGAGCAGTGGGCGAGACAGGAGTGGTCTGCTGCACCACATGGGTCACCTCCCTGCTTGGGGATGGAACTTGTGCTGCAGTGGCTACAGGTAGCTTCAAAGTGCTGCACTTTAAACACCCTGTGCCACCAAGGAGGCCCCATTTACCATTTGGGTAAATTAACTCTTTATTTCCCTTTTTGTGTGTGTATTTAAGTGCATGGGTATGAACCTTCAGTCATGCTAACCCATTTCATAGGGGTTGCCTTGTAACAAAACTATCAAATTTAATTTTGCTTTAATTTACAAGAAAAAAAACACAAATGAAACCAAATGAACACTGAATCTAGAAAAAAATCTTTATAGATTGTATTTATTTGAATATTCCTCTGAGGCAAATTGAAAGGATTATAAAAACACATTTAAACATTGTAGTCATTTTAAACACTATGTTTCAAAATTTCAAAGTACTATTTTATCCTCCATTGTGGAAGGTAAACAAACTATTCTTCTCACATTGATTCCCAGCAACACTCTCCTCATGTTTGAATATTGATGACATTTTTATTTTAATAAGCTTCATGAATTTCCATTATATAGAATTTTAAGTTTCCTCTAAATTCTTAGTACTAATCCTAGATGTAGTCTTACTATATCACATTGCCATAGCTTCTGTTTGTTCCTGGTTTATGTGTTTTTCGGTTTTCCTATAAAGCACTTCTTTCTCTCTGTCTCTCTCTGTCTCTCTCTCTCTCTTTTAAAGGATTCAGTGATGCTATTTCCTGTGTAGGTACTTCTGCCTAGTGATTTTGATAGTTTAACCAACACTTTAATTGATTTTTCTTTTCAGTTTCCTTTCAAATTTCAGTTTCCTTTCCAAAACTTTCCAACATCATAACTTGGAACAGATAATATTAAATCACTAAAGACAAGGAGATGACAAAAGGAAAAAAGAGATTTAGTTTTGGGCAGTCTTACGTACATAGACAAGTGCTTTAGGAGTTTTTATTATTTTTTTAAAGATTTATTTATTTATGCATACAGAACTGGGATACAGGCCAGAGGTGCGGGTGTGGTAAAAGGATTAACCAGAGACAGAGTGGGGAGCAGAACAGGTAGAACGATGAAGTACACTGCTGAGGGGAGCAGCGGGCGAGACCGGAGAGGTCTGCTGCACCATGTGGGTCACCTCCGAGGCAGGGATCTAACTCATACTGAAGCAGCTGCGGCTAGCTTGCAGTGCTGCATCCTAGCAATATTTGCAAATAAATTATTGTTTCTATTGTTTATTGTTTCTGTTATGCCACCAGAGAGGGTCCTCTTTAGAATTTTTTTTTAATAATTTAATTATAGCACTGTGTCTAGTATAAGTGTTTAAGTAAAAAATGCATTGTATGTAAACTGGCCACAAAACGGCAATTGTCTGCTCCACCTAACAGTGACAAAGTCCTAGGGTAATATAAACTAAT
This sequence comes from Condylura cristata, assembly GCF_000260355.1. NCBI lineage: Eukaryota > Metazoa > Chordata > Mammalia > Eulipotyphla > Talpidae > Condylura > Condylura cristata. The sequence goes on along the minus strand of NW_004567107.1, from coordinate 62,251,423 downwards.
ACTTAAGCAGCAAGATATATTTGTTAGAGGGAAAGGATGTCTGGAAGGAACCCTACAGCAATAAGTTTGGTGGGCTATACCCCATTCCAGACCAAAGAGATTAGGACACAGGAATTACAAATTGCATCATCATCAAAGAGAAAATTGCTGGGACCTGGGGGTGGAGTTAACCAGCCAGATTTGATATAAAACCAGACATATGGACCTTGGGGTCTCTTGGCCTTTTGGCTTGACTCTTGACTTTTTGCCACCTCTTAGCATGCTATTGGGATTCCAGGTCAGTGGAACTGGTAGGACATATTAACCAACTTATCTCCCTCTCTTTTCCCCTGAGTTATTCATTTCTTCATTTCCCCTTCTTTTGTAAATAAACCCTTTATTAACCTTTGTGTGTGTGTCTGCAGTTGAGTCTTATTGTAAGTCCCCACAGTCAGGCAGCCCATTTCATATCAGGGTTGCCCTGTAACATACTCAAAACTCCCTAGCTTGACAAATGGAAAATAATGGAAAGCAATATAAGCTAATTAAATGCTTTCCATTAATTGAAACGCAGACAAACTGAAAAGGATTTAGATTTAGTTCTAAATATTAATCATGAAGAGAAGATTATAAAGAAAGTGTTTAGAACTTTTAAAAATAAACTATTTCAATTAAATAAACAATAGAAACTAATTTATTTGCAAATATTGTTATATTGAACATTCTTTAAATGTCATCATTTTTGCATCACCCATTGGACAATTACAAAGCATGATTATTTTGTGTTTAATTGATAAATGCTAATTAAAGCTGAAAAAACCCTGAATTTATAAATATTGTATGATTTTGAATGTTTATTAGTTCAGGCTAACTTTCTAACCCTGAACTTATTTATTCCAGTTAATAAATGTTTCCTTAGCATCTGCTGTTCATAAAACCACTATAATAAATTATAAACTTTTCATTATATGTATATATTGTATACATTAAAATTAAATATTGTAATCTTTATAAAAACAGTGAAACTTAAAAATTATACACATGTAATTATAGAGGACAAACATAAAGAAATATACAATAGGTTTCTGGCTACATCAACTGAAGTCTAAAATGCTCCTGTACTTTGATGTATATACTCCACACTTCTACTCTGGTTTTTATAGACATGAATTGATTATCTCAACCAAAATGGATTTTGTTTTTGGAGACTTTTCATGGCAAACAAACTCTGAAGAGATTTATGCAAAAACCATAATTTTCTTTATTGAATCATAAGAGATTTGTTTTTATTACTAGGAGATGACTGTAGTCTCATTTCCCTAGAAATTTTATTTTGACTTATTGGTTTGTCAAGGACTTATTGAGAATACTATGCAATGAACTTAAATATTTAAATATGTTATTTAATTTTTCATAAACATGATGCTATATAGAAAAATACAACATACAAAGCAATTCTGTCAGAAAGAAACATTGATCAGCTTCTAGTTTGAATCTTTGGTAAGGAAACCATCCAAAAAGTTTTATTCTTCAGAATACACTTAAACAGAAAACGTAATTTTCCTGCTACTTGAGATTGATAGAAAAATTTTGTTGTTTGAGAGTACTTCATAATGATTTGAAAAAAAATCAGACATCAGTCACAGAATTAGAGTTTGGTCTATATAAATGAAGAGTTCTCTCCATTTCATTTATATTTCCAGTGTTCTTTTTTTTTTTTGAGTGTCTGAAATGGGATTTTATTTTTCCCATCAATTTGTATCAATCAAATCACTTGAACAACAAAAGGGATTGAATTAGAGAGAAATATTATTCACATACCCTTAATGAAGCATAGTCATCAAATACAGATTTGATGGTAAGTGAAACTGAAGAGATGAGCTGTGGATAAAAAACTAGCTGAGGGTTACATGTATTATCTTTATGATTCAGATGAGAAAACTAAGGCATAATTATGTTAAGTAATCTGCCCATGCTACATTTTAGATAAGTAGCAGAGTCAAGCTTTGGACCAGACAGCATTGACTCTGAATTATATTTGTATATTACAAAGATAAGAAAACAAGCTTAGTGTTTATTTTTAATCTTCACAAAAATAATGAGGCAGACAATTGAGAATAATAATAATAGGTAAGGATTAATGGAAAAGGCAAGACCAAAACTAGGGTGAGGCCAACTTAAGGTTGTAACCTTAACAACCTTAAAGTAAAACATTTAAGGAGGTGCTTCACTTCAGGTTTGCGTAAGTGCCAATAACAGCACCCACAGCCACCCAGAGAGGGTGGCTCCTTAAATCTTAGAATATTTTTAAAATGAAAGAAGATTCTTGTATAGAAATAAAGTTTTGTTGTGGGTCATCAAGAAAATTGGACACATCCTAACTACCCCCAATATGATTTTTGTATGTGCAACTTATTAAATTTGCTAAAAACATTAAGAAGACACCATGCCCTTCAACCCACAATGGTGAAGGAAAATAAATGAGACACAGGTCATACAGCTGGCAGCAAAAAGCACAAAGTCCAGTTCAGCAGACCCTGATAATTAAAGATACTGCTACATTTTTATATAATCAAGTGCATTGTAGATGGTTGTATTTTTCCAAAAAAAAAAAAAAGGTGTAGTTCCCTATAGAATTTCAACCACAAATTGACCTGTGCACCATCACCACAGTCTCCTGTACTTTTTCCTCCCTTTTCCCAATCCATCTCTTTCTCCCATCCCCAGAAGGATGTCTCTGACTAATAATTGTCTGTTTTTGTTCTGTTTTGTATCATTACTATTTTCCCCTGAGGCCCTATTTGGTTCCCCTAAATTCCTCCTATAAATGAAACTATATGATATTTTTCTTTTTCCTTCTGACTTATTTCACTAAGCATAATTCCTCTATTTCCGTCAATGTTGCTGAGAATTGTCGGAGACCAGCTCCAACTTTTGAGGTGTCTGGAGGCAACACAGGCAGGACCCTAAAATGGGAAGGCGTCGGTGTGCGGAGATTCCAAGAGGGAGGAGAGGAGCGGGCGCAAAAAAGACATGGGAGTCGGAGCTGGGTGCAAATCTTCCTGCTCTGCCTTCAGCAGAGGTTTATTTTATACATTTCAAGCAGGCAGGGGGTGACATTAGCATATGAAAGGGGTTGAGATCACAATCACCTTTTTTCTAAGAATAGTCTGGGGTCCTTTTGACCTTTACTTGAGATTATAACATTCTAAAATCAATCTAGGTTAAAAAACAGGTATAGGCCCTCCCTGGTGGCACAGCAGGTTAAAGCACAGCACTGAGAAGCTAAAGCCACTTCGCATGAAAGCCACCTCCTGCCTGCCCCGGAGGTGACCACATGGCTTGGCAGACCTCTCCTGACCCACCCGCTGCTCCCCTCAGCAGTGTACTTCATTGATCTGCCTGTTCTGCTCCCCACTCTGTCTCTGGTGAAGCCTCTCACTGCCCTGCATCTCTGGCCTGTACCAGTTCTGTATGCATAAATAAATAAATCTTTAAAAAAAAAAAAACAGGTATATAGGTGCACAAAGTTTAAGACTAATATTACTACAGTGAAGATTGATAAAAATAAAGACCCTTAAACCTTATTTATTACTTGATGGTTTTTTCTACCTGAGATATCCTGGGAGGCAGGAAGAGGAAATTTCTTACAAATCAAGTTTCTGAAAAAGTTCTTTGAAGAAACTTGTTAAAAGGTTTTAAGTGAGTTTCCTTGAGGTCTAGACAGTAGAAAGCATAATTCGCTCTGAATAGGAGACATAGGTGAATTTCCTTATCTAAAGACCAGATAGTAGAATCCTGAAAGACTAGCCAGAAAGACTTTTGTGGATTGCTATGAAGTGTAGCAGGTAAAAAACTTGACTAGCTCTAAAACAGGCAACCTGGATGAATTTCCATAACTAAAGGCCAGACAGTAGGAAGTTTGAGTAATTCTTTTAGATGCTCAATAGAAGGCTAGGTGAGATAGTAGAATGATAAGATTTGGGTTTTCCTCCATCAGGCAGTGAGACTTTGCAGAAACAGCCCTTTTGCTTTTTTATTGATCAGCCAGTTGTCAAGTCACTTTTGACTTCAGAGGAATTTCTCACCCTGGTGCAGTGCTTGCTTGTCAGGGCAGGCAGGCCTTATGCGGCTGAGGCAATCCAATTGTAAACTGAAAGTTGCTCAGAATATTTTGATATTACGATTATACAAAAAAGGGAGGTCATAACATAAGTTAGCGTGGAAAGTCTGATTTTTCAGAGCAATTCCCCTCCATCCGTACCGTGTCTGACAACAGAGGTTGCATAGCTTGTGTCAGAGAATAACATTAGTTTATCTTTTTTGATTGCTGAATAGTATTTCATTGTGCTTATGTACCACACCTTGATCCAGTCATCAATTTTAGGACATTTGGATTGTTCCCAGGTTTACCTCTTATAGATAGTATTGCAGTACATATAGGGGTATAGATATTCTTTTGAATCAATGTTTTTCTGTCCTTTGTAGAGAATCCTAGGAGTGGAATTGCCAGGTTATTGGTAATTCCATATTTAGTTGTCTAAGGAACCTCCATACAGCTTTCCTTAGTGGTTGGACCAGTTTGCACTCCCACCAGCTGTGTAAGAGAGTTCCTTTTTCACCTCATCTTGCCAAAATTTGTGGTTGCTAGTTTTTTGATACATGCCATTCTTACTGGTGTAAGGTGGTATCTCATTGTGGTTTTGATTTACATTTCCCTGACTTTAAGGAATGTTGAACATTTTTTCATATGTCTCCTCTTTGGAGAAGTGTCTTTTAAGTTCTTTTCTCCATTTGTTGACTGGGTTGTTTATTTTGTTTTTGTTGAGTCCTGTAAGTTTTTTGTATATCTACATACATGTTACATTCTTACATGGAATATGAATATAAAGCAATATGATTTTAACATTCTTATAAAAATGATTAAAACTTACAATTTCTGAATTTTAGTCTGCTTCTCTATTGCGTTGTGGTGTTTTCTACTATTTCCATTCTATATTTTTACTTACCACCCACACTACCCATTGTCATTGCTACTTTAATCTAACAAATATCAGTCTAGCTTTGGGCACTAGTTTCTCACTTTCTTTTTTCTTTTTATCCTCCCTCCCTCTCCTGTTTTTTTATTGAGATAGCATTGGTTTACAGCACTGTGTAAGATTGGGGAACTCCTTAGCCATGCCACACCTAGCACCAAAGCACCAGTATTCCTGTGTCACCACTTCCACTTATCATTATCATATCCCTGTAATATGGGGCCCTCTCCTTAGTGTTCACTCCCCCTCTACTAGCTTCAATTCTACAGTCATATTTCTAGGCTTGTTTTAGTTTGGTTTTGTCAGTTCCTTTCATTTTCTTCTTTAGGAACTCATTTTTTCTATTTAACAACTACATGTAACATTATTCTGTTCTCTTATAATTTCACTGTAATATCTCTATTTTTTTCTAATTGTTTTACATACAGAATATTTTTTTCTGAATCTGAGGTTGTACATTTTCAATGAATTCCATGATATGCTCAGGTGTTTTCTTTTTACTTTTTTTTTTTTAAAGATTTATTTATTTATTCATACAGAACTGGGGTACAGGCCAGAGATGTGGAGGGTGAGAGGATTCACCAGAGACAGAGTAGGGAGCAGAACAGGCAGACGAAGTTCACTGCTGAGGGGAGCAGCAGGCGGGCCAGGAGAGGTCTGCCGCGCCATCAGGTGTTTTCTTTTTAATATTTTCTTTGCTATTTCTAGTCTATCCATCTGCAAGTGAAACCCAGGTTAACAGTTTTACAGTTTATTTTTTATGTTTTTTAATTTCTCAATCATAGGTTTATTTTTCTTTTTGTAGTTCAATAACCAGGCCCTGGATCTAAGTATGTGTAACACAAATAGAGTACATCTATTAGTCCGTGTTATATTTATTTTGCAAATTTTGCAATTAATCTATGATTTTGGCCTTCAGACTAGTACTGACTTAAGTGACTTTCACTTATGTGGGCACATGTATTGAATTGTGTGCAGCTGGAAAATAAGACATGTAATTATTCTTTTTTTACATAGTCTCTTAAGCCTTAATAATGTATCACTGTGGCTCATATGGGCACATGCGTTTTGTAGCCTGTTTTAATGAAATTATTCAAACACAGAGGGACACCACAGAAACAGTTTCTTGAGATAACACATACCTGATAAGCATCCCTGAGGAAACCCTGGATTCTTTGTTTTGAGGAATTCCCCAGGGTATACATATCCCTGACTTTCTCACCACTTCAGACAAATCTCATTTTTCATTGTTAGCATGTCTGAAAGTCCTGAACTTTTTAAGAATTGTACATAGACTTAAAAAATTTTTTTTGAGAATATGAAAAAAAACTGATTAGATTTATTTTCTTTCTTCAAATTGCTAATCCTCATAGGAATAGAATAATACTTTCTGTGTTGTTAGTGCTGACAATTGCTATTGTAATTTAATTGTATTTAAAAATGTGGAATATTTCATAAATAAGCATGGATAATTTCCAATTTCTACATAGTCTAATGGAGAGTTTCTAAAGAAAACATTCTTTTTCTCATCATCTCTTTATTACCTCATTGATAAAACCACTATTAAATATGTAATGTGCATTTTTTCATAATATCTTAAACAAAATTGTTTATATATTTCATAATGTCATGCATATGAATGATATGAATGCAAATATGTTTATATTTTGTAATTTAAAAATCTAATCGAACAACTAAAGTGTTATATAATCTAATAAAATCAATGTGCACATTACACTGCATTCTTTTTGCTTTGTTTTATATTTGCTGTTTTAAACTCATCTTTACTAAGTATCATTAAACATAAACTGGTATCATTATCTCCATTTCACCTAGGTAGAGATAATTCTTATTTTATCCACTACTGTGAGATTATAGTTTTCAGAAAAGGTACGTAATTAGCACAGTGAACAGTGTGCGAAATTTGCTAATGCCCACTACATCTAATTTCATTTCTATCACTACTAACTTTGTAACAAGAGGGAAACCTCTCTGTGCTTTAGTTTTCTTATCACTAAGTTTTATTTTTTTTTTAGATTTATTTATTTATACATAAAGAACTGGGGTACTGGCCAGAGGTGTGGGAGGAGAGAGGATTCACCAGACACAGAGTGGGGAGCAGAACAGGCAGATGTACTGAAATATACTGCCAAGGGGAGCAGCGGGTAGGTCAGGACATGTAAGTCACCTCCCTGGCCAGGGATGGAATTATTACTGCAGTAGCTGCAGATAGATTCATGGTGCTGTACTTTAATCTGTTGATCCACCAGGGAGGACCCTTATCATTAATTTTAGATTAGTAATTGAATATACTATATAATTTTCCTATGATGATTAAATTAGATGATATGAGAAGTGCATTAGAAACTTCCTGACACCTTAATAAATATTAGGTAGTATTTCTACAGACCTAATACAGATATCTTAAATTCCTATCTATATCTCTGCTTACTTAAATGCCCTTATGATAATATTTTTAAATACTTAGTCACAAAGAAATAGCTATCTTAAGTCTAGAGATATTATGCTTCCTATACCTCTCATTGTATATAATTTAGAATAAACATTTGAAACTGAATACATTGTTTTTTGTTTGGATTTTTTTTTTAATCTAAGAGGATGAATAATGGTATATTTCCCTGAGATGCTTTCTTTGACGCTTACAAAAGACATGTTTGATTTATTCATGTTTGAGTTAATTTTATTAATTTGTCTTTCAATTGTCCACCAATGTATTCTGGGATAGAAAATGTTATGTTTACTGGAGCATTATTTTTTTCCAGATAGGATCTATTGAACTGTTGTGGGTTAATGAAGCAGCTAAGGTATAATGAAATGTTTATTCACTTGTTTGACTCATAATAATAATAATAATAATAATAATAATAATAATAATAATAATAAAAAGGCAGTATTTCCTCTCTGGTATCTTTCCCTCTTGGGTGCTTCAGCTCACTAAAAACTGCCTTTTTTTATTTTAATGTTTTATGGTTACATTGCATTAATGCACCAATTTAGTATTTTGATTAAATTGAGTATCACTATCTTAATGTATTCCTGTCATTCCCAGGTGATAACCAGAAAAGACAAAAACCACAGAGTCAGAGGAATCATAGTGGGACAAGTCAGCTTAGAGAGTATTTTGTCAATACAAGTAATTCTTTTTATATGAAAAAATAAATCAAGAATAGCTAAGTTGTCAACATGATCATGCATAAAGACAGATTTCATTTGAAAATCTAGTTCTCCCCAACTTAATGCCCACTTTATAGTATTGAGAGCTTATTATGCTTAAAATATAAAACGCAAATGTCAGCTAAAATATGTGTGAAGACACCATCTTAAGAACTTGAATTACTTCTCTAGAATAAATAACTTTCTGAGAAGCATGCCTTGCAGAATATTTGACTCTTTGATTAGACTTGTCACATTTGTCTATGTGCATATAAAGTGCTTGTAAGATATGGGCAATTCTAATGTGCTCTTGTGTAATCATTTTACTTTCCTCCAGAAAATGATGCCAACTAGTTATTCCAAATCTAACATGCTGGTGTGTTTGGTTATTGATTACTTTTCTCACTTTAATGTTAGGTGTAGATTTATTTAGGGCTAAGGTGATAAATCCTTTTTAAAGCTATGGGTGGTCTCTGACATTTCTTAGAAATGTTTTATTCAGGAAGTACACATTTGCCTGTGTAAATTATCCCAGAGGACTTTATCTTTATTCATAATGTCAAGTTTCAATGCAGTTATAATATAGTTTCACTCATTAGTAGTTCCCCTGAGTAGTCAGTTGTCAATGTTATTTCTTTTCTGAAATCTTCCCAACTGCATTTGGATTCATCAACTGATATAAAATGTTCTTATTTTACATTGTCCCACTATGATAATTACTCAAAAATTGTTTAATACAAAAACACTTCAGAGGCCCTGGATAAAGTTTTCTGCCATATGTTCGAATATTCATACTGATTTACTGGCTCAGTACTTATGACTTCTAACCAATTGTTTATTGTATTCCGGAAGACAAAGATATATTTAAGTTTGTTTTTTTTTTAATTAAGATCTTAAGAGTACTTTAAACAATTTTCTGACATCTGGTAGTATCATAGTAATAAAGATAGCTGCACCTAGAATTAAATAGAATAACTTGTTAAATTGTAGTGGTAAAGGAAAAAGAGAATGGAAGAAGGAAAGGATGGAGAAAAAAATTAGATACAATTTTGCTCTTAAAGATTTATTAGTAATGTAGATGAGCAAAATTACTTCTTTCAGACTATGAAATATTCTCGAGTTCTACAGTCAATGCAGAAGCATTTGTATGTATATACATGCTATAATACATTCTATTATAATATATTGTATGTATTGCACTATGCCATATATGTATATCTCCTCTAGTAGAAAAAAGTAAGAATTAATCAGAAATATTAATATATAAAGTATAAAGGTATACAATTGACTTATTCCTCAAAATACATTTCCTAACACTGACAAGAGATCTCTATAAGAACAAACTTAAAAATCACACTTCTCTTTATTTCAGGTGAACTAATGAGGTGAACTTTGTGATTTTGTTAACAAAGGCTCAAATTATATACCTGTATATACTGGTATAACCTGCTAAGCCATGGAATCCCAGAAGGAACACATGACTACATTTAACCACGACATTTTCAAACCCAAAATCAAACAATCAAACAGTATAAGGTGATTGAGTACAATGTTTTTCCAGAGGAAACATTAAATTCAGAGCTACTCATAACACTGCTTTACCAGACAACTGGAGGCGAGAGGACAAGAGTGAGGAAGTTCTAGAGAGACAGTTGCATCTTCACTTTTACTTTTCCTTTCATGAGAGAATAATATTTAATCTGATAGGGAAGTTTTACCAGATCTCAGCTTCTAGTGGTCGGCCTCACTAATGTCCCTTAAGTGTATATAACATCCGTCATTTTCCCTGACACTCTCTTTGAGCCCCTCTCTCTCCAGTTATCAGGGTAGGTGAAATCGAGTGCCTGAATGGTATAATTGTTTTTCTTACCCTTTCTATCAGCCTAAAAGTATTAGGAATTTAGGATATTGACAGTTTCTGTGTCACTCCATGGGGTTGGAATCCAAATACCAAAATATTTAATGTACTGAAATTACTAGTATTCTTAGTAACACAATACTAGTGACACAATTCAGTTAATTGCCAAATTTACTGTGCTTCCTCTGTATTAAAACAAGCTATCTCATCATTCCTCTCTAAAGTAATGTTAAACATTTTTTCTACATATTAAAATAATCTGCTCTTTATCTCACTGATCTATGCAGGAAATTTATTTAAAATTACAAAACAGAAAGATGGAACTCTGGTGATTCCTAATGTCCTAACCACTTTTTTATGTTATTTTGGTTAAAAGATGTTTGATTGCATTAATGATGTATTGTCTCCAACTGGTGGAGTTAAAAAGATATATACATATGTCTCACTCAAAAAGAAAAAAAAAAAAGATGTTTTTGTTGCATCCACTAATGCTATAAAAAGAAAAAAAAAAGATGTTTTTGTTGCATCCACTAATGCTATAAAAAGAATATACTTATTTACAAGTGATTATTGGCTTTGAAGATAAGCTTAGTCTTAATGGTTTAATATAGTTTCTTTGCTCTAGCTACAATGCCCTCATTTAGTTGAAATTTAAAGAATCCATTGTAGTTAATTATAAAACTAAGAGAACTGAAAGAGTAGAATTACCACCTCCTAGACCAAATCTCAAGAAGCAGAAAAACTCCCATGAAAAAGCAAAATGATCCATTTAAAGCGATTCGGTGGTTTTGCCATTACCCTTTTTGTTAGTTTCTGGAAAGCATTGACATATTGTCAAGTCAGCATTTATTTACCCAACCATCTGTGGGACAGCTAAGAATGCTTAGCTTAATTTTGTGTGTCTGTGGGTCAACCAGAACGACTCCACTCCAGGCTCTGAGGCTGAGAGTTGACTGGAACACCACCATATATTATCCTTCTAGGACTCAGGCCAATAAGCAGCCATTTGACAGACCTAGTCTTTTCAGAGTAAAAAGTAGCATAGGTAAAAATGAGAAAGCCCAACTGTGCATATTTTAGGTCTCTGATTTATTTCTGTTAATCCCATTGACCAAAGCTAGTCCCTTTCACAATCAAAGTCCATCAGTAGGAAATAACTTTCTTTCTGTAAGTCTGTAGCAAGGGATGTGAATATATTATAAAGCTAAAAGGGTGGGTGATATGAGTAATCATGAAAATTATGATAATAGAGCCATACAAAAATATAATTGTAATATTTTTGTGATAACAATATGCCTAAATTAATTTCACCTACCTCCTTGCCAAAAAGATCCCAGGTGCCTCAGACTACAACTCCCATCATGCCATGTATATGCCATAACTGTTGGAAGGTGATTGCTGGGAATGAAGGGTGGAGTTAAGCAGCCATACTTGATAGAAAAGAGAGGACTTGTGGGCTGGAGAAAACTGGGTTTTGCCTGCTTCAGAGTGTACCTGAGGTCCTAGCTCAGACCATCTTACTGGTAGGATGTCTTATCCAAATAATTTCTCTCTCTGTCTCTCCCCCACTCTGTACTCCTCCTCTTTTCATTTCCCTTGTAAATAAGCTTTTGTTAACTGGTTTTTTTTTTTTTAAGATTTATTTATTTATGCATTCAGAATTGGGGTACAAGTCAGAGTTGTGTGGGCAGTGAGAGGCTTCACCAGAGACAGAATGGGAAGCAGGACAGGCAGATTCACAAAGTACACTGCTGAGGGGAGCAGCAGGCAGATCAGGAGAGGTCTGCCACGCGATGTGGGTCACCTCTGGGTCTGGGGATCAAACTCACACTGAAGCAGCTACTGTTAGCTTGCAGTGCTGCATCCTAACCCATTGTGCCTCCAGGAAGGGCCATTAACTGTTTTAAGTGTGCCTGTCCTTAGGTCCTGTGCTGAGATATTTTAAGCCTGTGGGTAATAACTCACACCCAGGCCATCTAATTTCCCTTTGGGGTTACCTTGTAACAATGTATAGCAAGGGTGTGGATATATTATACAACCAGAGGAAACTGGTGTGAATAAAAATATATATAAAAGTATGGAAATATGGGTATCTCCAGATACATCTTTTTACGATGTCTTTAGATTATTTATTAGTATATATTTATTACTTAAGTATAATAGTGTTTATTTAGCTACTTGAACCTCCTAAAATTCTTTGATCATTCTTGATAACACTTCATATTCATGGAGTAATAATACAATGTCTTTGAGTATCACTTTCTGGGTTTTGCCTATTTTGGATGAAAGTCCTTTTATAATGCATTATACATTTCATGGCATTCTTTAACCTAGTATACTAGATGTAACTTGACCTTTTAAATAAGATATGGTCATAATTATACATACATTTTTTTTAATTAACACGATAAACATTTGAGTTATCACTTAAGTTTTTTCCTGCAATTTAGCCATTTGTAGTCATTTTGTTGCAGCAATTTAATATTGCAGTAAACTGTCATGATTCATTCAGTAATTATAAACTTTAAACCAATTACCTTAACTAAATTATTTTATTTGTTGTAAGAATAAATAGACTTTAAATTAAATCTATTTATATATATATATAAGAAAACTTATGTAACTTAATTATTTATATATATAACAATTATATATATATAATTAAGTTACATAAGTAACTTATATATATGTTTATATATATATATATAATTAAGTTACTTAAGTTTTCTTGTATAGACTTATTTATAATTTCACTGGTAAGATTCAATTTTACATTCTTCTGGATGCAGTCCAAATAAGGAATATATTGCTCTATTACTCTTTATGTCTTGCCTGATATGCAATAATGTTCCTTGATATTAAATTGCATACTTGGGGCCTCCCTGATGACCTCGGGGTTAAGTCTTAGCACTATTATATCTCTGGTCTGAGTGGCCTGAGTTTGCTTCCAGCCAGGGAGCAGACCCATTTGGCAGAGCAGACCTCTCCTGTTTTGTCTGCTGCTCTTCTCTACTGTATATTTCAGTAAATCTGCCTGCTCCCTTCCTCATACTGTCTCTGGTGAATCTTTTCATCATCCTGCATCCTTAGCAGGATGTATCCCAATTCTTCTAAAAAAAAAAAGTAATACATAAATACATTGGATATTTATATGATCATCTAGTTGCTGTCAATTCGTGGAAAGTGTCTTAAAACTGATTAGTTGCAGTGATATAATTCCCAGTATTTTTTAGTCTTATAATCTCTTTAATGTGTGTTCTCAGTTATTTGATAATCCAAGTTTAATTTTACAATTTTTTTCTCTGTCACATAAAATCTATCTGTTGTTACTGGAGAAATTAATTCTATACAGGCTACAAAACACATTTCATTTTAAAATTCACGGCAGGCATCTCATGGAACATTAATATCTAGGGAAAAACTAAACAACTTCACTAAAAACTAAACACCAGTGAAGATATTGTTAATATATTGACTTGCAGAGCTTTTCCGTATAAATTAATCTGCTCGTGTGTTTGCCATTATGATGAGACTGACAAATCAATTTATTTGTATTTAGGTTTTACATTTTTAGTACTTTTGAGGTAGAATAGTAATTTAGCAAAGGGCTGCAGCCTCTACTTCCCCCATCCAGTAGCTTGAGAAACAGTTGTGCACATTTCAGAACAAAGTGGCTCACATCCTATTATCCAGAAGTTTATATTACACAAAGAGCCATATTTTACACAACAAGAGATTAGGGGTCAGGTATTTTTGATAAACAAAATGGGCCAAATCTCCTTATTCCAGTTTGTAAATTCCTGCCCCTTTTGTTAAACAAAAGTGGTCAAAACCCATTTAGGATTCTTTCTGTGAGCCTCTGGCCCCTCAAATTAAGCAAGAATTAATATGAGCAGCCATAAGACCAAGGAGGGTCTCTCTGTGGAGGCTGCCCCCAACACACTCTGTACTTTTGTAACAGGTACAGGTTTCATGGATTCTACCCCCACTCCAGATAGTGAAACTATTAATCCCATCAACAACAAGGAGAAGCACACTGGGACGTGAGGGCGGAGCTGAGCAGCCAGGTTAAGATAAAACCAGACATGTGGACTCTGGGGGTCTCTTGGCCTGGTGATTTAAGGCTGGTCATCCAAGTCAGCAGAACTGGTAGGACATTCTAGTTAACTTGAATTTCTGACTTAGACTCCACCAGCATGCTGAAGACAAATCAAGAGCCAAATGACCACCAGGCCAAGAGACCCCCAGAGCCCACATGTCCGGTTTTATCCTCACCTGGCTGCTCAGCTCTGCCTTCACGTCCCAGAGTGCTTCTCCTTGGTATTGATGGGATTTGTAGTTCCAGTATCTGGAGTTGGGGTGAAGTCCATGAAACCTCTACCTGTTACACTTTCACCTACTGTAAAGGTTCATTTCTAACTTGCCTGTGCTGACTCCCACATGAATTGTTTCCTAGGGAGAGGTCTAGAACTTCAGGGTCTCTCAGCACTTCCGTGCTCCCAACACTTTGAAAGAAAAGGCACAGTCAAGTTTTAAAATGGTGATGTTGTTGATGAGATGATGATAAATAATAACTCAGTGTACTGCAAGCAACTTTCAAGGTATTTTTATGTGTTACTGATGGGGACCTGGATGCTGAGGGACCCTGGAGATCCTTAACTTCTGTGTAGAAAGAATTCATGTTAGAGTAGGAGTAGGTGAATTACAAATGAAGTTTTATTGTAAGTGTCAGTTTAAGTGATAAGATATTAGGGTTCGGCAACTGGGGTTTTTGGGTATCTCTGAGTTTAGCTAATTTCCTCATATAGTATCACCGTGGTATTTTATTAAGAAAAGAAAAGGGGAAAAGGATACCTGCATAAACACAAGCAGGAAAAAGATATATATTAAAGGGGCAGGTTTAGAAAGGAAAGAAAAAGAAGAAAGGGCCATTTACATAGATGCAAATGGAAGTTCTTAAAGGACTAGAAGCTGACTTTTAAGAAAAAAAAAAGATTTATTTATGCTTACAGAACTGGGGTACAGGACAGAAGTGTGCTGGATGAAAAGATTTACTAGAACAAGAGTGGGGAGCAGAACAGGCATATTGACAAAGTACACTGCTGAGGGGAGCAGTGGCAGGGTCAGCAGAGGTCTGCCACACCATGTGGGTCAGCTCCCTGGCTGGGGATGGAACTCATGTGGCAGTGGCTTCATAGAGCTTCATAATGTGGTGCTTTTGTTAAGGGAAAGGATGTCCTAAAGGAATCTGCAGAATTTTTGGACTCCACCCCCTACTCCAGCTTTCTGGACTCTGCTCTTACTCCAGTGATTGGAAACTACAACTCCCAGCAGTATCAGGGAGAAAAACTTCGAGGACCCAAAGGCCGAGCTAATCAGGCATTCTGGGACTTTGGGGGATAGAGAGCGATTTTGTTCAATGCTCTCTCTCAATCTGGAAATGACTCCAGGGACTGCCTGACTGCTATTAGTTAGTTACTAGAGCTCCAAGTCAGCGAGCTGGTAAGATATTCTGGTTACCTTGTATCTCTCTCTCTCTCCCTGGGTTGTTCCTTTTCCTTTCCCCTTTTGTAAATAAACCCATTATTGACCCTTTTGTGTGTGCCTGCAGTACAACTAAATTTTAGGCGAGTGGGGTGAGGACCCACAGACAGGCAGCCCAGTTCACACTGGGCTGCCCTGTAACACTTTAACCCTTTGTGCCACCAGGGAGAGCCTGACACTGACTTTTTAAGGGGCAGGATTATTAAAATAGAGACTGACATAGGTGCAGGCTGGAAGGCTTGGAGCAAGAGCTGCATTTTGCCAGAGCTGGGGGCTATTCTTAGTGTTCTTACCTGCATTTTTTTATTGTTCTTGGTGGAATTCTCTCTTTGGTCTTCAGTTGGTTTGCTGAAAAGATTGTTTACTTTTTCTACCCCTCCCTCAGATTCCTGGCTTTGCCTACAGATCCTCAATAGCCTGTTTAATGGCAATATTAATAGTTCCTTTCTCCATCTCTGGGTAGTCCACGAGGCAAGCATTCTCTGGGCTAGGGTGAAGGTGTTTTTCTTTCCCAGCAGGGTATACTATTAGGGATATAGCACAATCGATTTTTTACGTTTCCAGAAATGTAGTTTAAGGCTGATCTTGAAGAGCAAATCAGTGGTTTTAACAGTTAATTCTAAAGAGAGGATACAATCCAGTGGTCAGAGTATAAGTCTATTTATCCTATGTTTTCTGCACTAAGGATCTATTATTATGATATTTTGGTTTTCATATCAAGGCCACAGGCTAGGTCCTGTTGTTTATATCCTTATTTATTAGATAAGAAATCTGAAGATCAAAATACATTTGTGAACTTGCTCAAGGTTATATAGCAAATGGAGAAACTGTGCTCTAGATGTATCAGATGTCATATTTATGTCCTTAATAAGCACAGGATACGCCTCCTAAAGTCTTTTTTGTTTTCTTTCTGTGAGACAATATAACTGTGATTGAATTCCTTGTTATGGTTTGTATAATTAAGACTGTTTGCTGACTTGTTTTTGTAGCATTAGGTTAAAAGCTAAATTCTATATATTTTATGATTGCATGTCATATTTATAGTGTCATTGGGTTGATACTTTCTTAACTTTTTTCATTTTCAAAAAATAAAATAAGACTTCATAAAAAGGCCATATGAACTAAGTGTCAATGCACATTCAGGTAGTACATCTATCTGTAAGTGCATCTGTTATTCACCTGTGAATGTGTTTCAATCAATGTACATCTTTTTGATGAGTCACATATCTTCATTGTTAGGCCATCATGGGCAGTGCAGGGGGGCCAGAGGGCCCCCCCAGACCTTGGGACTGCTGCTAGAGTCCAGGGGGAGGCAGATGTCATGGCAACAGGACTCTGCCCACATTCCTGGTTATGCAGATTGGGGGTCTTCTGGGCCTTGCCTGGGCCTTGACTTCCTGGGCTGTCCTGAGACTCCACCCTTCCTCCCACCATGACCCTTTGGTATAAATTCTCTCCCTGCTCCGCTTGGAGTCCTGTCTGGCAGCTGGCCCCAATAAACCTCTCTTCTCTAAAACTGCTTGTGTGGACTCCCTTTTGGCAACACCTTACATTTATGATTTCTAGGGGTTAGGGATGTTAATGTTTTAATCTTCCTGAAGTTAATTTGAATTTGCATTATTTTATTATAACTCTCTATTGTAGCTATTTTCCATATTCTATCAGTCTCTGTTAGAGACTGATATTTTTGATTCTCTATATGTTTGCATTAAATACTTTTACTACAAAGCTTTTAGATTAGCCCTAACTGCAAGGAAGAATTTGACCAAAAAGAATTTGGAACAACAACAACTAAAAAAGACAACAAGAATGCATAATTCTGCTATAAAAGCTTAAGAGCATCTGAAGAGAATTTATCTTTTCAGTGTGAAGGCTAAATTTAAAAATGAGTTGTAGTTTTCTGGGGAAACAAACTCTGACTGTGAGTACTATTAAAGTTAATTTCTCAAGACACTTTATTTTTACTTTGAAAACATTCACATGAAAGAATTTTCATGCTTTCTTAATTTTAAGGGTATTTGCATAATCATTTTGTGTAAGCTTGGCTACCTAGAGCCTAATCAGTGATCATTTAATGAGTTAATTATCACTAAGATTGTTAGATAAAATGATTCCTCAATTACTATTAATATTTTACAACCCAGCTATACATAATTTTCTAACATTTTAAGCAATCTATATTCCTCTAATGCATTCACTGTATTCTCAAGTTTGCTTCAATACACAAATTTCAGTATTTTGAGACAGACCTTAGTCCTTTGTAAAATACTCTATAGGAAAACTGAACTTTATTCTCTGAAAAATATAGATTTAGTGTCTATATCTTAGCTAACATTTTCTCTACTGGCAGAAAGAGTATAAATTATGGCTCATGGCATGTCTTTCTAAAGAACATGGATCATTGGCTTTCCATTCAAACCAAATTTATCATTGGCAATACATTAAAACAACAACAACAACCCTTGTGTCGCTCCTTTAATTCTAATTTATAACAAGTGCTTGATTAAGTTGTTTTGCCCCAACTTCTGTGACTGGCTGCAAGAAAGGAAGGCGGGAGGCAGAAAGGCTGAGCAAGCAGAGTTTATTGCTCCCAGACAGCAGCTGAGACTGAGCCCCTAGGGTGGGGTCCACAGCTATTGCCAACTCAGTAAGGGGGAAGGGTTTCTTATTTAGATTCTATCAGATTCCCAAGGGGTGACTCATCGCTGTGTCCTTGATGTGAGGCCCAGTTCGCTGTCACCTTCAGCTAGTCCCATCCAGGAACTCAAAGTCAGTTTACTACCCCTTTATCAAGCTTGGATGCAAGGCTCAATTCTTTACCGCCCTAATTCAGTCCTTGTCAGTAAATCTTTGGTCACTCCCAACATAACTAACATGGGATTGATAACATTCAACTTCTACCTATTTTAGGAATTTTTTGGCAAGCATCTGACTTGAGATATGTTATGAAACTATGAATCATTTTATTCTGGAACTCTCAGGCATTTAGTTATATGACAGCATCTAGGTTATTCTGAAAAGGTAGATTTTTCTCAAATTTCATCTGCTTGGGCCTAATTTTGCTAACAATTAGTTTTATCACTTTGTTATGTAGTTGCTTGATTGTATTACAATTTAATTTTAACACTGCCAATTGATTAAGGAAGCATTTGATGCAGAGTATTTTTCCCTTTCATTAAGTAACCTCTAAGTTACAATTATTTTGGCCTTAATCAATAATATGGAAATTAATATTAATTGCAGTAATTTGCACTTGAAATCACCCAGCTAATGCTAATTGGAATATGAGAACTCTATCAGTATTAACCTTTTCTTCAAATAAGTGCAGCAAAGGCACAGTTATCAGCAATTTCCCTGGGGTATTATTTCATTGTGATTATGTTGATGATCTCATCACAGCACAGTGTGGCTTATCAATTAAAATGAGAGCTTTCAACTTATAAACAGGTCTCTTGTGTTCTTGTATTATTTGTCTAGCACCTCAGCTGTGTGGGGGTTAGCATCAGGAAGCCCTCATTTTCTCCTTTGTAGAAACTGAGCCTCAGGGAGGCTGAGTGACTTGGATCTGAGGATACAGAAATAAATAGAACCAGAAAGACAGCCCTAGACAGTCTAACGGTAGTCGCTACTATAAAGTATTAAGCACATATAGGAATATTTATTTGAAGAAATTCATTTGTTCAAGGTTACACAGTTCACATGTTACATTTTGGGGTATGAGTTCAGGGATGGGTGATGTTTTGCAGATTCCCTTTTCACTAAATCACATAGACATAATTTTTAGGCAAATACATTCCCAAGTAAACAGAATATGTACTTTCCTTCCAAAGCACGATGTTTTGCATAGCTGAAGTTAGAAGAATAGAAATTCTGAAAGGTAGCAGGGCTTTAACCACCATTGTTTTAAAATGTAAATAGTGAATAGTAAAAACAATAAAATAATGTAGGTAACAGAAAGGAATTAACAGTTCTTAGCAGAAAAAAAAAGTGGTTATATTGTCAGTATAATACAATTGTCTCATAGGGCATGCAGATTTGCTTCTTATAAAAATAATCAAGAGGGACAAGTGTTCCAGGGAGATATTGGGCAGGACCCAAAATCCTTGCTGTGTTCCCTTGTGATTCAAATGATGGTGGCAAATGAGGTGGAAGTCTCTCTAGTCTCTCCTTAGGGGACATTTGCCTGGTGGGCTGGGCAGCTTGTGCTTAACTAAATCCTTCCTGGCTGCTTCTGCCCTGCCTCTGTTCCAGAGGGAGTTCCTTGACATCTTTAATTTTTTTTTACTTTACTCACATTTCTCTCTCTTATTGTTCATTATTTTTATTAACATACTTTGCATACTTAAAATTTTAGAGCCATTTTTAAAAATTAAGTCACTTTATCTCTTTGGTGTGTATTGTTATTTCCTACTATCTAAAACTAGATTAGGAGCAGTATTATTTCCATGTCCACTTTAATTTTATCTTAAGGATCTTTGTAGTGTCCGTGAAGGCCTAAGGTTTTACATATTTTATTCACGAAGAATCTAATACATTCTCTTGAATTCAATTTTGTTTTCTATAAAGTACTAATATATTGATTATTTTCAAATATCTATGTACATTCTTAACCAAGGAAATTAAAATACTTAAATATAAAATTAATCATTCTGCTTTTAAAAATGTTTAAATGAGTGAACATACCTTATAACATTTAAACTGTCTCCCCTTTTTACATTTTATCTTGAATACAGTTGTGTTTATTTTTGCTTTTTATTTAATTGTCCTTTTGTTAATTGAGGCAATGTTTTATAGCACTGAATATATGTTGTAGAACACTGTAACTTCAAAAGTGCATAACACTGTGTAGAAAGGTACCCTTGCAGGTATGTTACCATGCCAGCACCAAGAAGCACGAATTACTCCTCCACCCTAGTCTATTGAGCCCCTCCCCCTTTAGTGCCACCATCTTGCATAATTTAATAGTTGTAATTTTATTAACTTGAGGGGGCAGCAAATTGTTATTATTACTTAATTCTGTGAGTTTGTGGTACCTTATGTAATGGATGACCTTGCATCTTCACATATTAAAAAAAGTTTTTGGTAATTATCTTTCATTTCTGAAATAATTATTTTCTGTCCTTGGAGCCAGTAGAATATTTACCTTAGATTCATCATAATGTGTAATGGTGGATTTGGCAGTAGGAGAAGCAGATGATTCTAGAGAGAGAGCCAGTGGGGTTGATGGAAGTGGTACTGATTTAGACATGGGTCTAAGCACCATGCTAAATTAAAGATAGAGTAAAATTATCTATATTTTATTCAGATCAACACTTACCAGGCATTGTATCTTAGTGACATGAGTCCCCAATACACTAGAACAGTGATGTGTTCAATAGTCACTGTTAAGAGATGATAAATTATGTAGTGAGTCTCATTGATCCACCAGAATGGCTCAACAGTCAAATTTATTAAGAACTTGTCATATAGTTAAGAGATAATTTATTGCAATTTTACCCAAACTTGAAGTGTTATCTGATCCACAGAATATGAATAGCAAATACACACAAAAAATAATACCAGGCATTACATATAATACAAAAGGGGTTATAAATGATTAAATATCACCTCCTTTCTCAGATACCTAACTACACATTCAACAGATGTTAAAATTATTTTTGATGGTTAGTGTAAATAATTTTGAAATGTAATATACTTCAATATAGTTTGACCAAGTGATTGCTATAACTGGTAAATATGTGTGACATATATGTTGGTGGAAATATGAAGTTAAAGTATTATTATTTAATAAAAAATATTTTATTTATTTATGCATACAGAGACTGTGGTACATATCAGAGGTGCAGTGGATGAGAGGATTCACTTGAGAGAGAGTAGGGAGCAGAACAGGCAGATTTACTGAAATATGCTGCTGAGTGGAGCAGGGGGGAGGCAGGAGAGGTCTGCAGCACCATGTGGGTCACCTCCTGACTAGAGATTGAATTTGTGCTGCAGTGGCTGCAGATGGCTTCATAGTGCTAAGCTTTAACTTGGGCTACCAGGGTGGGTGGGCCCAAAGTATTGATACTTTTTAATTTTATTCATCATAGTTTACAATGGAATTTAAAATTCTTTCAATTATCCTCCAGATAGCAGATATTCTAGATTATATTGTAATACTCCTGGGAAATTTCTGCTGTGTTAACATCTGGTAGGTAGCACATGCAGAAAGAGAAAGCATCAACAATTTTTATTGGCTTTCTCAATATTTTTCATGTAAATTATTAAGGTACCATTTAAATCATGTAGATTAGGAACAGTCTTTAGAAACTTCAGAATTCAGATCTCTAATAAGTATGTACAAGATAGAAGAAAAGGTCTTCACTTAGCTACATCTATGCAGTATAATCAATATTTTCATGTTCAATATTCATACGCTGTTTGAAAATGTCCATGAAATTACCAAGAACTCAGTATAGAATGTCTATTACCTTTCTTCATCTTTCATAGTCCCCCCCTCAACCGTTTGTCTCCCTAGTTCCTTTCCTTTCATCCAGTATTACTTCCATGACTAGACTTTTGTGTAGAAATTACGTACTTAAAGCTTAGCTAATATAACTGCTACATCCAACTAATATTGTATTTTAGCTATCCCTATAAAAGAATAGAAAATTTTTATTTTTTATTAAATATAAACCAAAAAGGTAATCTACATTAACTTGGTATATTAACTTATATGTTAGGCCACCCACAGATTGGGTGGCTTAAACCACAGGAATTTATTTTCTCATAATTCTTGAGGTAGGAGTCCAAGGTCAAGATACAGTCTGGTTGTGATGGGGCATGTGATGATAGCAGATGTACATAGACATGCAACAGAGTAAAAACGAGCAAATGATTGGAACCTGTTTATATTTACTTTGTGAAAATCATTTTGTATCCTTTTAAATTATATTCTATTGAAATATCTGTGCCTCTCTCTGTTACTGTACAGCTATACTTTCTTTAATGTACCCATACCATACACCTTATAATTTTCCATCTCCTACTACTAAATTTATCTTAGTGAAATCAGATTGCAAGAATTTACCAGATGCTAGATACTTAAACTACAAAATCCTTGTTCCGCATAGACTTACAGTTTCTAAGGAACAAGTGTTGCACTGTATTAATAGGATATATAATTGGGTCTATTTGAAAAGTGACCAAATTACTGATTGATAATTTTATTGACCTTTGTTTAAAAATTTATTAAAAGAAATTAATGGCTGTACAGTACTGGCAATTGCTTATGCAACTATGTGTGTGCATTACTTTCTTATGGTTTGTGCAAAAAAATTAATATTTATCAGTTATTATCTAAAACCAAGCATAATAAACCACAGTGCGTCATCTGAAGGAGGTCTTACCCACACTCTGTTTGATTGAACTCAACTAACCTGTATCGTGTTCTTCAGTCAGCTGGCTATTTTTATAAACAACCTGCATGATGGTTGGCTTGCTGCTTACTTGGTCAGTGGAAATGTTTGGGCCAAACAACTGTCATTGTCAGGTAGCATAAGTGAAGAGTTACACTAATACTCAAAAAAATTTCTTAAGGGAAACAAGTGTTCTTGAAGAATAAACTCTAAGCTAAAACTCCATAAAATTCTCTGAATTCAGTTCATTAAAGTAATTAAAACTAGCCCATATTAAGATCAGAAAAAATAGATTCTATTCCATAATGGGAAAAAGTTAAAAATTGCATTAGAAGGGGATTGTATACCAAGGGAGATGTGAATTTCAACCTTTTCCAAGTCAATATATTGCACTATAGTTTGCTTATTTGTATGTAGAAAACTTTACAGAGTAAAAAAAAAAAATGTAGCTTTGAAAATATTGATTGGATTCCACCATCTAGTGTTTTTCTAAAGTAAGAGTATTGCTTTTTGTTAAAGGGTGATGACATTAAAGCTCTTTAATTCCACTGTGCATTTTAGGCTTTTCCTATACAGGAAAAGCAAATTGCATTACAGTAGACACTTGACATTTTCTGGAAGTCACATGAACACTTGGCCAATCTCTAATTTAGCAAGTATCAAATTAACCCACAAAAAGAATCCCAAAGCGACTTTTGCACTAAACATGCCATTTTTAAGATACACATTTGGTAGACAAAAGTAGCTCTTTATTATTTCTCACTTAAATTTATCTTAAAAGTACATGTAACACTAGAATGAGCTGAGTCATAAAAACTGGCAGCAATATAGTGGTGTCAGTTGCCCCATGTTTTGAAGTAAATTGCATGAGCACCTGGAATATGCTAAAAGATTTAAGATATTTATAGCATTAGTGTTCATCATCCTTAGACCATATCAGCAATTGAACTAATCAACAGGTAGGAAGTAAGACTATCTATGTATATTTCAGTATATTTTATGTGTTTGAAAAATATAAGCTACTCAACTTTAAGAATGTTTATTGATGGTCAAAGGGGCATTTGGAAATCGGGGAGGATGTGGGGACTGAAGGAGTCATTGGGAATGTCTGTTTCCAGAGGCTTGCAAGAAGAGAAGACTAGATAAAGAGAAAGACAAAACACCTCACTGCAGATTTCTTTTTTCTTTTCTTTTTTTTTTTGTACAGAAGCAGTGGGTGTAGGGATGAGAGGACTTACTAGAAACAGAATGGGAAGCAAAACAGGAGGATCTACTGAAATACACTAGTAAGGGGAGCAGCAGATAAGACAGGAGAGGTCTTCTGCATTGACCTGTAGGTCATCAGGGAAACCCTCTTGCTGCTGTAGATTTCCAAACCTGCAATAAAACCAGGGAGGCCTCCCTACTGTAGATTTCTAAATATGTAATATAACTGAACAAGAATTTGGAAGAAGGTTTAAATAATTTAAATTTAGAATTTTGACTCTTAGGTTAAAATCATTTCCTAAATGACTACTGTTCTTTTGATTAAAATAGCATTATGACCCAGAAAGCTGTGATGTGTGCTTGTGCTTTATACAGGTGACAAATAATTAACATTGAAAGAAAATATGAAGAAACTATGGGAGGAAAGGAAACTGAAGTTTCTTCACATTTCAAAGCTGTAAAATACAGTTCATTTAATTAAACTGGTCACTCTATTTTTCCACAGTGCTACATTATTTCTGTTTCCCCCTCCACTTGTCACTTTTCATACTTAAAATTGAGAGGTAGCTTCTCCTGTGACATACAAAACATGGATATGAAGATGAAAATCACAGTGGGTACCAAAGGTCTCAAATCGTTTGGACAGAGATACCTGTGTGAGAAATCATTTTTTATCCATTTCACCAAAGAAACTATAAACACTTTTTTTTTTTGTGTTGAATATTTCAAAGAGAGAAGGTGATGATCTATTCACACAACTTCCTTTAATATGCACCAAAAATGTTGGTAGAGAATGATCTTCACAAATGTTGGTGGACCTCTCATTTGTGAACATAAAAGAATACTAGCTCTGGGGCCCTCCCTGGTGGCGCACTGGGTTAAAGCACAGCACTAAGAAGCTAAAGCCACTTCAGCATGAGTTCGATTCCCGCTTGCCCCGGAGGTGACCACATGCGCGGCAGACCTCTCCTTACCCACCCGCTGCTCCCCTCAGCAGTGTACTTCCTGGGTCTGCCTGTTCTGCACCCCGCTCTGTCTCTGGTGAAGCCTCTCGCCACCCCTGAGCCTCTGGCCTGTACCCCAGTTCTGTATGCACAAATAAATAAATCTTTAAAAAAAAGAATACTAGCTCCTTAGTATGACTGAGACCCTAACAGAGAAATGTTACCTAAACTAAGTTCTGTAAGTTGTGTGATTCAGGGTCCAAGTTTTGTAGCCAGGGACTAAGCCAAAGATTCTTGTAGGTGGTGCCCCTTCCTGAGGGGGTTGCTGGTGAAGACAAATAACCTCAAAGAAAATTTGAGTAAGGTTTACCTTGAAGAAAAGACTAGTGAGGCAAAAAGCAGAAGGAGAGAGAGAGAGAGAACAGAGCAGAGCAGAGCAAGCCTTCAGTAGCCAGGCAACTGAAAGGATTCCTTGTTTGCCTGTGGTTACAGCCTGGCTTAGCTGCGTGATGAGTGAGGCCTTTTGTTGGGTTATTTGGTGGCTGTGGCTGCTGTCCTGGTGTCCCTCATCTGGTGCTGTGCTGAGTGTCTTGCAGCTCCAGGGCCATTTCCTGTTCTGTTGTCTTCATGAGTTGGAACCTGGCCTGGAGTTTGGCTATTGTGGGCCCAAAGTGGGCAGAGGTAGCAAGATGCCATCTTAGACACATGGCCCATTGTTTGGGAGGGGAGCTACACATCCTCAGTGGACGGAAGATGCCATCATAACGAATGGTGTTTGTGCAGTACATGACTGAGTAAAGTAAATGGCCATTATTGCTGGTTTGTTAAATAATCCCCTTTGTTGTTATTTCCTAAGCCTGAGAAGTCTTGCAATTGTGCACACGGGTGAAGAACTCAGACAGAATTTGGTAAAGTATTTGGGCAGTGGGGCCTTGGCCTGTTTAGGGACCCCTGCCACCTAGTATCAGGTTCAGTAAATGGCAAAACATTAATCACATGTATTATACTAAAAACAAGTTTTCACTGACCTCATGTGTTATTGCATAATTTTTTGGTGTTTGGATTTGTTTTATGTTTTTTATCTTCTGTTGATTAACATGAAGTGTAATGATATGAACGATCTAGAGCTTAATTTCTGGTTCACCAAAATGTGCTGTGTGGCTTCTGGTGGCTGACAAGTTCTAAAAGGATGGGGAATTCTATATGCCTGTTCCAGAAGTAATGTTGCTCACTCCTACATTCAAAGTGACTACGCCAGAAATAAGAACACAGAAAGGTAACAGAATAGTTATTTTAAATGACAAATATAATGGTTGAATGAATTACATGTGAAAATAGTTAAAAGAATTGCTCATTAAGATGAGAGACCATGAATCCATAGGGCTGATACTAAATAGCCTTGTAACTCAGATGAGAAATTCATAGGACCTCATGGACAACCTCTTATTACTAGGCATCATACTCTGCTGTTTCCAAAGTGTAACAGTTTTCTGGTTTTCCTCTTACATACTTTTGAGGCAGCTTTTTTTTTCTTGTGTGTGTGTGTGTTTATATAGAAAATACTCTTCCTCTATTTTCTTTTTAAAATAATAATAAGAAAGTGGCATTTATTTGTTTCTCTAGTGCACAGTGCTATCTACTTGAGAAATATTATTTCTCAAAACAATCCTAGAAAATGGTATTATCTTCTTTTTCTTAAAATAAGTTATTTAAAACAAATAGTTATTCCACCTATGTGGAAGCTACTGCACATACAGTTACATAGCTCATAATTGGTGAAACCTGAACTTTATCTTTAGTTTGTGATGTCAGTACATCTACTTTTCACAGGAGTGGTGCTTTATTGTGATTTTGTTTCTCCCTTTTCCTCTCTGGTTTATGTAAATATTTTTGTATGGCATTACCCATAGTTTAGATATTTTGTTCTCGGGTGTGGACTCTAAAGCTGGATAGGGGCATGCTAGGAGTGGGGGTTATTTTTCAGCAGGATGTCCAAAATGTCACAGATTTACCTCCTCCCAAATGAAATACCAATTATTTGCTGAAATACCAATTATTTTTTCTCTGTTTCTAGGCCATTTGACATTTTCTAAATTTAACATGAGCTTTAGATCCTTCTTCTCTTCAAATTCTCTCCTGTTTTCTCTGACTTTTGTTCTCCCTGGTTTTCCTCAGGTCTCAGTGATTGTTGGCTATGTACATCTTTTTTTTTTTTT
>NW_004567107.1:62195797-62223326 GCF_000260355.1 Condylura cristata | reverse complement strand
GCAGGGAGTGCGGTGCATGTTTGTACAGGGCCTGGGGCTTCTTGTAGCTTCTACTTGAAACACAGTAGTGGGCTGCAGCTATTTGCAGCACAGAGTGCACTGTTCTCTGCTGACTTGTTTGTTGGCCTCACTGGGGAGTGTGCTCACCCATGCACAACATTAGCCAGGGCGGACAGGTGCACTTGAGGTCCTGCAGAGTTAGCCACAGGACTGGCAAGGACAGTGTTCTTTTTTATAGTTGTCAGAGTAGTCTTATAGGATAAAGGAACATTTTAGCAGTGGCTGAACAGAGGTCATTGGATTGCCTGGATAATACTTTGGGTAAAACATTATTATTTATTACAAATGAATAAACAGAGTTCATGTGAGATCTCTGGTGGGAACATGCATGGGCTGTGCAGGAGCACTGGGGGGACAGTGACCTCAGGGTGAGGAATACATCTGGGAGAACATTAGGTGCTGAGGGAGAATTAGATTTTAGTCAGTGTGATGTGAAGAATCTATGACGAGTTTTGAACAAAAGGGTATGCTTTATTCTGATTTTATAACGAGTGAATGCACCTCATGGTTTTGGCATTTCAAGTATCAGAATGTAAGTATTGAAACAGGTGACCAGTGAAAAACTACTGTAATGGTCAAAACAAGGGACAGTGGTGTTGGACTAAGATGAAAACTGGATTGGTGGTGAGAAAATTGCCAATCTAGAGACATTTCAACAGTAGAGATGAAAGAAACCAAACTTTCATAGTATTAGCCTACAACTTTGTCTTGAGTCTCCAGTAAACCTATTAATAGGTTTATTTATTATTATGCTTGTATTTACCATTGGCACCTCAAGTTTGCTGTACTTCAAACCAGGGATATCAACTTCAGTATCAAACTACCTCATGCCCAAAGTTCTTCCTATTTGAACTCATACTGGAAAAATTACTTAAGGGCTCTAAATGTTAACTGTGTCATAGGTGGCAAAATAATAATAATAATAATAATAACAATAATAATAATAATAACAACAACAACAATAATAATAATAATAATAATAATAATATTCTATTTCAGGATGGCTGTGAGAATTTAATGAAAACATTTATGCATGCCTCTTCCTTTCTTACCTATCCCTACTCTTGCCCATCCCTGTGCTCCCCACTATACACCTTGTATTCTAGAGATGCTGAATCTTTCTTTAGAGCAATAGTTTATAAATATCCATCATAACAGTAGTCATTCAAGTGATTAGTTTACATATAAATCCTCAGTCCGGGCCCTCCCTGGTGGCGCAGCGGGTTAAAGCACAGCATTGAGAATCTAAAGCTGCTTCTGCATGAGTTCAATTCCCGCCTGCCCCGGAGGTGACCACATGGCGTGGCAGACCTCTCCTGACCCGCCTGCTGCTCCCCTCAGCAGTGTACTTTGTCGATCAGCCTGTTCTGTTCCCCACTCTGTCTCTGGTGAAGCCTCTCACTGCCCCTGAGCCTCTGACCTGTACCCCAGTTCTGTATGCACAAATAAATAAATCTTAAAAAAAAAAAAAAATCCTCAGTCCTTTTCCCCATCCTACACTCTCCTCCACAACACAGACAAAAGTACTGATATGTTAGTTCGGGATTGAAGAAATGATATATATTCTTTTCCTCATATATCTCTAGGTTTTTCAATTTTAAAATTCAGCCAGTCTTTTATGCACAGCCAGACTTCTGAGAATAACCTGGCTCTTACACAGCATCTTACTTCTGTTTCCTGAAGTCCCTTTTCTA
This sequence comes from Condylura cristata, assembly GCF_000260355.1. Lineage (NCBI taxonomy): Eukaryota > Metazoa > Chordata > Mammalia > Eulipotyphla > Talpidae > Condylura > Condylura cristata. The sequence continues at coordinate 62,221,572 of NW_004567107.1, read as the reverse complement.
TGCCTGTCAACCTGGGAAACTCCTATTTTTACCTCAAAAGCATGATTAAGTAGCACCTTCTTTGAGAACTCCCTCATGTCCCTCAATCACTTTATTATTTTTTGCTCTGTACTGAGAAAGAAAATTAGCATGAAGAGTTTTCTTTGTTACATTTATCCCATTGTAATGTAAGTTTTTCATTTATATGTCTTTCTCCTGAGAAGATAGCAAAAGCACTGAAGAACAGAGTGTGTTTGCCATCATATTGCTATTTTCTGGCATAGTAAATGATGGATGACACGTAAATTTATGTTAAGCATTCTTCCAAATTGTAGTCCCGTGTGAATACAATGATTATTTAAAAAAAAAAAATGGAAGGAGAAAAGACAAAGGAAGTGAAACTGAGGAAATAGTGGTTGTCTTCCTACCCTCTACTCACAATTCGTCCTACACAATCATTTTTTTCCAGATTTTAAACAAATGCACTTACACATTTTCCCATGAAGTAACTTAAGAAAGAAGCAGCTGATATCTTATTTCAGCAATAGTGCAATATCATGATTATTTTTGTCTGTATTGTCACTGGCATAATGTTTTTACTTTACATGAAGAAAAATGCAAACTTACTGCTTTCTATTCATGCCTGAGTATAATTTTTCTGACGCCCAACTTATGTATGCCTTAGGTACAGTCATTTATATTCAGTTAGAGGGGTTAATGAATGGAAAAGCTGTGCACATTATGAGATTTTGATGAGTTTGTTGTTATTTTTTTCAGTGGGAAATTTGTGGAGAAAAGATACAAATGGAGCATAACAGTAACACATTAAAGGGCTGAGTGTTGGGTCTAAAGTTCTGAATTGTGTGTCTCCGTTGAACTAAAACTGCCAGAGTTCCAGAGCAGTAAAAGTTTTGAACTACTGAAGTGAGGACTTCAAACGCAAACCTCTTCAAGAAGAGCTGGTGCACATTAGTCCTTCTGGGTCAAAGTATCTTGATTTCTTTCTAGTCTCAGAGTAGATGCTAATGACTCATCCATGGACGAACATACAGTGTGCATATTATAAAGAAATAGGAGTAATGAACCAGTAGATTTCTTCCTGCAGGTGTCCCTAAAGTCATATAAAAAACACTGCAGATATTAATTTTTCAGCATTGTTGCCAACTGAGTTAATATTCTTCATTCTCTACATCTAAAAGTATGTAGGCATGCTAAATGATATGTAGTATCTGAAGAATTATGGTTAATTCTGTTCTTCATTGGTGCCTTACTACTGAAAGGTCACTGTCATATTATGCCCTAATGAAAGATAAGAATAATAATTAGTCCCCTACTGCCTGTCACATATAAACTAATTGGAGTTAAAAGCCTATTCTTGTGGAAAGGTGAGCAATAGTCCTATTTCTAATGTTGATTTTAGGTAAGTAGACAAGAAGATCAACAGGTTGCATATTTGGCATAGAGTAGCTTTGCTGTGATTCTTGACTTGTTTGAAGGGGGAAATTTGACTTTAACATTTTATAGGTGATAGTTACGTAATAAAGAACCTAATTGGCCAATCATGTATGTGAGATGTCTCTCACATTTGATCTGTCATATCTAGCTTGAGGTAAAATTCCATGATCTTGTCAAAATACACAATATTAATAAATTAGGATAGAAAAAGTATTTCTACTATTTTATTTGTATACTGATATGTGTGTATATATACATATATACTATTATAATGTATATAAGATATATACTATTTTATTTATATACGGATATATATGTATATATACACACACATACATACACACACACATCATTTTCCTCTTTATGAGCTTATCATTGAATCAGTAATTGATCCATAAAGATTAATTGGGAAGGATTGACATATACTATCTTCCTCTATAGAAAATTCCTTTGGTGACCTAGTTTATAAACTACAAATTATTTCTAGAATACCTAAAAATTTACTATATTGCCTCATAAATATGATAATAGTTAGAAATTTGCTATCTTATATATTATAAAAAAGTCTGTAATTGATTCTAAAAAGTAAAAATTATATGCATTATCTGAACATAATACAACTAAAATTTATAAGATAAAGAGAAACCAAGAAATAGAAAAACCAACCACTTAAGCTTTGATTAATTTTTTCTTCCTCAATAATTTTACAACCATAAATCAAACTTTAAAAATCACTAGAAGACAATTAGGAAAGTTAAAAATCAAATAATTTAGTATATGATATTTAAGCAGATATTCATTGGGAGAAATTGTCATAGCTTTAAATATTTTGATTGTTATAAAAAAATTGAGATTAAATTTTAAAAAAATTAAGTGTCTGATATGAGCAAGAATAATTATCTTTAGTTATTTTATTATTTTTTAAGTTATTTAAAGTTTATTGATAACTTTTAAAGTTCTTTTATTATTTAACATTAATAAATATGGGGAAAGGAAATAATTTAAGCATGAAAATAAGTACATTTATAAAATAAAATCTAAATCTCTATTATAGTAATCGATAAAATAACTTCAAGTGTGAGGTGGTATAAACATGTTCTAATTCAAGTACAGACAGAGATACACTAGATGTTCTTTGTAATGTACAGTGAATACTTTTACATTTACGATGTGTCTAGCCACAGTCTGAATTGCAGGTCATCTAATTGGTAAAGTTTAGTCTGAGTTGTCATGGAGGCATGCAATTTATGAGATTTGGGGAGTAAGTGTAGGCTAATCTGAATGTAAAATGGCCCTTATCAAAACCTCACACCTCTGAAAACATACTACCTATTATACAGAGAAAACCTTTGACCAGTTACACCTGGAACAATGTTTACATATGGCCATTTCTGCTGAAACACAGTGATGATTGTGGGAATTATATACTAATTAAGTGAATCATGTAAATTTATTTATAATGTGATTAACACAACTAAAGACTATATTAGTTAAGACATAACTTGATAAACTTACTACACTTAATTAGGTCAACACTTAAGCTATATAATAATAGTCTGTATCATTACTGTATCTCTCATTTTTTAAATTACTTTTAAACTACTGCTCTAAAACTAATTCATTACTTTGTATCCAAACTGAAAAAATGGTATTAAATGAAGCCCAATCTTATTTTTTGATACTTAGGAATGCAAAAACTTTTTATTTTTAAATAAGAAATATTTTTTCATTCACTAGAAATGGTATTAGATAAACTAATCAGTAATATGCTAATAAAGCTAAGTGGGAGGCACAATTAATTTGTAAACATTTCAAAGCATCTTAAACTCAATTGACATTCAAATATCTGATGTAAACAGGTAAAAAGTATGTCATGCATTCAATAAATATTCTACGTAGAATCTGAGGTTAGAAATATGTTGTTACTTGAGTTATTAGACATACTTTTGATTCTAACAATGCATTCTGTATATTGCTTCATAATTCAGTTTCAGATAATGTCAAGTAGCTTTCTCTCAATAGAAATTTATTATTAAAAATTATTATAGTTAGCATTTTGATGGGGTGGAAAAGATAGATAATTTATGAATGATATGGTGCTTTTATATCAGGAAAATGAGTGGATTATGAAATAATTAGGAGTCTGGCTTTTTAACACATTTTATTTTTTAAAGTTGTTTGTTAATCACAGCAAAGTTTAGAAGGTACTGAGATTTCTTGCACACTATTACCTGCTTCCTGTTGCCCTGCTCTCCTATATATTAATGTAACTATTAATCGATTACCTTAGCAAATATTGACCTTTTTCCTCTCTCCATAGTTTTACCTTTTCCAGAATATCATGTAGTTAGCAATATATGGTTCAGATTAGCCTCTTATACTTAGAATAAGCATGCATAGTTCCTCCATGACCTCTTGTGATCAGATAGTCATTTCTTGTAACACTGAATAATAATATTCTATTGTCTGACTATATCATAATATATATTTATCAGTTCACCAGCAAATGACATTTGATTACTTTCAAGTTTTGACAATTATGACTAAAGCTGCTATAAACATCTCTATATAGGGTTTTTTGTTGACCTGTGATCTCAACCCCTTTGGGCAAATATAAGATAGTGACTGTTGGAATGTAAAGAGTATGAATTTTTTCTTTTAAACATTTTGACATTATTTCCATGGCATATGTTTATATTTACACCCTCCCCCCATGAAGATGTTTAAAAAATGTAATTTATTTATCTGGACTAAGGCATTTATTCTTATATGTTAAGAAACCAATAATAATGCTTATTTTAAAGCCTAGGTCTGACTGGATGCACTTTATGAGGAAAGAGAGCCTTGGATAGATGTATTTAGAATAGTTTTAGTTCTCCAGTAGGGATCCTTAGAGATGAGACTGACATGAAGAAGACAAGATCCTAGATGTAGGCATATTGAGGGCCAGGAAATGAACTAGAAAATGAACTTTAGTACTTGGAACCATAAACATTCAACAAGAAAAAGGAACTTAATAGGTACTAGTATGTAAGGCCTATGTAAAAATATTCTTTCTGAAGTGTTTCAGAGGTAGGGAAAGAAAAGTTGGCAAATAATAGGTCACATGCCCCTTTCATCCTTTCTAGATCTGCAGAACAGCAGGTCCAGAAATTTAGAAACATTGAATCAGCAGCTGAGACCAAGTGGATTAAGCAATGTGGAAAAGAATGAATCTGGTTCTAGCCGGTCAGATAAACCTCAAAAAATACACGCCTGTTTAAGTATGACTAGCAATGTTAGTATTTGGCTTTTCATTTTAAGGATAAGTATTGTCTAAAATATCCATTTCAAGATGGTGAATAGAGTTATCATTGCTAACATGTGACAATATATTTGTCAACAACCTTTGGACCGTATTTTATTTGCCCTTGCTTGTATCCCAAATTGTCCATGTTAACTATTAACAGAATGAATTTCTATTACTGATTCTATGTGTTCATTTAAAAAGATGGAACTTTGAGATTATTTTTTTTTAATTTACTTTTTCATGGAACTGGGGTATAGGCCAAAGGTAAGGGGTGTAAGGGGATTCATCAGCGACAGAATGGAGAGCAGAGTAGGTGGATCTATTGAAATATACTGCTAAAGGAAGCAGTAAACCAGACAAGAGAGGTCTGCTGTGCTATGTGGATCTCCTGGGTAGGGATCTAACTCATGCCCCAGGGGTGATAGCACTGAGATTTAACCCCTAGGTCACTAGAGAAGCCCAGAACTTTGAGATTATTAGAGTGCTTAGCATACTTCCTGCTGATCCGTTCTGACCAATTCACACAAAACATAAAGATAGAAAATAGAAAGATCCAACTCTGTGTGTTTCAATTTCTTCCCTGAGATAACACTGGCTCTTACCTGTAAGAACATTAAAGAACTAGTTTAATAAAGAATTAGTTGATTGTACCTCCTGAAATAAATTTCCTGCAAATGCTCATAAGTATTATGAAGAAGGTGTTGTTGGGATTTATTTTTTAAATATTTATTTTATTCATGCATACAGAAACCTGGGGTATAGGCCAGAGGTGTACAAATGTGAGAGGACCCACAGGAGACAGAGTGGGGAACAGAATAGGCTGATCAATTGAAACACATTGCTGAGGGGTGCAGCAGGCAAGACATGAGAGCCATGTGGGTCAGCTTCCTGGCCTGGGATCAAACTTATACCACAGTGGCTAGCAATAGCTTAACAGCACCAAGATATTAACCCCTGTACCACCACAGAGGCCTAGATGTTAAATGTTTAAAAGTAAGCTGATATTCCTATCAGTGCGGGAATCATTGGATCAATTTCCCAAACTATGCTTATAAAATCATATAGGAGTTTGAACAGTCAGTGGATTTATTCTATGCTGTCCAGCCTCTGATAACAAGGCTACCTTACTATATTGCGCCTTGCTGAAAACAAATGTGAATTTCCTGGGGAGTAATGATGGACAGAACTGCTGCCTTTGAAGGTAGCTTTGAAGTTCCCACTTGGTGAGACCCCTGACAACTTGAAACAAGTGTACTTAGAACTGAGAAAAACATTCAGTCATAAAATAATGTAAAGTTATTGGCCACTAGCCAAAGTTATTAACTGGGTATTTAAGAATACATTGCTGGTGGAATTATATTGTGAGATAAACAAATCTGGTTCATTATTCAAATCGAAGACTGTTAAGAAATATGTGAATGGAGCATAGCACCCCATGGTTCTGTAGATTGAGAGCAGCAGAGGCTGAGAGCAGCCTCCAGTATGGACAATTCCCCTGAGCACAAGCCCAAGTTCTGCTAACTGAGTTGTTATGACAGACTATTTTGCTCACAAAGGCTAAACTATTTCCTGTTTTGTCCTTTAAAGAAAGTTTGTGAATCTCATAGAGGATTCAGTTTACTTTTAAAAACTGATCTTATATCAAATAATTTTATAGTGATTTTTCCTACACATTTGTTTTTATTTTACATGTGTGCAATTATGTTGCGCAGTTTTATTTTTGAGGTGCCAATCTTTGTACTTTCTTTTTCATGTTTACTATGCAGTTCCTTAAATTTAAGAGAATCCTGAATATGTAAGTCTTGTTTTTTAATTAAGGGTAGGATAATTCAATATTTTAGCCTATGAGTTTGAAGTTAGATATAGGCTTTTTCTTTGTCTTCTTTTTTTTGAATTTTAGAAGATAACTCTCATCAGAATACCCTTTTTCTTCTTTTGTTTTCTCCTTAGCTAAGCATTTCATATTTTATACATACTTTTAAAAAAATGCAATGACTAATTTAATATGTTGACTTTTTATTAAAAAGAATTGTTGGCCCTCCCTGGTGGTGCAGCAGGTTAAAGCATTGCACTGAGAAGCTAAAGCCACTTCCGCATGAGTTCTATCCCCTCCTGCCCTGGAGGTGACCACATGGCTTGGCAGACCTCTCCTGACCCGCCCGCTGCTCCCCTCAGCAGTGTACTTCGTCGATCTGCCTGTTCTGCTCCCCACTCTGTCTCTGGTGAAGCCTCTTGCCGCCCCTGAGCCTCTGGCCTGTACCCCAGTTCTGTATGTACAAATAAATAAATCTTTAAAAAAAATAATTGTTTTAGGGGCCTCCATGGGGGTAAGTCTCAGTTCTATGTGTGTGTCCTGAGTTCTACTCGGTGTCTTGAGTTTGACCTCTGGCCAGGGAGTTAACCTAATGTATGGTGCAGCAACTTCTCCTTTCTCACCTGCTGCTCCTCTCAGCAGTGTCTTTCAGTAAATCTGTGTGTTTCTGCACCCCACTCTGTCTCTGGTGAATCTTTTCACCCTCTACACCTCTGACCAACACCCCAGTTCTTCTATGCATAAATAAATAAGTCTTTTTAAAAAAAGAATTGCTGTCTAATTCTGGTATGCATTCGTGTATAAAGGTACATATACACTTAGATGTATAAGACTATATAGGACAGGTATTAAGGAATATGTGTGCAAAGACATGCAAAAAATGATTTGTCTTTATGTCTCCTGAGTAAGACAGAAAATCTTAGAATGAAACTGATTTCCATTTCATTCTTTATTGTATGTGTATGTAGTCATTGTCCTTTTTTTTAGAAATGATTATATACTTAAGTTTTTTTTAAAGTACATGCCTCAACATTTTATGTTCCTCATGATTATAATTATAAATTAATTTAACTTTCATTGAAAAAATTCTGAGAGTTCTTATATATTTGAAGAACTGTGATAGGTACTTTATACTTTGAAACTCATGTTCCTATAAAAATAATTAAAAGAGGCCCTCCCTGGTGGCGCGGTGGTTTAAAGCACAGCACTGAGAATCCAAAGCGCTTCCACATGAGTTCGATTCCCCCCTGCCCCAGAGGTGACCACATGGCTTGGCAGACCTCTCCTGACCCGCCCGCTGCTCTCCTCAGCAGTGTACTTCATCGATCTGCCTGTTCTGCTCCCCACTCTGTCTCTGATGAAGCCTCTTGCCGCCCCTCAGCCTCTGGCCTGTATCCCAGTTCTGTATGCACAAATAAATAAATCTTAAAAAAAAAAATTAAAAGAAACATTCCCCAAATACTCAAATTGTCACCTTGAATTAATTGGACTATGACATTTTAAACTTATATACTTTCAAATTGTATTAATTTTCTTCATTATTTAAGATTTAAACTAATTAAAAATTTAGGAAGTAATTTACCATCATACCTAATGTGAATAAACAATAGACTAATTTTATTTATGTGGATACTTTATGGTTTCTACTTTTTCTTAGGAAAAAGAGTATGATGATTGCCTTGTAGCAGAGATTTATATTGAGACCATCCAATTTTAGTTTGTGCTTAGAATTGATTAGCTTGTGCTGTTTGTCATGCTACTTATCTATATGCCCAGGCACCTATTTCTTGTAGGTCTAAGTATCATCCTTATTTAGTACCTATAAAAACAACAGTGTTTTGAGATTGATACCTTTATGGAGTAGTTTTCTGTGTCTCACAGCTACCAAATAACTACCTTCTATAATTCTCTGACCCAAACAAAACAAGATTAATTAAGGAAAGGGCGTAGATTGATCATTGTAAATACATTTCACTCAGTATTGAGTAGAGGGAACATTCATTCTGTACCCCAGTCTTTGGGTCAACTTCTAACTTCAGATCAGAATGATACTGCTCTAGTACCCTTTATAGAAATAACTGTCTCATCTAAATTGCACAAAGTGACTTGTAGAAATTTTATGCATGTATACATTTCTCAGGTTTAAGAAAAAATATTAGCCTGTTAAATCAAGCCAACCTGTCAGATGTTGATAGTGTGATTTATCAAGCATGTTTATGTTCAGACTTCTCCTGAAACTTTGTATGCTGAAATCTCAAAATATTCTGAGTTCTCTAGGCTCTTACTTTGCCTAAATGCTTAAAGTTATTTATTCCATGGAAATGCAAACACTGTTCTACCACCTGCTTATATCTGCTTTTCTTTAATATAATTTGCCGCTGGGTTAATACCACTGTGCTTTACTTGATAACCTAGACTCTCTGTGCAGAAAGTAACTTCTATTGTTACAGTTAAAAAAGCCCTTTCCTCTTCTATGTGTCATGTCTTACTGGTGCAAAGCATGTTTTGTTTGATCTTAATTATTGCTTCAGGCAAAACAGGTGGACTCCTTTCTTTGTTTTGAGTCACAGCAGTTCAAGGTTCTCCCATGATGGGTAAACCTGAAACCTTTACAAAACTGAGATTGTTGTGCACAACTTTTCTCATTTTGCACCTGTCATTTTTCATCATGGTTTATCAGAGCTACCTCATGCTGTGTAGCCACATGGCCACCCAAATGACACTTACTATTGCAAATAAGAACACAACTGCATTTGTTAGGACAGGATGTTTGAGATGAGAGAAAAATTGAAAAGAAAAAACAATTGATTTTCTAACACTTTAAAGTGTTTCATATAATTTTATTCTTGTCTCAGTATTATTTAAGGTCATATAGTTGTATGTATGTACATGTATACATACATGCTGAAATTTTTAATTATTTCAGAAAGGAACTTTGATAGGTAATTTCTGGAAGGGTAACTTCTTAACCAGTGATGATTGACATTAGGTAATTTATTAAACTTCCCCATTGAAAAGCACCAAAATGACAGCCAGTGCAGATAATGATACTTAGGGAACTCAGTATAGTTTATACATATATTCCTACAATTTGCTTTCATACTTTTAGCAATCAAAATTTTTATCACATTCTTTAATACAACTTAATTATATGGAAATAGTCAATGTTCTTTCATTGGGATAGGCTTTTACTAACACTTTTATATGTTCATGAATTCTTTACATTTTCTGTAAAGACCATATCTTAACTGTTAAATCAAACCTACATTTAAAATCAGTGTTATTGTCTTGAATATTATGAAGAACTTGCATCACAACAAAGAAGAAAGTTAAATGCACACAATCACTTGTAGAAACTCATATGCCAACAAAAAGTGATTTTGAAACAATGTGTGGTTTATGTCTTCCATTAAGTTCTTTTGACTTTCCTACATTTCCTATTATAGATATGTTTTATAAAAAGAGGAAAATCAGTTCATTTGCTAAAAATACATTTAAACTCTTAGAAATAATTCTGACAAAAGGAATATGTGAGGTTAATTCAAGCACCACAGAAAATAGGTAAATAATTTTACAGGAATGAATAATTTTCTTAGGGAAGTAACTGACGTGGGCATTTAGTAGTTTGAGATTACTACATAGTTGAAAAGTGGTTATTATCAAAAGAATAGCCCAAATACATGGGAGACAAATTTCAAACATTATGGAGAAAAGATATATAAAGCCTGGGTCATTCAGTATTAAAAGAAAATAGATCTAAGTTTATTATTATGTGTTTTAAAATGAATTTTAATTTTTTTGATGTTCTTAAAGGTCATAGAACTTCTAAAACTGTAAGTTTTAAATATGCAAGAAGTCTACAATTTTTGATGATTAGACAAAATGATAGAAAGAACATATAAAAGAAATTTGTTATTACATAATCTAGCTCATATGCTAAATTTATTGCATAAATTTATTTAAAAGGGTTTCAGACAGAAAGTAACTTAATTAGTTGTCATTAAAGTTCATAAATTGTTTCTTGAGGCTGTTGAGATATTATAAACTGAATAAAGTTTTAATGTTTTGATAATGTAGAATCAAGACTTGTAATGATATTGAAGTGTACTTTCAACCTAAAACCTTACAAAATCTACCACTTCCCATGTTCATGTCTAGAGAAAAACACAAAGTCATTTTGTGGTATTTTAAATACATGTTCAAGTGAATGCTTACAGATATTATGATTTAGTTTTGATTTTAATAACTTATGCCTAAACACAGAATGAACATGGACTGTAGTCAGAGGGCAGTTTCTTGTGATTCTTTTCATTATGTATTTTGATATTAGTATGAGGATGAAAAGTAAACATCTACTATAATGATTGGTCTTTGAGTTTAGAAACTCTGCTGTGATCATTGTTGTACTCAATATTCCATTGCAGTCAGTTTTTTTTTTTTAAGCACATATCACTTTATTTCGTATTGACTTCACATTGGTTTACTATACAATGTATGATTCAAAAGTACAGGAATACTCATCTTAGATGTATATGACTTTTAATTATTTTTTTAATTCAGGTAATCTTAGTTCATAGCATTACTGTTTTAGTAGTTGAGATTTCACATTTCAGATGTGTTTTCACACTGCATCCACCACCAAAACACCCTCTCTTCCTCCATGCCAGCTGGATTCACTTGATGTTTGGAGCTTGAAAAAAATCAAAAGAGAATAATTTACTTAAAATCTAAGTTTACAAACATCTGCCTTCACCTTAACAAAGCCATGATTTTATATGACCCAGTCACAAAAAAAAAAATCAGTTAAATATTCACATTACATAATCTGTATGGGATGGCTCACACCCCAGGTTCTGTGTCACTAAGAGCATTTAGAGTACCAAATGCAATTAAAAATAAACTACCTGCTGTTGCAGCCGAATTGCCACCAGAAGTAGTGCTTAAGCAATTTCAGCAATGCAGGTGTACATGTGTAATGATGCCCCGCAGAACTCGTCTGCACATATTATCCAGTGTGAGTGGAAAGCAGTAACAATCCAGAGATAGAAACCAGGCTTTTTCTTTTTTCTATTTATATTTTATTTGCAAGTATCTGTATTGCAACGTTATAAAAAAGAGAATTTACAATTTATACAACTATCTGTTGCTGCTACAATTCCTGTTTTGTCTTAAATTCCTGCTTTCTCATATATTTCCTTTATCAGTAAATATTGTATCAAACTTTAAATAGAAAAAATTATGCTCTCAAAATGCAGTTGAAATCAATTTCATCTTTTATTTGGGTAGTTACTTTAAAATACAGTGAGTCATTATGCATTATCAGTTCACTTGAAATAATTTACTTACATCATTTGGAATTGATGTTTGCTTTTATAAAGGATGTCTCACTGCCTCCATAGAAAGTTAAAGAAGTGCAATAATTAAATTTATTTAGTTTATTTAAATTTGCTTCTTACCATATTTTTTTTTTTAAAGATTTATTTATTTATTCGTACAGAACTGGGGTACAGGCCAGAGATGCGGAGGGTGAGAGGCTTCACCAGAGACAGAGCGGGAAGCAGAACAGGCAGATCGACGAAGTTCACTGCTGAGGGGAGCAGTGGGCGGGGGTCAGGAGAGGTCTGCCTCGCCCTGTGGATCTCCTCCGGGGCGGGTGGGGATGGAACTCTTGCGGAAGTGGCTTTAGCTTTCCAGTGCAGTGCTTTAACCCGCTGCGCCACCAGGGAGGGCCCGCTTCTTACCATATTTTAATTAATACATTTGGGGATGTTAGTCAAATATTTAATGTCCCCCTTTCACTTTCATATGTTTTTGTAAATTTGTTCTAATTTATCCAGTTAGTTCACACCATTATTACTATAAGTATTATATTTAAAATTTTAATATTTATATCTGCATTTTTTTTTATAACTGACGTCTTGCATATTTTCATAAGACCAATAGTCAGCTGTTTATAAACTAAGTTATTCAAAATCACAGTTCTTTGTTCTGGTAATGTAATTTAATAGTTAGAAATTTTAATGTAGTAATTCAGTTGTAAATGCAGGTAACAGTGGAGAAGAACTGACTAGAAATCCACAAAGAGAATAACATTGAGAAAACATAACTCAAGACTGTCTGAATTATTTTATTACATATTCCAGAAAAAATAATTTTGAATTATAATGCTCAGAATATATGTTTACATCAATTATTTTGAAGTCCAAACAATATTTGCTTATAAATTTCAGAGCTATATTGCATTATATTTACATGAGTATAGAAGCAAATATTTATCTTTGAATTATTAACTTTCCCTTTCATCCCACTGAATTCCTCTTCACTTAACTAATTTTTCATTTGATATTGCTTCTTTTTATGTGTTTTAGGGTTATTTATTTTCTGAATTTATAGATAAATACATACATATATATATGTAAATGAATTTAAAAATGACTTAGGTCTTTGGCAACACGGCAGAAGAGTGTGAATTCTGCACCTTCCTCCTCCACATAGTCACAACAGAATTTAAAGAAATAAAATCAACAGTCAACCGTCATATGCATCTGAAGCAGTGATGCAGTGGGATAGAACAGGAAACCCCATAACTGGACAGTGCTAAGAGGGATACCCAGGCAGTACAGCCCATAGTTGGGGGGCAACTGTTGGATGGAGCCTTCCTCTCCAGCCCTGCACTAGAGAGGGTGCACAGAGTATGTGCAGAAGAGGGAACACCAGTAGAGGACTGTTTTATTAAGGGTGAGAGTGACAATGAGTTGCTTAAGTCGGAAGTGCCCAAACTAGAACAGTTTGAGTCCAAACCAGTAGAGGTAGCCAGATGTGACCACCTGTGTCTCCTTGGAGAAGAAAATGATTTGTGGACCAAAGCTGTGATATGCAAACACCTGAAATGCTTTATCCAGGGCCAAAACCAAGGCAGCCAGATGCTCTCACTAACCTTGTGGCTTTATATTATTTAATTGGAATATAACCCCTTAAACAAAAGCCACGCTCAGACACTTAATTAGAGTAATTCTTCTGTATTCAGCACTTCAGATGTTGTGTCATTGTCATCTCCAGCCATATATTATTTAGTCATTGTCTTTATATGTGCAGTGTTCTGATTCTTTTTTTCTTTTAAAATTTTATAATGATGCCTCAGAGTATAGTTTGCTTTTATTAATTTTACTCTGTGTTCACTGGACTTCTATAGCTCCAAATTATAAAAGTGTTTCTGTTATTTTTTTCAGATTTTTTTTTTTTTTGGCTCATCTCTTTTTCTTTTGAAGATTATTTTCTATTTCTCCTCTTTGACTGCCTGATAGTTCCCTACAGGGACCTGAGTATCTGGTTTACTTATTCTCACTCTTTCCCTTTTTTTTTTTTTTTTTTAAGATTTATTTATTTATACATACAAGAACTGGGGTACATGCCGGAAGTGTGGGGATTGAGAGATTCACCAAGACAGAGTAGGGAACAGAACAGGCAGATTGACTGCAATATGGGGAGCAGTGGGCAAGAGAGAAGAGATCTGCTGTGCCATATGGGTCAGTTCCCTGGCCAGGTATTGAACTTGTGCTGCAGATGCTGAGGAGAGCTTCATAGTGCTATGTTTTAACTTGTGCCACCAGGGAGGGCACTCCCTTTTACTTCTTAAATTTTGATTACCTTATTGAGATTGCTTACATTTCACATTCACACCTTTGATTTTAATCTATTATTAATTCCATTCAGTAAATTTTTCAACTCATATATTATCATTTTAGCTGTAAAATTTCTCTCTGGTTCTTTGTTGTTTTCCTTTCTCACTTCCCATTATTTGTTCATTTTGTCAGTGTTTTCTCCTAGATTCATAAATCTTGGCTATTTTGTTTGGAAATATATTTAGTGCTAAGCCCGATATCTGTGTCATCACATGGTTTCTGCTATCTGTTTTAATTGGCTGATTTTTCTTTTCATAATATTTTTCAGTCTACACACTATAGATTTTTTTATTGATGGTTAGATGTGTCTATATAGAAGTCTCAGTCTTATTATTTTCTAGGGTTAACCAAATTTAATTTTATATTTAGTCCTTGATCTTTATCTGATTGTCTTCACTCACAAGGTACAGCCATTTGGGAATAACCATTTAGTTCACAAGTAATTCATTTACAAAGGTCTTTATTCTCTAGATAGATCATCAGTCACAATGTTCCCACCCCACCAGTGTCTTTCTTGATTCATTTAACAGTTTCTAAGGAGCAATACTCTCTAAAACTAAGACTTTTTTTATATAATAATTTATTTATTCATCCATACATAACTGGGGTACAAGCCAGAGGTAAAGGGGTGGTGAGAGGATTCACCAGAGTCTGAGTGGGGAGCATGCTGATCGACCAAGTACACTGCTGAGGGGAGGAGCAGGTGGGTCAGGAGAGGTCTGCCACACCTTGTGGATCACTTCTGGGGTGGGGATTGAACTTGCACTGAAGCAGCAGCTGCTTGTTTGCAGTGCTGTATCCTAACCCGGGGAGGGCCAACTTTTCTTTTGAATGAAAAGCGTTGTCAAATATTCCCTTATTTACCAATGTGCCCAGTGTATTTTGTTTGTGTTTTACTTTCCTCATATTTTGTCCATAAAATAACCTCTTGTAGAAAGTTAGATTGAACTTGAGACTTACCTGGCATGTTACACTTCTATTGTGGTCATAGGTATGCACCATATTACTAAGTACATGTACTTGAGGTCAATATAGACTTACCCTGATGCTCTCTGATATCGCTCAACACTGTCATTGGCACATCTCTGGGTTAGCTAAGGCACAAAGTTATTTAAGATTCAGTAAACCTGTGTTACATAGTTAATGGCAGAGCTAGGATTTGTAGTTAGATCTGGAGTCTTGGTAACAATTTTTTCTTTTCTATATAATTCAGGATCCATGGTAAGTGACATTTAACAATCTAAGATGCATAGAGAGATGCTCAGGATAAAATGATGCATTTGGATAGACTGGTAGGTGATCAGTATTTTAGATACCTAAATATTTATGTTCAAAGTTAAATTAAAGATTTGGGTGATATGAGTGCTACAACCCAAGAAAGTAGCTCTCCCTTCTGTTGTTAAAATTTAAAAGAGTGATCTTCTCTCAATACCAATATCAAAACAAATAATACTGTTTCATTAGACACAGCAGGATTTCTCAGGGTGATAGTTAATATTTATCAACAAGGTTTTTTTAGTTTATGTTGGGATTCATTTCAGCCACTGTTAAGGTTATTTCCTTTCAGTAATTTCATATGGAAACAGAACACATTTTATAATATGGCTAAAAATTTGCTCAGAAAAGCACCAGAGGTGGACAGATACCATATATCTACCAACAGGTATTTTTTAAGGTCTGGTAGAGAGAATATGAATAATAAATAGAGGTACTGAACTTGAGGGGAAAGTGTTCTTCTGTGTCAAAGCTTGAAATGTAAGCCACAAGCATAACTCTGGTTTACTGCACATGTGTAGTGCATTTTTAAGGAACAAGAAGTTTATTATGTCAAGGACAGCATGAGTCAATGGTTTTAGGGGATTTAATAATAACCATGCAAAATCTGCACTATGATATATTGACTATGACATACCTTGCAACGTGTCACATAGAACTTGCTGAATTGTATCATTGAAAGCTGCAATCCTTAGAGCAGAGAAAGTTCTTTAAATGTAGGTCATTGTGTTCTTTTGTATAATCAGATAGAAGTAGCCAGAGAGATTTTCATGACATTCAAACAAGGAAAATGAAAATTATATTATTAATTAATTTTAAGATACAACTCGTAATAGTGATAACATAAATGACCTTGTTATCTGAATGTCAGTTAATAGTGACCTTCAAAGATCTGAGAGTTGATATTTATGTACATATAAGATGTGAAAAAGTGAGCTATTCAAAATGGCAATTGGAGTTCTATTTTGTATCGGCTAGAAAGTAGTAGTGAACAAATGAGGTGACAATGGTATTGATGGTATTATAATAGCAGTATTAGTAATTGTAATTGTAAAAAAAAAACATTTGTTGTACATATCATCAGTATCAGTTAAACTTGCTGTGTACATAATTTGAAAACAACCTAAGTGCCCAGTGACAGATGGGTGGATAGAATATGGTACATATAAATAATAGAGTACTACTTATCCATAAAATAAAAGATGTGGTATCGCCATTTGTAACAACATGGGGAAGGTAGAGGGGACTGTGCTAAGTGGGATAAGTCAGAATGAGAAAGACAAACAATGCATGTCTTTACTCACATCTGGAATACAAAGCAAAATACAGTACCAAAACACACTAGAAATTTGACCAAAGAATTGAGACTACCAGAGGGCTAGGGTGGAAGAAGAGAACAAAGAGGAGAGGGGGCACCATGGTCTATGCTGATGAACTTGGATTTGGTGGTGGTTGTGCTTTGGTAACAGACATCTGAAGAGATGTGAACCCATACCTCTATGTGGTGTTAACTAATGCTAACCCAATAAAAAATAATAGGATTAAAAAACTGACTCCAATTCAAGAAATTCAACCTTGCATTCTTGTTGCCCAATTTGAACAAAACAAAAAGCATATTTATTAAAGGTAGGATAAGATTTTGAAACATGATAGAAAGGTAAAAAAAAGGGCCTCCCTGGTGGCTCAAAGGGTTAGGTCTCAGCACTATGAAGCTATCCGCAGTCACTGCAGCAGTTCTACCCCGGGCCAGGGAGTTGACTCTCATGGCATAACATACCTCTCCTGTCCACCCACTTCTCCCTTCAGCAGTATATTTCAGTACATCTGCCTGTTCTGTTCCCCACACTGTCTCTGGTGAATCCTCTTACCTCTTGCACCTCTGGCCTATACCCCAGCTATTGTATGCATAAATAAACAAAATAAATCTATTTTAAGAAGGTGAAACAATGAACAAAAATCTTAAAAATTGCATTAATCTAGTAGATATATCAGTCTATTGATGTGTATTTTAGACAGTTTTACAACCAGGAGTGAGAACAAGAAGTGACAAACTGTCTGATAAGAGACATTGAAAAAGATCCCTGCTCAAGTGATTATTCCTGTTCAACATTTCCCTGTTTGACATCATTTCTAGAATTCTATGGGAAGCATTTTGCTGTGTCCAATATGAGATGTAATCTGCAATGAATAAAATAATTGGATCCTGGTCTAATAAAGACTTTGCTGCTGTCCCCATTATCACATTAGTTTGGATTACTTCTGTCTATTCATTATTAGCCAACTAAGAGATAATTGAGGCTAAAAGATAATTTCAGATAAAAGGCCATATAAGCTCTGTATCTTAAGGTTCTACTGTGACAGGTTACCCAGAAAGTAGGTCCTCTAGGCACTTTTGTAGCCCTGAATACATTGTGAGGTTGGTGGACAAAACCAAAAATTGACAATTGCAGGCAAGAGCAAAAACTCAAAGATAAATTTGACTAGTTGAAATGTTTGGCTGTCGTCACTGATAATGACTATTCAGAGAAAGCTATAGACTTTATTTCCCTAGAATTAATTTTAACACTTCTATAGAGGTCACACTAAAGAGTAAGGGAATTTCTGGATTGTGGCAAAAGCAAATTCTTTACATGGTTTGATGTCTTTGTCTAGACTGTAATCTAAAGCTGGAACTTTGCTGTAATTTAGCTCAGTTAACTTTTTTCTTTCATATCAGACTCTAAAAGCACTAACTCTGATGGAACTATTTTTCTCTTGCCTTTGTTTACAAAAGAAGATGATTTTAGTATCACTCCAACTTTAGTGGTAATCAGATATACCTCCATATGAATCTACTCTAAGCAGTTGCAATTACAGCAAATTAAAATCTTGGTTTAAAATAACTCCTTAAAAGTAACCAATCAATGATGGATGGTAAATATGCAGATTTCTACATTAGTGCCTCTTTTTAGCATTGGAAGGTATCCATGACAATTCCTATAGAATCATGAAAGTAGAATGTATTATTTGAATGTCATTTTCCTGTAATAACAAATAAGCATGTTGATTATGCTATCATAATCTACTAAAAGTAGAGATATGTTTAGAGGTTTTTTTTTTTTAAGATTTATTTATTTGTGCATACAGAACTGGGGTACAGGTCAGAGGCTCAGGGGTGGTGAGAGGCTTCACCAGAGACAGAGTGGGGAACAGAACAGGCTGATCGACGAAGTGCACTGCTGAGGGGAGCAGCGGGCAGGTCAGGAGAGGTCTTTTACACCATGTGGTCACCTCCGGGGCAGGTGGGAATCGAACCCATGCGGAAGTGGTTTCAGCTTCTTAGTGCTGTGCTTTAACCCGCTGTGCCACCAGGGAGGGCCCTATGTTTAGAGGTTTTAATGGAGGTCTGGAAAGAATAATTTTCTATTCAACCAAAGTTAAATTGCAGTTTGGTTTAGTAAAAATTTCTACTGATACTTACATATATTACACAAATATGCACATACATCATTAAGGAAAGAAAACTAAATATATGTGTTATATTTATATAGAGTAGAAATGGGGTGGGCAGAGGTCTGTCTCAGTCTCCTTAAATTAGTAAACTACCTCATCACAGAAGGCCCTCATTAAAATTTGGTAAATGATTGAGTATATGAAATTAATGCCAAGAATTGTAGCTTGGCATTTAGACTTTCATTCAGAGTTTCTTGCAGACTTTTTACTGTGTTGTTATTATTAACTTTCCTCTTTTCAGTTGGGTTGATCTTTCAAACATTTCCAAGAGTCAAACATATATACATTATATTGTTTATATCTGGAACTGTGGGAGAAGCACCCGGTCAGGTTCCTGGGGCTTCCAGCAATTTATATATTCCAGTAGCAGCAATAGATTGCACAAGTCCCTGAGAAACCTCTTGGATAGGTGGGGAACCAGTGGCAAGGACATTTGGTTCTGCTTTAAGCTAAGGTTGGTGGTTACAAGAAATATCAGCCTCTTCCTTCCCACATCTCTGAGCTTCCTAAAGCTTGTTAACCTACTGTATTCCAGAGAGTACAAGTTTCCAGAGAGAATAATGTCTGCAGGACCTAGTAGATGGTGCTCAAAGGTGTTGGCTACTAGCTCTGGGCACTTTTTAAAAGCAACTACCTCTCCCCACCCACATTCTTGGGATTTCCATAACTGGCTGATCTAATATAGCTGTGAGAATATGCTTTTCTCCTAAAGAACGCTGCCTGCAGTACAGATGTGAAACAGATGGAGCCATGCACTGCTTTGGGTTAGCCTCAATGCCTACCTGTAGCCTGAGCACAGAACTTCCTGGCTACTTTATTCGTGCCTGAGCCTTGGGGAAAGGCTCTGCTCATAAAACTTGGTGAGAGCAGAACTAGGATAAAGTTGAAGGGTCAATTGCAATCTGCAGTTTCTGGTAGAGCACTTTTACCAGATGGGGATAGCACATCACTCCCTTGGTTCAAGTAGCTGTAGCACCCAGGGGCTGTTAGCACTTTGCTATAGCCAGCTCTTTGCATTCCTGGCTCCCACTTACTATAGTCTGCATATTGGGACACCATCCACACTACCTCTTGAGCTCCAGTCATCTGATTGGTGACAAGATTTCCACCAATATAATGTTAGAAAGTGGATAATCTAAGGCCAATATCCTAGACAGAACCCTCTGACCTTCAATTCTATGGCAAGGCTGCTGAGCAGGACTGAGAAGAGAAGTCTGTCTTCATGGCCTCCTATGAAGGTATAGGAAGCATAGGAATTCACCCTAATCTATGTTGCAAGAAAAACCTGGGGGAAAAGAACAACAAAACAATGCAATAGAACTAACCAAGCTACCAAAAGATGACTTCTGGACAATAGTCTTAATATCGCTTACTGAAATAAGGAGAGTGATGGATTAATAAAACTAAAAATAGGGTTTTCCCTGGTGGCACAGTGGGTTAAAGCACAGCACTAAGAAGCTAAAGCCACTTCAGCCTGAGTTCAATCCCCGCCCCAGAGGTGATCCAGATGGTGCAATAGACTTCTTCTGGCCAGCCTGCTGCTCCCCTCAGCAGTGTACTTTGTTAGTCTGCCTGTTCTGCTCCCCACTCAGTCTCTGGTGAGTCCTCTCACTGCCCCTGCACCTCTAGCCTTACCCCAGTTCTGTATAAATACATCTTTAAAAAAACACAAAAAACAAAAACTGAAAATATTACAACAGAGAAAATACATAGAAAGAGCCAATCATAAACCACAGAGATAAGAAATGTAATAGTATAACTAAAAAAAAATATAACAAAGGTGCTCAATAGTAGTTTAAATAAATGGAGGAATAAGTTTCGATGATGGAAGATAGGTAATGGAAAACCTCCAGAAGACCAGTGAAACAAAACAAAATCTTTAAAAAGGCAAGAGAATGTAAATGGTTTAGGGGACAGCCTCAAGAGAAGCGATGCATTTGCACATCTGACAAGAGGCAGATAGCCAAGATCTGCAACAAACTCATACACCTCAACAAGAAGAAATTAGCCCAATAAAAAAAAAGGGCAAAAGAACTAAATAGACTTTCTCCATAAAGATGACCAACAGGCACATGAAAATATGCTCAGGGTCACAAATCAGGGAAATGCAAATCTAAACTACAGTGAGATACATGAGAATGGCCCATACTCAGTAAAGATTAGAATCCACAATTGTTGACAAGGAAGTGATGAAAAAGAACCTTATGCATTATTGGTAATTTAAACTTCTTTATCCCCTATGGAAAACAGTATGAAGTTTTTTCAAAATATTAATAGTGGGTCTACCATATGACCCAGCAGTTCTCCTCCTAGGTATCTACCCAAAGAATGCAAAAAATTAACTAGAAAAGATATATGCATACCTATGTTCGTTGCAGCATTATTTATAATAGTCAAGCTATGGGAATAATTTAAGTGCCTTAAGGACAAATGAACAAATTAAGAAGAAATGGTATATAAAATGGGATATTTATATATACTATATAAATGTAATATTGACTATATATATATAAATGAAATATATATATATATATACAAATGAAATATATATATATACTCCTAATATATGAAATAGAATACTACTCAGTAATAAAAAAGATGAAACCATAAAATTTGCAACAATGGAGGGGATTATAGTAAGTGAAGTAAGTCAGAAGTAGAAAGTGGATGGCTTAACTCATATATGGAATGTAAAGAAAGCAAAGGAATATAAATAAAACAAACTCTTGAAACCTGACTGTAGAAATGAGATGGGGATTGTGGGGGTGGGGGTGGGGAACAGAGTGTTGAGGACTATGAAAATGTCCTTTGTGGCAAAGAATCATTGGTGTTTGTTGGTAGGTGTGGTAATATGCTTTTAAAGAGTAGTATGCCTGTATACTTAACACATACACAGTGTTGTAAGTCTATGCTACCTTAAAAAAATTAAATACATAGGCTGTTGTAATTATTCAAGTAAATAATATGTGAGAGTGGTTTAGATTAATGACATAGTGGGGTTTATAAATATTTGTTATTATTAATAGTGTTATTCTCATCCACCTCATTTGTATAGTCACATGGATCTCAGGCTTTTTGTATCTTTTTAAAAGCTGTTTACAATGTAAATGAGTTGAAAGAAATGCAAGATTGGTAAAATAGACAAGATCTTACGGTGCTGCAGGATTATAGAGATGAACAGGTACATAATTAGCATTGACCCCAAATTCCCATGGTTTCAGACCATTTTATGTAACTTCTGCCCTATTTGAATTCTCTGATTATATCCACAGTTAAGGACCACAGCTTCTAGGGACTTTGACTGAGCTCCATTTCTTCCTTTCATAGATCCTAAGAAATTTCACAATTTTTACCTCTGGGGTCAAAGAGATGTTAGGGTGGGCGGTTCTTTTCATGGTAGGCACCTACAGAGGGGAACTTAAGCAGATGCAAATAAATTTTGTAATCTAACTATGAGGACCTGTGCAGACAAGCTTATCTTCCCAAACTGAGAACCACAAGCTGAATTGGAGTTTATCTCGGTAGCCTAGGGAGAAGTAGCTGATGTGTTTCCGGTGAGTCCAAATGAAATTACCTAAATATTTAGCCCCCATTTTTCAATCTGAAAATGTATGCATTTGTTTAGAGTGCAACATTATTTCTCCCCACTATCACATTCGATGAGATAAAATATGGACGATAACGAAATCATGTCTCAGAAATATAAACAACACAGATTGCAATGCATGCATACAGTATGGCTCCCACTGGAAAAGAACAGGACATCTGGGATAGGGAGAAGATGCTGCTAAGAGAAAAATGTGGAGAAAAACGTGATTGGTGAAGCATAAAAAAGACCTGATAGGAATATGTCGATTTTTTTTTTTTACTATTTTCTTTTAAACAGCACCTCTGGTCTTATTTCTTTGAAATCATCAGAAAGAGAAGCTCGCCTCTCAAGTTGATCATAATGCCTAAGGGAAAGTTGGAGATCTAAAATCTTGACCATGCACCCCAAGGAATATACATTTTTAATCAAGGATGTTGGTAAAGTTTCTGCTATTTGAGGGCCAAGGTATTTAAGTTTTAAAGCAAAAAAAAAAAAAAAATTTCCCTGGAGACAGGCTGACAGCAGCTAGCCCTGCCGCTGATCACTTCTGTGGATGCAGAAGGAGGCTTTTTATATGTAAACAGAACCTAGATTACATCCAGTGGGAAGCCACAGCAAACAGTCACCTGTGATTAATTCACTGCAAAATGTCACCCTCACATTTTTAAATATAGGGAAAAACATTCTTTTACAAGAGAAAGCTCTCCTGAAAGGAGATAGAGCACAGCACAGAGGGAGGCTATGTTTATTTAATTGCCACATTCCTGAGGGTGTGGTTTCCCTGCTTTAGCTAAAAAGTTAAGAGGAACCACAGGTCTCTTTTTAAAACATTCATATGCACCTCCTTTGAAGATAATTAATATGGACAAGGATGATTTCTTGACAGTATATGTAATTTTGTTTCAGTCAGAACAGGAATGAATATGAGATAAGCAGCACCCTGAATTCTGTAAGAGAAAACCAACTCTATATGTTTTTAGTATAGGTTTATACTACATGTTTATGGGGACATGTAAAAATTACTGATATGGTGTTAATAGTAAATTTGATATTCAGATGCATTTCATATAGAGAGACACTGTATTCCCAAGTATATGTTTTTAACCTTTTCAAGTATGGCGTGAGGGAATGAATCCAACATGACATAATAGCCATCGTATTAGTCATCAATAGGATGTGATTCAGCACTGTTCGGATTGTCTAGGTACATTTTTTATTTCATTTAAATTTATGTATTCCCAAAAATGTGGGAATGGTCTCCCCCCAAAAGAGGTTTTTCTCATGGTACCCACTATAATCTAATTATTCAGTTAGAGTAGCTTTTATATGGGCAACTAAAAACTAGTGAGGCTCTGTGAACTAATTCCCATTATTAAAGGTGTGGATTATTTTGAGCTAAGAGCAATGGACCTTTCCCTCATCAAAGAAGAACTTTTAGTCCCTAAGCTTTTGCCCTTTCTCTAACAGAAGCAATCACAGCTCTACCAAATAGAATGTAATTTGGGAGCCCATCCAAGTACAGGTTCATTTGTAAACTTGGCCTTTCTGAGAATCGCATCTTTACTATCAAAGTGAAAATGAGGTTGCCTCCCTTTTTTTTCTGTCATCTGAGGCCTCCTCTCTCTTATTGATGCTCCAGCTTAAACACAGGATAAATACCACTGGTCTCCTCCATTTTTCTGTAGAATACATGTGTTAAATGGATTTTTCTTTGCTAACATCTCTGATGCTGCTTTGATCACTTGTTCATCCTGAGAAGAACCCAGAGGGGTGTTGGATATTCTCCTGCATGTTGACAAAAACACTTTTGAGCAAATCGGCAAACCAGTTCATTATTAATATCACATGAGTTTATTAGTGATCAATAGATGTTCATTAAAAGCTACATCCCTATGTTAATACTGCTGCTGTGACTGAACAATACTTTTCTCTGTCAAGATTATATGGCTTAACATATTAGACTAGATAATTAAATTATTCCTTTTTTGTGCATATTGTTTTAATACATATTAATTTTTAAATCTGGATGATGCTTTAACAAAATCTGGATGCCCTGCGATACCCACACAAAATTAGTTTTCTAAGAAAGTTACATTGGATATGGGCATTCTACTTATTAAATATTCATAAAAATTCATACACAGAAACTTCTATGCCCAGTGCAGCACTCTTTACAATAGTCAGGATATGGAAATAGTCTAATGCCCCAAAGTGGAGGACTGGATTATGTGGATTGTGAAGTTGTGGTTAGGGGGTTGTATATGATGGCAAACTACTCAGCATTCAAAAAGATAAACTCATGTCATTTGCAGCAACATAGATGGAACTTGGAGAGATAATGCTGAATGAAATAAGTCAGACAAAGAAAGTTTAATATCAGATGATGTCACTAACGTGAAATATAAAGACACCAAGCCAAAAATGGAGAAAGATGACCTCAGAAACTAAAGCTAGCCCTTGAAAAATGACTAAAAAGTTGAAGCACCAAGGGGTTAGGGAAGAGGTAGGAACTGAGAGAGGAGGAAACACAATGGTCTGTGGTGGACTGTGGATGATTGGGTGGTGGGTATCCTACTGTAGTGACAACTGATGGAGAGGATCCCAGTGTTACCACAAATAAAAAAAATAAACTACTGAAAAATCAAATAAACAGTTATCTCCTTCACCTCAGGGAAAGAAATACTTTAAATTAGTCAACTCTTTTCTTCCTCCATATAAAATAGTGATAATTAATAATTGTATATTACAGGATTGCCATTGGGATTAAGTGAAATGATATATTGTATTTGAGTCAACAAACATAATTCCTCTAGCAAGTGATCCTTTACATACAAAGAATAATTGCTGTTATGTCTATTAGCAAGATTAGAATTGTCTATCCTCCCTCTTTTTCTCTTCCTCCTTTTTATTGATTTTCCTTTCCCTTTTCCTTCAACTTTTATTTTTCTTATCTAAAAGAGAAGATACCATTTGCTCTTAGAAAAAAGTTTATTCACCCCTTTAGGGCACATCTGTTTTCTAAAACATGGAAAGAATGTCACATTTGGTGTTAAAGTCAGTAAAACTTATATTTGTTGACATCAAGTTACAAGAAAAAGGAATTTCATAGCCAAAATAAATAATTGCAAATAAGTACTTCCCCTACAAGTTGGATGGTATATAGGATATGTATTTCATTTAAGATAATCTTAAATTAAATCC
>NW_004567107.1:62190005-62194868 GCF_000260355.1 Condylura cristata | reverse complement strand
GCCATGTGGTCACCTCCAGGGCAGGCGGGAATGGAACTCATGAGGAAGCGGTTTTAGATTCTCAGTGCTGTGCTTTAACCCGCTGCGCCACCAGGGAGGGCCACGATCACCATTTTAAGTCTAGTCCCTCACAATACATAATTATAAATTTTCTTTGCAGATCATCTTGGATATACCTTTTGACTATTTGCATGAGTTTTCTTTCTTTTTTTCCTCCTCACATTGGGCTGCTTCAAGTCAGGAGGCTACCAAAACAGATTTATGGGAGTGTTTTGAGGGAGTGCAGGATTTGGAGTCTTTTTTTTTTGCTGGACTGGCACAGCTGTCAAAAAGGTTTGTCAGATGTCTCACAGAGGTTCAACACCAAAATGTCTGCCCAGAGTTACCAGTGCTGCTTCGAGGCAGGTCCCTCAAACTGACAGAGGGAAACCTTGGGTGCCTACATCCTGTTTAACTGCATGGTGTATATAATACTCACGCATGCAGGTGATCACTCAAAAGGCAGCCAAGGCCATCCTCCACAGAGAGTCCGCATGCCAGCCAAGGCCTGCTCAGCTCCAGGAAGCTATAGAAGTTCTCCTTGGTCTGGATAAACACACTGGTGGATCCCTGTGGGGTAGCCAATCTGGGTGAGGAGATTTTTGGCAGGAGTTTTGCTAAGATTCCACAACTGGGGCCACGATGGGCTGTCTGTGGATAGATTTGGGTGTTCACCAAAAACTGCAGCTTGGGCTGTAGGCATGACTTTAGGGAGGAATGGAAAGAAACATGGAAAGTTGTAATGCCTGCTGCTTGGGGGTCATGGAGAGGGTGAAATGTCTATTCAATCTTTTGATCATTTTTAAGTGAGTTGTTTTTGTATCATTGAGATGTTATTCTGAATATAGTTCCCTTGTTAGATATTTTATTGGAAAATGCTTTCTTGCATGCTGTTGTTTATCTTTTCACTTTTAAAATAGAGTTTGTAGTTTTAGCTTCCACAGTTAGCTCAGCAAGACATTTGGAGTTAATTTTTCTTGTATTGTCTCAAGTAGACGTACAATTTTATTCCTTTGTATGTGAAAATCCAGTAGTTGTAGTTAACATTTTTTTTTTAATTCAGTTAGCTTAAGATATATCCTGAAATGTCTGGTAAAATCAGAACTAATCCCTGTACTGTGCTTAGATTGCCTTTATAAGTGTATTTATTCCTGATTCTCATTACTAAAGGTACAATATCCATATTGGAGGTTATATAGGATAATAGGTACATAGAAAGGAAGACACTGTTGAATACATTGCTACCAAAAGCTAACAAATAATTTTGCTGGTCCTATGTCTGGTCCTAAAGCTGTGACTACATACTTTTGCAGCAATGGCAATAGTTCCTTTAAAAATAAGAATATGGGCTGTGTTTTCTCTGAAACCACCTTAATCAGTGAAATACACATTACATGGAAGGTTTTAACATGAAAATATAAAATAAACATGCTATCCATTTGCCATCTGGTGTGTTGTAAATATATTGTTGTTTACTTTTTTCAGAAGCTCTAAATGAATTTCATAATTGCTTCATTATCTGCAATATGTGATACCTCTCTGGCCATTCTGATGTTGGTAACACATGGCTTCTCTAACAAAACAAAAAGCAAAATGAAGAGATAGGTGAAGTCTTCTAATGAACCTATATCCAGGTATATATAAAGAAAGATGTCTCTTGAAATAACAATGTACTGAAATGAAGCTCCAATGTAGCTTTAAGCAATGTAGCCAATGTCATCTGCTGTAAATCTGCAAGTACATCACTGGACTGCAGTGCTTACTTTGCTGAAAATTAAATCAGACTGCAATAAAAGATGATTGGGATGTGTCTCCAAAGCCATCTGCAACCTCCTTTATCTGGTACCCTTAATTCTACTCTCTAGTCTATAGAATGGTAAATGAATGCCATGATAAAATGCTTAGAAGGATATATCTCTGTAACAGATATAATGCTATTTTAGTGCTTAAGAGTCACATGTTCTCACTAAAAACTTTTACAGACCCCTGATTCATTTGTTTCTGATTTCACTAGAACCCTTTAGGTAGTAAATATTTAACAACAGGTGTGTTGCATGAAACCTATAATCTTGAGTGAACTCATATGAGAATGTTTCCACATTAACCATTTATAGAGAGCTCTGAATTAATGTGGATCTTTTTTCTTTTGGCATTCTCCCATGTATGTGGATATTGTCTTTTTCACATAGACATTTTGTTCTGTTTCAGTTTTCTCCTTTATCCCTCTCTGCTTCCTCATTTTCTCCTCTTTGATAATTGTTCTTTCTTTTTAAAGTTCTCTCATACTACTATTGGTCTAGGACCACATCACATCTCTTTTCAAACAATTTTATTTTCTAGTAGGCAATCATGGCTCATTTTAACACTGAAGAACAGAAGAGAAATGATCTTTAGAAAATTTTCATCTTAGAGTAGGATAGAAAGTACTTGAAAAGAAGAGATTTAAAAAGCAAGAGCAAGCAGCAAATATTTTCTAAAGAAGTATACACAAAAAATGCACAAACCATAAGCATCCAACTCAATGACACTCAGAGTAAATCATATTTCTAATGTGTGTCTGAAGAGATAATTATTAGTGTGAGTTTTATAGTTTTTGTATAATATGTATTAAGGTAATGTTGATTTATAACACTATATATTTTAGGGGTAAAAGTTCACACCTCAACAAATGCATGTCATCACACCACAACCACCAAAGTCTCAGTAATTCTCCACCATATTTCACTGTCACTTTTGAAAGTATTTCAAACTATACATATAGAAGCAGAATGTATTGTTTTGGGTCAGGTTTTTTTATGCTGGATACAATGTTGATAATATTTATCACTATTACTGTGTGGGATTAAGTTAATTCTTCATGGTGTTCCATTGTACAAGTATTTCATACTTTTTTTAAATCCAGTCTCCAGTTCATGAGAATTTTTGGATTACTGACAATGCTTATATATTGGTAGCTGTTCTGTTATAAACTTATAGCTATTGAAGGGAGAAGTAGATACACATTTTTATTAATTATTTCATTTCTTCAAAATGGAATGTTTAAATCATGAGACACATACAGTGAAATATGTCCAAAAAATTTTCAAAAGTGGTTGTACCATGTCATAGATAATGTTAGCTATTTTCTGACTTTTATGTTAGCTATTCTGATGGGTATATATACCGGTATTTCACTGTGTATTGAGCTCAGTGTGATTTTAATTTTCATTTCCCTTATGAATAAGTATTTGTTCTTTCTTAAGTCTATTTACCATTTGGATATTAACTTATATGAAGTGCTTGTTAGCTTTATTCCACTATTGAAGCACCTGCTTTTCATTATTTAAATATTATAATGAGTTATTTGCAGGATATATATCTCTTATGGTATGGCTTGTCTAAATGACAGTCTATTAAAAAGTGAGCAAAGTATTTGAATAGACATTCTAAAGTAGACACACAAATGGATAGTAAGCATATGAAAAATTAGTCAATACAAGTAATCATTAAGAAAGTAAAAATGGGGCCCTCCCTGGTGGTGCAAAGGGTTGAATCACAGCACTATGAAGTTGTCCACAGCCACTGTGACACAAGTTCCATCCCAAGCAGGGAGCTGACCCACATGGCATAGCAGACCTCCCCTTACCCGCCTGCTGCTACCCTCAGCAGTGTGTTCTGGTCAATATCCTGTTCTGTTCTCCACTCTGTCTCTGGTGAATCCTCTCACCTCCCACATCTCTGTACTGTACCCAGTGCTTATATGCATAAATAAATTAACCTTAAAAAAAAAAGCAAAAAATGGAAACAAGATGTCACAGCATACCAACTTAGAAAGGGAAAACACAGATAATAACAAATGTTGTTCAATATGTTGAGAAATTAGAATAGCAATATATTGCTGGTGATGTTTATAATGTCAAGACTGCTTGACATTATAAACAATTTAGGAATTCCTTAAAATGTTAATCATAGAGGGCCCTCCCTCATGGTGCAGCAGTTTTAAGCACAGAATTAAGAAGCTAAAGCCACTTCAGCATGAGTTCGTTCCCTGGCCCGGAGGTGAGCTGCATGGTGTGGCAGACCTCTCCTGAGTGGCCTGCTATTCCCCTCAGCAGTGTGCTTTTGTCACTTGGCCTGTTCTACTCCCCACTCTGTCTCTGGTAGATCCTCTCACCATCCTTGGACTTCTGGCCTCTACCCCAGTTCTGTATGCATAAATAAACAAATCTTTAAAAATAAAAAGTTAAGCATAGAATTATCAACTGATTCAGCAATTCCATTCCCAGGTATATATGCAAGAAAACTAAAAAACATATATCCCACAATATCTTATCTATGAATATCTTTAACAGCATTTCCATAATTGTTAAAATATAATAGAACAACTCAAATGCCAATCAAGTGAGTAATGATAAACTGAATGTGGCATAATTTTATAATATTACTTGGTGTTAAACAATAATAAAATATGGGCACATGCTATTCCACAGGTGAAGCTTGAAAACATTACACTAACTGAAAGAAACCACTTACTCAAGGTTACATTAGTTTGATTTCTATGAACTGTCCAGAAGAGAGAAATTGGTTCACAATACTGTTTCAGAAATATAGGTTTATACCTTTTCAGACATATGTTACCACAAAGGTGAATTTTATGTGTTTTACATCTCAATAAAATTGTTTAAAAATATAAATGCAAATAACCAAAATATCATCAGTGGATAAATTAATATTACTACATTACTATCAATGGAATATCTAAAAATGAATATACTCGAGATGGCTATATTAGTAGCAATGGAATTTTTAAGCAAAATGCTAAGCAATGAAGACAAGTTAAAAGCA
>NW_004567107.1:62178172-62189435 GCF_000260355.1 Condylura cristata | reverse complement strand
TAGTAATGTTTTTATTTCTTGAAATTTTTATGACTGTCTGATTTCATTGTGTTTTTCTTTATAGCTCTTTTACACTTACACATTTTATAACTGAAAAAGGAATAGTTATATTAGAACACAGGGGACTTAATTGTGAGAATTAAAATCAATTTAATTCAGGGTTATAGTGAAATTATGTTCTTTTTGATTCATTAAGTAGAGCAATTTTCTACACATAAATAATGGAGGTCAATTAACTTGGAGAGTAAAATATCTGTAGCTTCATTAGCATGAGTGTTAAAATTGAAGACAGCACCTTGCCTAGTACTTTTAAGTGTCCGATTGTCTCAGGTTTTTCCTGTAAGTCTATCAGTCAAGAAGTCACAGGGCATATAAATGGTGCTGCGTTTGCCAGGTATTTACGCATCTGCCAAATTATAGCTTAAGTGTTTATGGGCAGAGCCTAAGCATTGACTGCTCTTGACAGCACTCTGGGGTGTTCTAATAAGACTGCATGTGCGGCCATTGCTCTGATTTCATGCTTCCTGCTTCTTTTCTGTGCTCTTTGATTTACTTTCCTCCCTTTTCAGTTATTAATATCGATAGCCTTTCTAGATTCTCCCTGGCATGAGCTGAATGTCTTCTTTGCTTATGGTTTCTTGTTCTTCACATTTCCATAGTGCTGAGCTTTCTTGTTTTCCCAAGTTAACCCTTACTACCCCTTGCACCAGGGAGTAGCTTTACACATTCACTAATAGATGCCATGTTGATGAGTAAAAGTTTATCAAAAATGTCACTAATAGGGATTTAGATATGAAATGATTAAGTTTTATTGAAAGACTGTATATATAAATTGATGAAGACAAAAATCCCTTGACTACCATGCAACCAAGTAGTATTTGTGATAATGCACAAAATCTCTAAGACATATGTGCTCTTATCCCTGTATTTACTGTAAGGCTCTATTTTAGGAACTTTCAGAGCATTTCCAATACTCTGCAAGCTTGCATGCTCTTTCCCTGTTCCCTAGATTGCCAGATTGTGAAGCCAAGAAGATGAGATCTGCCTAGAAGGCAGATAAGTGCAAACGAGGGAAGATGATTCAAGGTCACTGAGAATAGACAACATGTACACCAGATTCAAGTAGACATTTATTACAGCAAGAAGAGAGCCCAGGCCCATCACCTGTTATTCATTGGCTTCCTGGTGGCAAGCAGATTATTCTGCAGCTAACTAGGGCAGTGTAGCTGTTCACTCCCTACCTTGTACTGCAGGAAAACAATACTGGTTTGTTCCTCTGAGCGTCTGATACACAGAACCCCCAGGAGCATGCTTGAGGGTCCACTGGTGCACCTATTTAAGTAGAACAAAGAAGCATATAGTAAGCCCAGAGCAGAGAAGATATTCCTGTACAAGATGACAAGTCCCACACAATCTTGTGAGGAATCTTTATGTCTCACCACAGGAGTGTTCCTGACCAAGGCCACCTTTATCCCGCCATATAGGTGGTAGGTGCACACAACCCCTTTCCCCACAGATTCCCACATTTAAAACATGATAACCTCGTGCAAGGTTATTGCACCTCATTTCTTAGGGCTGCTGTTACAGAGTACCACAACAGGGCAGTTTAAACAATAGAAATGTACTCAGAGTTCTGGAGGCTAGAAATCTAACATCAAAATATTAGCAGGGCAGCTTTTTCCTGAAGACAGTAACCGAGAGAGTGTATCAGACCCTTGATCTCCCCTAGCCTCAGATATCTCCAGCTGTTCCTTTCTTATAGATACCATTTTCCAAACATCTTCATGTTGTCTTCCCTCTATAGGTCTCTAAATGTTTCCTCTTTTTCTAAAGGCATCAGTTCATGTTGGATTACTTCATTTTTTTACTCAGTTACCTCTAGACAGACCCTGTATCCAAATGAGGTTATATTCTGAGTTACTGTGGTGTAGACTTCAACATATACAATTCAACTGGCAGTTGAGATTTTGAATGTCTGGGATGTTTTGCCTATCCTACAAATTTCACAACTTATCCTTGTAGAGGTTTAAGCCTGGTTCCCTGCCCCAATCAGTGTTGAGGAGATTCAGTAGTAATAGAAACCAGAACTGGGAGGCTTTTCTTATAGTTCAGTATTTCTAATACATTGAGAAAATAGAGGACTTAAAAATTGTCACCTCCATTCTCACTTATTATCCTAGCAAATGTTTAATGACTTGAGCAGAGAAACACTTTTTAAAACGACAATTTAATAGAAGGCTTAATTGTAAAGTGAAGAGTGTTTTAATTTACCTTGGATTGACCAGTAAGGCACTAGAAGCTGTTTTGAATGATACCTATAGGATTTTCAAAAGCTACGAAACTGATTCACATATTGATACATTTTGGAGACGTAAATAGACAATCACTTTGAAGTGTAGGCACTTTAGTGACTAAGCTACTTACCTTTGTTTCCACTCTGATGATAACTTTTGCATCGTAAGTTTACCAGTGTTCTGGGCACTTATGAATAGGATGACAAAATTACTGTGACTGGAAACTCCTGTGAATACAATTTCTCCTTCATAGTACTGGAAGCTAACCATGTTCTAAGACAGCTAAATTTCCCTATGGAAGCCAAATGTCACTCATTAGGACTGTTTGCAACATTCAGAAATATGAACTGTTTAAAAAAATAAACATTACAGTAATACTTGAAATAACTATGGTTCTAGGGAAATGAATGGTAAAATTATAAAACACCATCTTATAAAAACTAAATGGCAACAAATATAACATTTAATTAATGTAAATATTGTGAATTATTTGTGTGTCTTTCTGGAATTTTTAAATATCCTTAATGGTAGTTGTTGTTAATGGTAGTTGTCCTTAGTGGTAATTTTTCCCATGTGAAGTTTTCAGTAAGGTCTTGGTGATCACCAAGTGATTTATGGCACGATTTTCATAATTTTCCAGTAATATTAGCATTCCACAAATACGTATAAATTATTTAAGGGTGGAATATTATCCTTTTTTAAAATGTCAACCAAACCAAAATATAATATAGATTTTTGCTGTTAGAGTTCCTGGAAGGAGTTCTTTGATAACTATCATTCAAGCAATTTTTTGAGATCACTGTATAAGGCAAAAAAATTTTTTTGGCAATAAAATTTGCAAAGTAACTTAAATAACTTCTGATTTTTAGTAATGAAAACCCCTACTTTCATCTCAATCTTTCTGTGGTCGCTTATGCTATCCCCAGGCCCTACATAAGAGATTTCTGTGATGTTTGCACTTCCATTTTTCACTTGGCTTCTCCCAATGAGCATGAAAATTGTGAAATTTGAGCAAATCACACAAGGGTTGGTACTGTCATTTTACCATGTCACTTTGGATATATTTCTTTTTTTTTTTTTTGAAGTAAAGATTTTTATTTATTTATGCATACAGAACTGGGGTACAGGCCAGAGGTGCATAGGCAGTGAGAGGATTCACCAGAGACAGAGTGGGGAGCAGAACAGGCTGACTGACAAAGTACACTGCTGAGGGCAGCAGCAGGTGGGTCAGGAGGGGTCTGCTGCACCATGTGGAACACCTCTGGGCCTGGGGATCGAACTTGTACTGAAGCGGCTGTGGCTGGTTTGCAGTGCTGCACTTTAACCTGCTGCACCACCAGAGAGGGCCTTAATTCCTTTAAATGTAAAATATATGAAAATAATAATTAATTGAAGATTTATCTTGAGGATTAAATAGCATAATCCTAAAATTAACCAAGTACTTAATATAAAATAGCTCTTTAATAAGTATGACTCTTTTGTGATTTATGTACTTGCTTGTTTCCCTTTTACAACCTGTCTACATCATCATTTTTATTGTTGATCCACAGGAAGACTCACACTTGATGTTCCTTTAATTCTTGTTTTCATAAATCTTATAGGTTTATCGGCTGTGTTAGGAAAATTAAGGTACAACATTCTAAATTTTTTCCCCTTTAACTTTAAAAATCAGCACAGCCTTTAAATTCAATTCCTCAAGAAACTGGATAATTATTTACTGTATTCTTCCAAAAGGAAGCTGGCAATACTCACCTTCTTGGTTTTGATATAAAAATGGAGGACCTCAAATATACCCACCATGAATCTACACCAGATTTCTGCCAACTTATTTTCATAATATACTTTTCTTTGTCATTTTTTTTGATAATATTCTCCATGTTTGCAAAAATATCCCTGCCTCTGAACCTGTAATTTGTCACTTTTCTATGTCAGAGAAAAAGGGTAGAGCTGTTTTTAAACCTACAATGTCTAAGTTTCCACTGGTAAATGCTATTTGATGACAATATACTAAACACTTTCATGATCTATATCATCTTACATTCCCACAAGAACCCTGCAAGACAGGTATCATTATTTTCATATTAAATGTGGTTAACTTGAGATTCAAAGAAATGATTGCTGATTACATAACTAACATGAGCTATCACTCAATATAACCCAAGATCATGTCAAAATCCACACTCTTTCAGCTTTATAACATGGTTTTCATCAATCTAATTCCCATGCCTACAACTGTGTTTTAAAACTGAACTTCCTAGTGTACATTCAGTAAGATTTTATGTTTTCTTTGTTTAGTCTGTCATTGACTGGAAAATTGATTACATTTAACAAAATTCATTTACTGGTATCAGGTTTTAAGACACCTCTTTGATGTTTCCTTTACCCCAATTCTAATTGTCTTGCTCAGTAATGGTAGGTGTTTCTGCATTCTGTTTTGCTGTTTTGGAGATTTTACTGGCGTGGAGCATATAAACTCTTAAATCAGGTTCATGATTCTCAAACCCTTATCCTAAGCTCCCTCTCCCCCACAGTACTCCAGAGCTGTGGTGGTCTGAATCACTGCCCCAAAGATGTCTACATTCTAATCCTCAGAACCTATGAACAAGTCACCTGACATGACAAGGGGATTTTTCCAAATGTGTTTGAGTTATGAATCATGAAACAGGTAAAGTATTTTGGTCTATTCAGGTGGGCCTGTTGTAATTACAAGGATTATTTTGTGAGGGAAGCAGAAGGATCAGAAGAATAATTGAAAATATAGAAATAGTCTGGAGTGACATGAGAAGGAACTGTGAGCCAGGAATACTCAACGTGACCTCTAGAAGCTGAACATTTGCAGAAACATTTTATTCTTAAGTTTCCAGAAGGGACTGGCCTTGCCAACACCTAGACTTTAACTCAGTAACACTGAGTCTGGACTTCTGACTGCCAGAACTATAAGATAATAAATTTGTGTTGTTTTAAAATACTGAGTGTAGTCATATGTCATAGCAGCATCGGGAAACTATTGTAGTACCTAGGTCTGAAGAAACTATCCATCTAGATGAAAATCAATAGGTCTAAAATGAACTTCTGTCCCTAGAACCAATTGTTACCGTCAATTCTTTCTATCTGAGAAATAAAAAAAAATATATATAAATAAATAAATAACTTGCTGACTTTTCCTCCATCATGTCACTTTCTTTTACTATCATACCTCATGTGACCCTAGTTTAGGAACTAAGTTTATGCCTATACTACTACTACAGAGTGTTTTCATCTGCTTCTTTTTCACTGAGTTTTCTTACTTGAAGTTATCTAGTATATTTTTATTGAATTTTTTATTCTATGGGCTATAAGTTTATTTTGCTTTTCTTCTTGACATAGGAGTTCAATTCTATAGAATGTTCTACAAAGTGATATTTGTTTTATATCCATTTTCATTTAGTTCAGTGAAATTTTTATTTCTGCAACACTTCCTCTTTGACATGTGGATTATTTAAAATTGTGATTTTTAGTTTCCAAATCTCTTTGAAATGTTCTTGTTATCCTTCAATTGTTGATTTCTAGTTTGACTTCATGTGGTCAAAGAAGATAATCTGTAATATTTAATTCTTTTAAACCTAACGTTTATTCTTTTAAATTTCTGATTTTATATATCATAATGTATTTTATCTTGGTAGCAAGATTCTTGATAAGAAAGCATTTGCTGCTGCTGTTGTGTGAAAGTGTTTCTATAATGTCAGGTAACTGCTGTTTAATGGTGTTGAGTTCTTCTATTTCCTTGTATTTAGATGTACTCTCTAGTTGCTCCATTAATCCTTTAGTGAGGTGTGTTGAATTTTTCAATTATAGCTGGTTTGTCTATATTTCTTCAGTTCTTTAGTTTCATAGAGTTTGACATGGTATAGTTTGATAGATGCACATTAAAGATTCTGTTTCTTATTGGTGAACCGTCCCTTTTAAGACATGATATTATGTCGCTTTAAGATATTAGTGCTTTTGTTTGTTTAGTCATTTTGTTTCTATTCATAAAGACAATTTGGCTCTTTTTTAGTTAATATTTGAATGGAATGTGTCTCCTACTTTTAAGTTTCAACCTGCCTATAATATTATTTTTATTTTCTTGTAAATAACATATGCTTTTATCCATGTACATTATGTATACTTGTGTATATATATATATATATATATATAACTTTAACATTTATGCTGAACAGAAATTTCATTTTATGTTTTCCAGAACAAGTTGAACTAGTTTTTGTTGGTCTTTCAATTGATAATTTGCTCTACCTCAGTTGACATACCTTTTCATCACTCAGGGTCGTCATATATATATATATAATATATATATATGTAATATATATATATATTATATATATTATATATAATATCTTCTTTAGTCAGATTCATTACAGTGTCAACATACAGATCACAGACACATATTGGAAGAAGCTGCTTCAGACATTTTGGGTATCTTATTCATCAATACGTTTGGGTTGAGGTGTGCCACTCTACTTTTCATTTTCTCTTTCTGTTTCACACTTCCAAGTTTTATTTCCTGTTTTCTTATGGATTTCTTGAACAATAGAATTGTGATTAACTTACATATAGTGTTTTTTAGAGTATATATAATGTTTTATTGGTTTTTGTAGGATTGTATTATAAGTACATAATCTATCACAATCTACTCCTGCTATCACTTAACCAGCTGTAGCGTAGAGTAGATATCTGTCTTCCTTACGTTCTTTTGCTTTGGCCATTTACCATGTTGTCTTAAATTTTACTCTCTATTTAAAAATCACATCAGAAGGAATTATAATTATTGCTTCAACAATCAAATACAACTGGCAAAATTCAAAAGAAAGATACACAGCTAGTTTATTTATCCATATTGTGCATACCAAGTTATTTTGTCTATCCTGATGTCCCAAGATTACTTTTGTGTATTTTTCTTTCAGTTTAAAGAATTTGCATCTTCATTTGTATTTTCTTAGTCTGAAAATATTTTAAATTCTCCATCATCTTGAAAAAGATGTTTGCTGGTCTGGGGTGTGTGTGGGTGTGAGTGTATGTCCGTACATATTGGTGACTTATGCCTGAGATCTAGAGAGTTGACAGTGTGTCTTTGTTCCTAAACTTGTAGGCTTAGACTAGGAAGGGTACTGTTGTAGTTTAAGTCTGAAGGCAAGAAAAAAATCATCTCTCAGTTCAAAGGCAGTCTGGATGCATTCTCTCTTCCTCTGGGGAAGGTTAGCCTTTTTGTTCTATTTAGACTTTCATCCGATTTCCAACATTAAAGCGCACAAACTGTTTTACTCATTGTAGCAATTTAAATATTATCCAAAAGCACTTTCCCAGAAACACTCTGATTAACATTTGACTGTGCACCCATGGACCCTTCAAACTGACATAGAAGCTAAATCAACATACTCAAAGATGTAGTTTGAACAATAACAATTCACTTAAAGAAATTTCTGTTAAAATTGATGTTCATGAAACCAGGTAGGTACAAAGAAAAGTATTATCTGAAGAGTAGCAAAAATGGATAAAATTTGTATGAATTCTTTTTAATACTAGAATGCATATATATATATATATATATATATATACCCATGAATGAAAATGAAAAACAGTGCTTTGAAGTGATAATAATAAATGTGGTTGTATAGTAATTTTTAAAATTACTTTATTTTATTACATATATTTGTAATAAGACATTAGCTATAATAAAATATCAAGATTTTAAAAAAATGATTATTATATCAAGATTTTCAAAAATTGTTATTTTCAGAGTTTAGTTTTAAAAGATTTTAAAGTCCAGTATGCTATGCACCTTCAAAAATTAAAAAAAAGCATATTCAAATTGTGTATTTGTTCATAGTTCTAGATTTATCTTTTATTTAACCATAAGGTATTTTCAAAAATTGAATTACTGACAGCCAATGAATACACATTTTGTGCGTCTAGATATAACTCTAATAAATTGCTTATTCAGATGCCCTAGTACATATTTCTAGTAGCAGCACATGAGAATGACTATAGCTGTCCCAACTTATTACAGATCTGGAATACACACTTTGTCATTATTCTCCAAATACCTTAATTAAAACTGTTATCCCCATGTGTACCTTTGTGTTCTCCATCCCTCTCCATGGTCTTTCCCGCTCTCTTCTTTCCTCTCTCTGCTTTCACGTTTTCTACTTTCTGTTATTTAGAGCATCAAGCCTCCTATTTTTGTTTTCTTCATTTAAAGTTATCTATTCATAAGATTTCTCTAATTAGCTATTGAAGTCTTATTATGCTGTGTACATAAAATGTTAATTGTACTCATTTTCCAAGTTTTTATCTTCCTTTAATTATAATCTCTTGACAAGAGAGTTACTAAAGTTTCATCATCATTTTTTTTAAGGTTTATTTATTTATGCATACAGAACTGGGTACAGGCCAGAGGTGCAGGGTGGTGAGAGGATTCACCAGAGACAGAGTGGGGAGCAGAACAGGCAGATTGACGAAGTACACTGCTGAGGGGAGCAGCGGGGGGGTCAGGAGAGGGCTGCTGAGGCACGAGGGAGGGCCCTTCATCATCATTATTTTTGGTAGTGTGTGTGGTGTGCCAATGTGGTGAAGCTTGTCAGCATTACAGCATGCTGGTTTCTTAGCTGGAGACTCATGTTTCCTGTGGCTGTTTGCTGAATATTCTCAAATTCAGCCCTTTCAAAATTTATTACATTCACAATGAATTGGAGTCACTGTCAGTCTTAATATGAAATAGGAATCTAAGAAGTTTTCTCTTTTCAAATTCTCACCAATTCTCCCAGCACTTTTAATTTATTAATTTTTGTTAACTCATTGATTAATATGACCTCTTATCACTATGGAAGTATTATCTAATGGAAGGGGAACTCTATTTAAGCAGACATAATTTGTATTTTAGTATTGCATATATCTAGC
Source organism: Condylura cristata (assembly GCF_000260355.1). Lineage (NCBI taxonomy): Eukaryota > Metazoa > Chordata > Mammalia > Eulipotyphla > Talpidae > Condylura > Condylura cristata. The sequence goes on along the minus strand of NW_004567107.1, from coordinate 62,180,208 downwards.
TTAAATTCTTTTCTGAGTATTTTATTCTTATTGATCATAGAGTGATAAGAAAGTAAAAGAATGTCTTTCTAACCAGCCAGATGAGTTAATGAGCCCTGACAGTTAATAGAGTAGAAATGCCAGAGCAATTAAATTACCTTTGCATCCACATCTTAACTATATAAAAAGGATAATTATGAAACATTTAAAAGATTATATATAGCCAATCTTTTATCACTATCAAACTCAAAGCTAATTTATTTTATTTGTTCATAAATTTCTATAGCTTCTTCCAATCCAAAAGTCTCATTAGTATTTCTCCTGTCAATTATAATGAAGAATCTGATTCCATTTTTGACATTTGTCTATGGTCAGTTTCACATACCACTATTCCTGTTTGTTCTTCTAAAAGCACAATCAGGCAAGGGTATTTCCTGGCATGATACCAGTGGGAACACCCAAGCCCTATCCCAGAAACTTCGCCACTTCTGCATCCTCAGTCACCCTAATACCCTAGATCAGTCTCTCTCCCTTTTCTCTCAAGCCACATTTGGTATAGTTGGGTAAAAAATTTTGCTGATGCTCCTGGTGAATGTGTGGATACATCAGTCTGAATAGCCACATACTTATAGAGAATTATAGAGTCCATCACGCCTCCTTGGGTTGACTACAACATAATTTGATTTATATAGTGATGACATAAGTGCTATTCTGATCAAGTGGTTGTATCTCTGGTTATTAAATCTCACTATTTCCCTAAGCAAATTTACTAGTTTCCTTTTTGAAAAAGGCCAATTAAGTTTCAGTTGAAGAGAATTATAATTAAATTGCCCAATAAGAACAATTTGGTTAGTCCTTTCCTTGGAGGGAGGGAAAAGGCCTGAGAAATCACTTAGTTACTTCCTCCTTTGTATGAAAGCTGATTAATAATGAACACCTAGAAATTGATAATAACAAAAAATATGGGAAATAGCTGTAAATGAGGTGAGAAAATGACTATATACCTATAAACACACACATGGATATCACTATGCAAAAGAGAAATCACTATGCAAAAGAACACAGATAATGACAAAGAATTATTGCTGGTTTGGAGAAAAAAAAGAGGCACTGACAATAATGTGTATTTCATAAAAGATTTTTATGCAAATAAATGAAGAATATATAGAGGGAACACATTTTTTATAGGTCTATGAAATTACAGAGCCTGTGCATTTTATAACTATGTTGTAAATAAAGAAAAACATTTGTTTTCTCTTTCTCTTCTTTTATTTACTTTTTTCTTTCATTATCGCATATGTGAACCTCACTCCACTAACAAGAAAATGTGATAAAAAGAAACTTGTTATAATTGCCTCAAAACTGTCTCCAAACTATGTGACAAGGAATTAATAAAATTTAGAAATGAATTTACAAAATTAATTTCTATTATAACCTGTAACCTATAAAAAGACAAGAATAAGTAAAGTTCGAACCACAGGATCAGTATTCAGAAGCAGAGATTTGAACATAAGTCTCCAGACTTCAACCACTGTCTTCTCTTTGCATTTCAGTTTTCAGAGATTAGCTAGAAGTAGTTAATATTTCTAAAGCCTCATTTTCCACTCAATATCAGTGTTGACATACCTGTTTAGCCACCGATCTCTAGTTTTTTTTTTCTTCTGCTTTGTCTGAGCAAATACTATCCCTTGGTAAAGTCTTAGCCTCAAGTGTATAAATATTCTAGCAATGATTATGTAAGTAAAGAATACCATAACTTAATTCATAACTACTTTTCCTGGTGCCACTACTTTACATTAGTCAGCTTTTAAAAGGAAAGGAGAAATCTTCTTTTCTTCTTATTCTACTTTGTTCCTATTTATCATTCTAAATTTAGTTTCTTTACTTTCTAAGGAATCAAAGCAATGCTGGCTATGCACATAAGTCTGGAAAGCTTTGTTCAGTTTTTCTTAGAGACCATGTAGTTCTTAAAATACAAACATGATTCTGTGATAAGTTTAGTAAACTAAAGTTTACTGGTTTTTTTTTAACACTTTTTTTTAAAGATTTTATTTATT
>NW_004567107.1:62149268-62177362 GCF_000260355.1 Condylura cristata | reverse complement strand
TCTCTGGCCTGTACCCCGCTCTGTATAAATAAATAAATCTTTAAAAAAAATTGTTTTACTTACTTTTCAAGATCATAAGTAGAATATGGGGAGAGAAGAGGATTTTATTTCTAACCTATCTCTTAGTTATTAACATGAGAATTGTTGATGTTGTAATGTTGTAATATAAAGCCAAAGAAAGATTTGGCATGTAGAAAGTTAAAGAATTCTTTGCCCACCTGTGACTATGCCAGTTCTTCTCTTTTCCTTTGTTTGCCTAATAAACCTGTCATTTCTAAATGTCAAAAAAAGAGAAAGTTTGAGAAAAAGAGTTTGGTTAAATAGCCACGTTTTTTATTGCTTCAGAAAGATTCTGCACCGTAGACTGAATTTGAGAAATGTGTCAGTCTTAGGAACCTTCACTTACTTTCCTCCTCCTGGCGCTCCACAAAGGAGGTTGTCACGTCTATATTCTTTTGGTGCATGGATGGGAAAAAAAATAATACATATTTGGAGGGGTAAGATATTTTTGTTCAGTCTTTCATTGCATGATCTAACTTTTAAGAATTGAGGTACCGAATAAGTGAGAAGAAAGGAAATGAACAGATAACATAAGCTTAATAAAGTTTCTCATGTTAGAATTTTTTTCATTCATGTCAATTAAAATGCAGAATATTTGAATGACATGAAAATGTGAGAGCATAGAGAAAAGCTCTAAAATTTCAAATATTATACTTAAAACTACCTAAATTATCTCCTTTTTAGGATGAAAACAGGGAGAGTTACTAAAATATTTATGATAGAATAAATTGTGAAGCTGATAGGGGTTGTGATAATTGTTTAGTTTTTTTTTCTAAGAGTAGTGTTTATAGAGCTTAAACTAAGCTGTTGTGTAAACATACAAGTGAGATAAATGTTGCTCATCTTAATTTGGTGATTAAAGAAGCCCAGAACATTATTGTGTGAACTAAGATACGCCTTTCTCTCTAACTTAGAAATAAACCTGGTCTGCATTACAGGAAATAAATTATGTGAGGTGTCACTCTTGTAGTGGGAGGAAGTGCTAGTGTAAGGAATAGCCAGAGAGAAATACTGATTTTTGGAGTATGTGAAAACCGGGGAACCGGGGCCATTTAATTAACTTTCAGAAGTAAAAATAACTGCCAGACTAGGAGTTACAAATATTGGGTGGGGGCAGAACAAAGCACTCACAAATATTCCATGGCTGCTCTCGTGAAGTCTACCATTTCCAACCCACTCTGGAGCCATGGTCTGGATAACATGTCTCAATGCTTCTGATGAGTTTTCTGATCATAGTGGCTGGGAATAAAGAAGGTTAGGACAAAAGAAGGAAGCATCTATCTTCCCTGCCACTACTAGGCTTTCACTGCAGCTGTAGTCTGCATGTATGTGAGAGTCTTTTGCACCATGCCTAGCATTTGTAAATGTTCAGTATCCGTGTGTGTGTGCATGTGTCAGAATATGTGCATGAACTAAAACAAACTTAAATTTCTTCCCCATTTTTCCTTCTCAGTTTACCTGACTACAGATGACCCCATATTATATCTTCTAGAAGTAGCCTGGTGAAAAGCAGCATCATTGCTTTTATCGCTTGCCATACCTATACTTTTCCTCTGTCCACTCATTATGGGGGCATTGCCCCTAAATGTATTATATGCAGGTCCAAATAAAGGGAATGCAGTAAGAAGAGCCCTTACTGAGTTGTGAGGGACAATTGCCTCCTCCTCTTACTCATGTGGGCACCCCATATTTACTCCTCAAAATAAGACCTACTTGGAAAAGGATGACATTGAGCAAAGGGCATAAGTGGAAATGCCCTCTCCCCACAATAGATTATCAGGGACTCTCCCAGTGCAAAGTTTCAAAGAGAGCAAGAAGTCTTGGTTCACTCTCACCTTCCACATCTCGGCTTTTGAGAGAAATCTATAGGAAGGAGAGAAGTGGCTCTCGTTGTAAAGCAAGGTAAGGGCTGAGGATATTAGGAGGATGACTTTAAATGGGACTCAGCAAACTCAATGTTTCCCATAGAAATGCTTCCATGTCTTAGTGGCCAAAATATCCTCACCTTGCTTTTTCCTGGGATGCTGCAATTCTTGTGGGAATTACTAAAAATCATATAATTTTATGCGGGAAAGAACCATTTAAAAAACTTACCAAGGTCATGTTGGCACTGCATTTTATTGCTTGTTACTATATTAGTGTCCTGTATTAGTATCAAAAGTACCACTAATAAGCAGAGAGAATACTGGAATATTTGACAAAGTGAATCAGGAAACATGAGTAATGGGGAACTAAGTGGTATGGAAAACTATGATTTTCAGATGGGACTCTGTGTGGATTAATTCTTCAGGTAAATCTGGGGGTTGCAATGGAAGCTAGGATAAATGCAGAGTAAAAACTGACACTCAGGAAATAAATGTGGTGCCTCTCCTTGCTTCCCAACACTTTTCAGAAAGGCCATTGCATATAAGGGCTGTCAGGCATCACTGTTTGCTTCTGGCCAGGTTAAGTACTGAATCATTTTTACCCTCCTCTTTCCTGCCCCCACAAAATCAGCCTGGAAGTCAATCTTAAAGGGTAGAATAAAATAGAGAACATGCTACTTAGGTTATGTGATTTATAATGTTTGTATTTTCTTACTTGATTTTGTAGTCCTATAAGGGTGACCTAAGAATTTACTTTAGATCTAAGAATTGATTTTAGAAAAATAAGGCCTCTCCCCATTTGTTCTCTGTTCCTTTCTTAAGAGAGTGGCTTCTGTTTTCATTATTCCAGTAGTACCTGGTGCATAAAGAAATAATAATGGGGAGAGGTATTCACTTTAAAACACAATTAGAAGACTGATATTCTTGTCCAGAGGCCCAGGCAACCCTCCAAAGGAACGTCAGGACCAGTAGGTGCCATGAAACTGATAAACAGAGGAGGAAGAGGTGAGAGACAAAGCAGAGAGTGAAGGATGGGGAGGCAGCAGCTAGCAGAGGGGACAGACTCCCGTGGGGAAGCAGGACTCTGCCTCAGGGCAGAGCTGAGCTAATGCAGACATGGAATGGTGAGGCCCTCTAACCTCTCGGAGTGCAGGCTGGCATGTGCAGGGCTGACGTGAGCTGGCCTCTGAAAGGAGAGTGTTGATGTCCACTGGGATTTCTCTAGGTAAGAAAATGAAAGTAAAAATATGTTTTCTCTCTTCAGATAATACACACACAGGGAATTAAATGGTAGTGAATGAACAATGCTAAAGCCTAGGGGAGAAAGTTGTAGAGAAGAGGAAAGAAGTCCAAGAGCTAAGTCAACAGCAGAGGAGGTTCCCCGCTCATTGCTGGACAATTTGCAGGTCCCTCCTAATGGAACATACAGGTCACTCTAGAAACCTGACTTCAACCAGGCTGTCTTCCTGCCACTGTTTTGAATGCCCAACCTCACCCAGGTATTTTCCTGTAGAGGTGTTGAGCTTCTTAAAGGTTTGTGTTCAGGAAAAATCTGGAGTTAGTGACATATGGAAATGCATAGTGACTCAGGCTATTTCTGAGATTATTTGATAAATATTTCTTAGGATCTCAGGATGAAGGCAGGTTGCCTAGAATTTTCAGCTGTGCTACTGAACAGAGTTATCTTCTTTGACTAACTGATAACCCACATGGACTCAGGTTCCACGATAGCTCCATGACAATAATTTCTTTAATTATACATTTTTGTTCCACTTCTGAAAATGAAGTGTTGTGGGAAAGTTACTGAGAGCAGAAGAGGTGGATTGGAAAATGTTTTTCTTGAGTACTTTACTCCAAGGAGATCCCAAACCCACCTTGAAAGGAAAAAAACAAAAGCTCAATTTTCTTTTGCCTCTTGCAGGGAATCTTTGAGGGTATCTAAGAGTTTGGTCCATAGTGTTTTGCCCACTTCATACATAACTTCCATGTTTATATCCTTAATGTAATTGACACTTTGAGATCACATGTAGCTGGGTCCCAAGCATGTGGAAAAGACAACCTTGACAAACCTCACACTTACAAAAGCTTGGAGGGTCCCCTGTCTTGTAATGTCCTCGGCTTGAGAAAGCCTTCACTATCACAAAAAGTGGAAGCATGGGTTTGCCATTTCCAAGTTGTCTCCATAATTTGTTAGAACAGGGAATAAAGAGGTATTGTCTTCTTGGGGAAGAATGTCCACAAATGTGAAGAGGGTAGGTAGGTCAGAGTGATCTGGAATTTGAGCTTGTCAGCAGGAATTCTTTGAGACAGGCAAATGTGCAGTTGAAGTAAGGAAAAACAGAAAATCTAGAAACAAAAATTGTTTATCATTGGATGTTCTGGAACCAATTCTCTTAAGTGAGATAGCAGAATACCGGTCATAATTTGAGAAGGGATCAAATTTGTTCATGTTTTGCCATTCATCAAGTTGCTCTAAATTAATTTCTTAAGTAACATGTTTTATTTGTGAATATATATTACTCAAATGAATCACTTTAATCTTTGTGTGTACCTGGATGCACTTAGTCAATAAATGATTATTTAGAGCCTTCTGTGTACACCACCCTGTGAATAACAAACACGGTCCCTGTTCTGAGAGTTTATATTCTGTTGTGGACAATTGACCACATACTTTTTATATTCTTTATTACTAAAGAAATGGAAAAGTGAAATGAGATCCCATGCACACAAACACAATAGCTGTACTCTAAATATTAGATTATTGAGTGCTAGTAGTAGATATATTTTACATATGCTTTATAGATTTGCTGCATTCGTGCAAACATTTGAAACTAGATTCAGCAGGCTTGCTCTGTGTGTGAGTGTGCATGCAGTTGCATATGATAAGGGAAGATATTGAAGAAAATAGTTTATATTTAGATTTTACTGTAAGAGCTTAATTGTCTTGTTTTCAAAAATACCTTTTCAATTCATTATATTGATAAACAGTCAGATAAAAGACTGGTAGTATTATAATGTGATAATATGCAAGTTTTATCTGTCTTTAGGCTCTTTAAAATATTTGTAAAAATATATTGATTAGTAAAATGTATTTAATGAAATGAGAACATATTATTATCAATATTTCGTAGGAACTCACTAGAGAGAATTCTTTCTGCAACCCAAAAGGATTCATCAAATATGTCATCTGCCTGAAGGTCAAACAGAATCCAGTTTTTTAAAATCTTGATCTGATATATGCTTATAAAGAAGAGATGACAGTCCTCAGTAGTCACAGCACTAACTTCATTTACTTAAGAGGGAAAGATAAATGACAGGCAGAGAATTTTTCTGTCAAGCCTTGGAGACCTTGAGATGAAAGTGAAACTTTTTCATACAACCAAAGGTCAGATCCTTAGTACTTTTAAGAAGCCCTTCTTGATGACATCTTTTCATTTCTTAGTGTCAGAATGAAATTGAATGAGTCTAGAATTTCCTCTCAGTTTTAATGGACTCAGTACCTCAAGTAGATGGGTGAAAGGCTAAGAAACATGAACTGTGAATAATTAGGCTCTAATGATGGGTTATTTTAAATAAGGTAATCATCTTTGTCTTTATGTCTAGCATCTTTATTTTTAAAGACTTATTTATTTATACAGTACTGGGGTACAGGCCAGAGGTGCAGTGGTGAGAGGACTCACGTCTAGTGAATTTCCCTTGCACCGGAAAGACCCAACTAACCACTTTTCTGCTTCAGGAAGAGTTTCCTCAAAGCCTTCCCTGCTGTCCAAAGCTTGGGCGGAGAAGGATATCACAGAGCATATTCAACAAAGGCTCTGGAACCACAAGGGACGTAGGATTCTCCAGGTCCAGTTCGTTTGTCAGCAGCAAAAGGGTACAGAAGTTGTTGCGCACCGCTGGCGTGGCACCGCCTCCTTGGACATTGCCTTCTTGTAACTCTACTTCAACGACACTCATAAAAGTGTTCACAAGGCCAAGCTCCTTGGAGTTCATGGAAAGGGGTTCTCTTCTCTTGTAGAAGTCCTGGCAAGCAGGCAGTCTCAGGCCTGAGATTCCTGGCTCCTCCCGGGAGCGTGATAGGCCTGAAGGTAGCCAGTGTCCCCTCCACCCTTTCCAAGTCAGCTTCCACCAACTGGGATGGGATCACTGGATCATTGCACCTCATCTCTATACCCCAAACTACTGTAAGGGGACCTGCCCTCCAGTGTTCTGCTATGGTCTCAATTCTTCCATCATGCCATCATCCAGAACCTTGGCAATGAGCTGGTAGACCAGAGCATCCCCCAGCCCTCCTGTGTCCCTTATAAATATGTCCCCATTAGCATCCTTCTGATTGAGGCAAATGGGAGTATCTTATACGAGGAGTATAAGGAAACATGATCGCCCAATCTGCACTTGTAGGTGACAGCAAAGATGCATTTCCCATGCAATTGGAGAAGGATTGAAAATAAAGAAATACGTATAAACATTAAAAAAAAGAGAAAGATCCCACGTGGTTCACATTAGAAATTTCCATCATCTTTGCAGTTATAATAGATATGACCATATAATTCTGAAATGGACAACAGAGTGTGAATAGACAATAAGTTGCAAGGAAATTATTTTGAGTAAAGGGAACTTGACAAGGAAGGGGTACAGCAGGAGAAAGTAGCTGCTTCTCACACATTTGCAGGTCTCATGAAGGGTTTTTTCTTTTTTAATTTAATGGAAGTCATGCAGGGTTTTAGCAATGCATTGCCTTTTGGGCCATGTTTTAATAACACAATTGTACATAAAAAAAGAATAACACACCCATTTTCTTTGAAACTTAGGAGCCTTCCAAAGGACAAAGATCTTTTTAGTATGTTAAATACTAATTTTTAAAAACCTTTGGGTCCTGAAAATGTCTAACTCTTCCTATTCAGTCAAACCTCTATAAGGAATAGCAGGCGAAAGTTGAGGTGCAAAATCAGTTCAATCACAAAAAATGTATCAGGAAAGAAGAATATAGGGAGAGATTTATAGCAGGGACAAGTCCTGTGATATTATTTACCCAGATGAAGGAGATATTCTTGAGAACTTCAATTTGTGTCCATATGCTATTCTCATGTATTTTATCTTTTTAAAACTCAATTTCCATATCATATATTGTAATTTATAAAGATTGTATATACATTTGCAATTAAAAAGTGTCAATAAAACATTGAAAGGTTTGTTGTTAGGAAGTATTGTGATAGCAAACCAATGGAAACAACTTAGGTTTTAACAAATCACTCACTTTTATACCATGTGCATGTTGTCACTGTGTTCTATTGCATAGGTAATAATATGAATGGCCAGAAAAGAATGTCATATTTACAGAACTTGGAACCTCTCCACTATCTTCCATCTTTTCATCTTACTTCCTTTTCCCCATGAATATTCTGCTCCACTGCCAGACTCAGTGATAAGGGTAGATTTCCATACATCAGTCAGTTGTTAAGTTATAGTTACAAATACCTGCTTGCAAGATTATGAAATGGCACTGGCTATTTAGTAATAAAGAATATGTGTTCTCTAAAAGGCAAGGAATAACAAATGATTTTTAATAGTGTACATCAAACAATACCTGGAGTAACAATTTTATTTGCTAGCTACCATCTGTCAAACTCTGATTTGATTTTATCAATAGCTTGATTTTTATTTAATCTTTGTGATATAATAGTCACATTTTATCCAAAAGGAAATGGAGGGCAGAAAACTTATTTTAATTGTGAAAGTTAGTGATAAAGCTTTGTCTGCTTTCATTATACTACTGTTCATTGTACTTTTAAACATTCACTTTGAATTATATAATTCTGTTGATTCCACTTTATTTTCCATCAAGCTTATGTCTTTAAATGCCCTTGCCTTTTTTTCATTCTCTTGGTCACTCTCAGTATTGCTCCACTTTCTGTCTTTGTCTCTTTTTTCTTTCTTTTTCTTTGTCTCTGAACACAAGCCTCCCACACTCTTCAGTTCACTGGGCACAATTTCATTCCTTGTTCAAATCTAACTAGACTTGGTCCTGGAAATACTTACACCATTAAATAAATTTATCCCAAAATGCATTCATAGAACACTTGTCCAATGAAGTGTTCTTTGAAAATGAGATTGCAAAATTACATGTTTCAAAATTCTGTTTCTTTCAGGCCTTCCTTCATGTGAGGTTACTCCTGATAAACATTAACATATTAAGTCATTATAGGCATTGTACAATAAAATTATTAATATTTTATCAATCTTTTAAAAAAGAATGACATAGAAAACATTCATGGGGCTTGGGGGACAAACTGTCTCGGACTTCTATCTCTGATTTCCTTGTTATTACAATATGTTTTGGGTTTACCAAATTCCCATTGTCATGTGGGTTGGAGGACTTTAGAAATAGTTATTTTAAATATTTGTACACCATGAGTATTTTTACATGCTTGTACACATGTGCCTTTGATTTTATATTTTCCACACATTGTTCTGACTTATAAAGGTCCTATATAAATTTAGGAAATTAGACATTCAAGATTCTTTATATATGCTCATACCCTGTAAACTTAGTTAATAACAAAATTTTAGATGCCATATATTATCTCCCACTTTCCCATTTGTCTATGTCAAAAATGAAAAGCATAATGATATTTGGCAGTTTATAAAGTGCTATTCTGATTCTGTCTTTCATCAGAAAGTATACAATTGAGTGCCATTTTTGAAATATACATGACATACTTAGGTTGTTACATAGGAAAAATGAAAAATTTTAAAAAGAGGCAGTTTCATTCTCAGACATTTGAATTCTATACATCATTGAATGAGTAAATTTGCTTTGGGAATATTACCATAACAGTCATTATTTTCTTTTTACAATAGCAAAATGATGATTCAAAAATCAACAAAATGCTAGACCAGCAATCTAGATGTTGATTGTTTCAGAACCTATTTACCTCACTACATAATTCTACTACCACAATAATTATTACATAAATACATGCAAACTCATATTCAAGGTTCTCTAAAGAATTATTGACTTCCATGGGAAAAGAAAAAGGAATATGTGCAGCGGAGCATGACCAACTAGATGTACTTCTTTTGGGCAATTTATGGGGCATGAACATTCTCTGTGGGAAACTATGCAAAACATTCATGTAAATGCCATTGAGTTTGTGATTGGTCTCCCATAAAATATAATTATGTATGTCTGATTATGAGATAACCTGATCATCCTATCAAAAGTGTTTTTAGAGCACATTGTAGGTATAACAATTTACAGTAGAGGAAGTGAAATAAAAGATAGAGGGGGCCTTTTTTACAGTGTTTGAGAGAGAAATACAAATAATTAAACCTAGGGTGAAATTAAATTTACCCAATCTACAGGAAGATTCAAGGCAAGGTGTACGTAGAAAAGTAATGTTTAAGTATTTCATTTTTGGAAATAATGGTCAAAGAGAGATACACTTATTCTGAAGGGGAAAAAAGTTCTTGATGCATTTCAGTAGTCCTATAACTGCTCTCAGATAAACAGAAATATCACAGTAGATATAATCATACAGACCTGAAATAGAGAAATAGAGGTAAGGAAGACTGTCAAACAGGCTGCTAGAGGAGTTTAACTATAATTTGATAAGAAAATGTAAATAAGAAGGCAGGTTTTATTTAATATTTTCTTCATTGGTGCTAAATGTTCCATTGTTAGTGATATATTTTCCCTGGTAAGAACAATGTAGTCAGTGATTGATTTCTGGATGGGTGGGGAACATAATTTTGGGGTCCATGTATTTTGATTGAACTGATGTATATAGTTCATCTATATTAACATATTTTCCATGGGTTCATACATATCTATCTATCTATATATATCTATATATAGAGAGATTGGTAGGTAGGCAGAAAGATGGGTGGATGGATGCATAGATAGATAGATAGATAGATAGATAGATAGATAGATAGATAGATAGATAGATAGATAGATAGATAGATAGATAGATATCCTGATTAGGTAGATACAGGGCAATTACTTCAATAATGGCAAATTTGAACTATGTCTAATATCAATGCATGATTTTATATTTCTGTTGATCACTGGGTAGGACATGACTGAAGCTGATTTCATTATCTGAATTTAGTTTATACTCTAATTTTCTCACAATATAATGACATTTCTGTTTATTGATACCCCTTATGATGTATGCATATAGTGTCTTTCCCTCTTTTGCATATATTTGTAAACAGAGAAAAAACATTTTTATTTCCTGAAGATAAATACAATATGGTATAAAGCATTTGCATTAACCAACTCTGACCAACAGGAGATATGAAAATATTCACAAATATTTACAGTAAAATAAATGACACATGAAAGTAATGTACATAGTAATATGAGAGCAAAATGGATGTCTTAAATAAGACCTGATGAAGTTTTTTAGAAAAAAAAAAAAAAACTTTAGGGCCCTCCCTGGTGGTGCAGCGGGTTAAAGCACAGCACTAAGAAGCATAAGCCACTTCTGCATGAGTTCGATTCCCGCCTGCCCGGGAGGTGACCACATGGCGTGGCAGACCTCTCTTGACCCGCCCGCTGCTTCCCTCAGCAGTGTACTTCGTCGATCTGCCTGTTCTGCTCCTCACTCTGTCTCTGGTGAATCCTCTCACCCTCCGCATCTCTGGCCTGTACCCCAGCTCTATATGAATAAATAAATTAAAAAAAAAAACAACTTTAAGTTGTATCTTGAAGAATGGATAGAAGGCAGCTTTTCAGGAAAATCAAACTGGTGAGAACATCATAGGTAGCAGAGATAGCTTGTGGAAGAAAGGGAGCCTCCAACTGAATGAGCTGTTTGAAAACTACCAATCCTGCCCTCTGACCTAAGTGTGTGCTGGAGAACAAGGACATTAGCTGTAAGCCTGGTAAGCAATTAGCTTTTGCTGGAATTTTGCATTAGTGATATCTATTCTTTACTGGAATTTTGCACTAGACGTTGTATCTGAGTCATGGGATATACTATATATCCTATGTATACCTTTAATGAAAAGGTTTTATTTTTTCAAAATTAAATACAAATTAATAATCTTATCAACAATATTTGAGGGTTCTAGCATTCTAGCAACACTGTTTTCTCATCAGTATATTATTTTCTCAAGTGTAACCATTATGATGGGCATGTTTTATAATCCCATTGCAGTTTTTTTTTTAAAGATTTATTTATTTATGCATACAGAACTGGGGTATAGGCCAGAGGCTCAAGGGTGGTTAGAGGCTTCACCAGAGACAGAGTGGGGAACAGAACAGGCAGATCAACGAAGTACACTGCTGAGGGGAGCAGTGGGCTGGTCAGGGGAGGTCTGCCACACCATGTGGTCACCTCTGGGGCAGGCGGGAATCGAACTCATGCGTAAGGAAGAGGCTTTAGATTCTCAGTGCTGTGCTTTAACCCGCTGCGCCACCAGGGAGGGCCCCATTGCAGTTTTAATCTGTTGAATTAATGATGGCCATAATCATTTTCCCTGATCACTATGTGGAATGCCATTCACCTACATATTGATCATTTTGATACACTCCCACTCGTAAAGTGCTTTTATAAAACCTCTTCTCAATTTGAGATGTGTCTTTTGATTTCTTCATTCATTTATAGTGTTCTTCATATATTCTGGATACAAACCATTTTCAGATGTATGTATCCAGACTATCTTCTCCCATTCTGTGAATTGCCCAATCACATTAAAGGTGATTGCTTTGGGATAAGCAGAAGTTCTTTATTTTAATGAATGTGCTATGTGAATAATTTTCCTTTGTGATTAGTGCCTTATGTATACTAATATTGGCAATATTATTTTGTGACTGCAATGTTATGAAGATAACATAATGTTGCTTTACTTATAGAAAATTAATTATTTTAGTTCTAATACTAATCTGATTAATCTGACAACATCTTAACCTCAAATTAATTTTTCAGTATGGTGTAAGGTCAGGTTACCTTACATTTATTTTTTTCCTCATAGATATCCAATTGCTCCAGTGCTATTAATAGGGAAAAAAAGTCCTTTCATCATAAATTTGGTAACAACTTTATCATAATACCTGTAAAGAGGTGAGTTGTTCTTTTCTTTAAATCCTCTGACATTGATTTATACAACTATGGATGTGTCATTTGAATATATTGCTGTAATGTTATATTCATCTTGTTATTATAGGTGTTATGCATAATTTCTCTTGTTTCCTGCACTGGAAGTTTGAATCATTGCTGTTAAAAGTTTCTTTTTGTCTCATCTATGCATTTTGAAGTATTGACTGTATCCCTTAGATTAATTTATATTTCATAAATTTTGTTAAATCATAATCGCATTATTTTTATTTATTTATTCATTCACTTATTTATTTATTAAGAATTTTTTATTTATGCATACAAAACTGGGTACAGGCCAGAGGTGCAGGTATGAGAGGATTCACCAGAGACAGAGTGGGGAGCAGAACAGGCAGATGTACTGAAAAACACTGCTGATGGGAGCATCTGGCTGGTCAAGAGAGGTCTGCCATACTATGTTGGTAACCTTCCTGATGGAGATTGAACTCATGCTGCAGTGGCTGTGATAGCTTCATAGTGCTGCACTTTAACCTATTGCGTCACCAGGGAGGACCCTCTCATCATTTTATTTTCAAAATATTTCACAATATTCTTTGTTATTTCTCTTATGGATTATTTAGTTATTTTATTAGTATATATGTTGGGGGAATTCTAATTAATACCCACTGGGTGTTAATTTATTTCCTATAATCACCAGCAAATACATGTATTTTATTAATTCCTAACTGAAAATTGTTTCATGGAACAGAAATAATTTATTTTGTTAAATGTCTTATGCGTGTATAGTAGGAATATATAGTTTTGCGTGTGGCACTTTAACTTCAAATAAATCAGTTTGCTGAACTTTAGTTAAAAAATTAATTTTTCGGGCCCTCCCTGGTGGCGCAGCGGATTAAAGCACTGCACTAAGAAGCTTAAGCCACTTCTGCACGAGTTCGATCCCCACCTGCCCAGAAGGAAATCCACATGACGCGGCAGATCTCTCCTGACACGCCCGCTGCTCCCCTCAGCAGTGTACCTCGTCGATCTGCCTGTTCTGCTCCCCACTCTGTCTCTAGTGAATCCTCTCACCCATCACATCTTTGGCTTGTACCCCAGTTCTGTATGAGTAAATAAATCTTTAACAAAAAAAAATAATTTTCCCCTCAATCAAAAAAAAAAGTTTGAATCCTCTGTAATGTTTATATTCTCTTTTATTTCTGCTAATTTTATCTTAATTTAAAATTAAATACCTCCAAATTTAGGATAGTCTTATTCTATTACCTATTTTATACTTGTCTTCCTTTATCATTCATAATATTCTCTTATATTAAAGTCTCTCATACTTTACATTAAGAATGACACTTATTTTTAGTATACATTTTCACTATTAGACTTTCCATTGTCCTTTTGGCTTGGTTTTGAAATTAAAATTGGTTTTTCAGGAACTGCTCATGTATTGCCTATTTGCTAGTTTTTGCATGGCAGTTTATTGTTTTACTCTGCCTTGTTAAAGTTGTTTCTGATAAGTAGCATATTACTAGTTTTTTTTCTCCCTTTCTCTTTATGCTATTCTTAACTTTTAAGTGGAACATTTAGTCCATTCATATCTAATGTTATTATTGCTAATTCTAGGCTTAAACTTAGTATCATGCTATTCATTTTTTGTCACATGTATTCTTCATTTTTGATTCCTTCTTTCCTGTATTTTGTATTAATTTTTATTTTTAACTATGCTATGTGACTTTCTCTACTAAAAGAATACAGGAAATATTTATCCCCTGCTATCATTCTTTAGTGGTGTATCCTATCATTTCAAAATTTGTAAAATTATTGCTGAACTTAACTACCATTTTCATTTCATTCCAAATAGTATAAAAAGCTGGCAACAATTTAAATTTACTTACTTTAGTTTTTTCTCCCATATTTTGTACTATATTTTATTTCTGAATATATATGGAATCTCTCTAGATATTATGATTATACTGTTTTATTCATTTTATTGTCTCATATTTATTCAGTTTGCATTTCTTGAGGTGTTCTTTCTTGTTGCATTTTAAACTTCAATCCAGATTTGTTTTCATAAGCTTAATGAACTGTTTTCAGTAACTGTAGTTCAATTTTCTAGGAGCAAGTCCTATTAGCTTTATTTTGTTGAGAATATCTTTCTTCATTTTTATGTCTGAAGGAAGTGTTTTAACTGGGTATGCAATATGTTGGTAAGTTATTTCCTTAGTTTTAGTATTTTTCATACTATAATTAGTATTAAGTATATTGTGCTATGTTGTGTGATATGTAGTACTTACCAAAGTATTCAATTAAAAAAATTTTATCCTCCTGTATTTTAAAATGTTTTATAAATGTATTATATACCGATGGGAATGCAAACTGGCCTAACCAAGATGGAAAGCTGTCTGGGTCTTCTTTGTGGAAAGCTTTTTTTAATCTAATCACTCTTTAATTCACTCTTATTAAAAAACTTTTCTTTAATGAAAATGAACCTGTATATAAACTCAGTCAGAAATATTTTGTTCCAAGTAGGGTTGGGGATAATTTTAAGTATACCTGGGGTTTCTAAGATACAGTTAGTAGATTGCAAATAATAACATTATTAAACATATTTTGAACTATTCGAAAATTTTATCTGGATTTGGGGATACCAGGGACAACAGTCAACATTAACTGAGAGTCATTGGGAGAAGCTAGAAATGTAAATACAATATTGCCAAGAGGTCTAGCCATAGTTATAGCTCTTTCCCTATCTATATATGCTATTTGCTATAGCTTTGTTGTTGTTTGCTTTTGTTTTTATCAATTACGATACCTCAAGTGATTTTTAAAATGAGCATCTGTTTTCCACCTCATATCCAAATTATCCATTGAATTTTCTTAATGCTCAAGATACAATTTGGGAAATATGTAGCCATTCCTAGGTTAACTCTACTTTCATGATAACTATCCTAAAGTATGAAAGTTTTTATTTATTTTTTTAATTTTGGTGAAGTGCAATTTATCTGTTTTTTTTTTTTTTTTCTTGTGTTGAATTGGGTTTCCTAATTTTTGGATTTTTTTTCTTTTTTTTTGAGAACTTATTCATAGGGAATATTGGTCTGCAGTTCAGTTTTACTTTATTATGTTTTATTTCTGTGATTACTTATTTTGGCATCAGAGTAATAGCAGTTTTTCACAAAGTTAGTATCTCTACCTTTTATTTTTTAAGAGATTTGAAGAATTGATGTTAATTATTGTTTTAAAAGTTTGGTTGAATTCACCAATTAAGTCATCTGGGTTTTCTTTGTGGACAGTTTTTTTAAATACTAATTCACCCTTATTATACCTCTGTTCAGATGTCCTATTCCTTAATTACAGTAGTTTTTGCTATTCTAGTTTTATTTCCATTCAATCAAGATGAACATTCATTGATTTGCACACAATTACATTATTTTATTATCTGTTTTATTTATCTAAGTTTGGTCGTGTCACCTTCTCTTTCCTTCTGACTTTAGACACTTGAATTTCCACTCCTTCATTGGACACCTGTGAAACAAAGTGGAAAACCCAAGCCAGCAGTACTACCCAATTGCAGCCAGTGCATGTTTGAATCTCAGTGTATAAAATACTTACACATTTATATGGTAGGCCCATTTAAATCTTTCGTTAATGGGAGTCACTGGGAAATAAGTGGGATTATACTCCAGAGAGCAGCTAAAGACAGAGAAGGAGATTGGGGCTCACCAATGCAGGTCCTTGGCGGGCCACATCCTGCTGATGGTGGCTCCCAAGCAGAGATTCTCACCACTGTTCCTAACCATTTGTAGATTGGAAATTGTGGCTCCATCTGGCCAGGAAGCTCTGCCAAGTGTTCGGCCCACGTGGGTCCCTGATCATAAAGCCCATAACGGCTGGTGCCCACTCTGTCATCTTGTACAGCCCAAACTCTAGCAGCAGCCAGTATCTACCAGGATGCCTGGACTGAGCCTCTGGTGATGGCATAGCTCATCTGTCTCCCCAACCAGACAGGGAAGTAAGTCAATGGTCCCCTAAACTGCTGATCATAGCTTCCTACTCAGTATGACAAATGAATCCAAGTAGAGACACCATATACCTCTAGAGCAGTTTAGAGCCCTGCATGTCTGAGCGACAAGCCAGCAGTACCACCCAATTGCAGCCAGTGCATGTTTGAATTTAAGCAGATGGTTTTCTTGATATCCATACAAATTTGGTTTTCATTGGTTCACACTAAAACAGAGTTGTGACTCTGACTTAGCTTCAAGTCTTTAGGACTCAAAAGTAACTAAAACCTATGTGTTCAGATTATCAGTCATTTCAAATGTCCATCCATAACAGGAAGCGGTCCCAGTCATATCAAAAAGCTGCAGGACACAATTTCATCTCATTGGCAACCACAAGAGTGTGTAAGCCAAGGTCTTAAGGCCATAAATAAATCTGAAAATAGTGTTTCATCATGATGGTTAATTTGAATTTCAAAGCCTACAAGTCTGTGGTCATAATATGAGCCTCTTAGAAATTTGTTGGTGGTTTGACTGTCAGCATTCTGGAAGGCATTCTTCTTTGATGGCATGCTTTCTACTAAGAATTTTTCTATTCATTCAAACTCTTTTGGTTGTAGAATTGAAATAAGCTGCTATTATGAAAATAAGGTGTCATAATTTTTAATCAGTGTGAATCACCTCTGTGACTCATATAATGAAAGACTATGAAAGAGACAGGGAGAATAACAAAAGAACAATCATAAAAATTGAGATAATATTTTAAGGACTGCAGGTTAAGCTTTGAATAGTGACAGTCAACTTTTAACACTGTGATTCCATATTCCTAAGACATTTGGCTTTGCAAGAGAAGTCAAACATGTGGTTTTGATGAGATAGTGGCACATCAGTAACAAATTAGTTCCAATAATCTTCATTCTTCTTCTTTTTTTTTTTTTTAAAGATTTGTTTGCTTATGTATACAAGAACTGGGTACAGGCCAGAGGTGCAGGGTGGTGAGAGGATTCACTACAGAGTAGAGAACAGACAGACAGATTGACTGAAGTACACTGCTGAGGGGAGCAGCTGTAAGACAGGAGAGGTCTGCTGCACCATGTGGGTCACCTCACTGGCTGGGGTTCGAACTCATGCGGCAGTGGCTGCAGATGGATTCATAGTGCTGTGTTTAACCCACTGAACTACTAGGGAGGGCCCAATCTTCATTATTCTTTCCATCCCTAAATAATAATAATAATAAAAAATAATAATTCTGTTAATGAAAAAATTTTACATTATCAGTGGTGGCAAACAGTATATTAGTGGTTACTTATGCCATAGCTCATTCATATTAAATAGAGAAAAAATTTAATTTTTATTTTTATAAAAGAAGAAATAAAGAACAGTGAGATTAATGGTACAGAGCATTAACTTTATAGCCACTGACACTAGATAAAATCTGATTTCTAAAACAAAAAAAAAATAATTTTAAAATGCTTCTTTCAGAGTTATGAGGAATAAATAACATTGCACAAAAATGTTTAGTAAAATGATCTTATATATAGGGTTAAAGAGTGATTTATTCATGACATTATCACTGACCAGATGACATAAATGAAACATTAAAATTTGCCATCCAATATTAGTTGAAAATATTGATATTTTATCCTAAATAATGATCAGATTTTAAAAGGTTTTGTGCACTTATATATGTCCTGCAGTAGAGTATTTCAAACAAAATCAATGCCTTGACAAATCCAGAGACACTGTCCATTGCATTTTTGGTTTATATATATTTTTCCACATTACATATACATGCATAAAAATTCCAAATAATTTAAATCAAAGTTCCACAGCTATTCATGCAATTTAAATTTTTTTATAATGTAATATAAAACTCTTACCATATCATTGTGTCTTCTTGTATGCATGCATTATAAGATTTATATAATGTACTGTTTTATGTTTTCAGTAGTATTCACTTCCACTTTAAAGTATAAATGGTTTTAGAAGGTATTTAAACAAAATAAGCACTCATAAATTAGCAAATGATCTATATAGCGATTTTTATTTTTAATACTTATGCATACAGAACTAAGGTATAGGCTACAGGTGCAGAGGTGGTGAGAGGATTCATCAGAGAGAGTGGGAAGCAGAACAGTCAGACTGATGAAGTACACTGTGAGGAAAGCAGCGGGCGAGACAGTGGTCTGTTGTGCCATGTGGGTCACCTCCCTGGCTGAGTTTGGAACTTGTGCTGAAGTAACTGCAGCTAGCTTTTTAGTGCTGTGCTTTAACCTTTTGCACCACCAGGGAGGGCCCTATATAAAGACTCTTTAATAAGTATCTAGAAAAAAAACAATTAGCAAATGAAACTAAGAGCATTCAATTATAAACAAGAAGCTGAGTTTTTTGAGAGGTTATTAGAAGTTACACTAACAGTATGACTACTTAATTTTCAAAACTGGAATAGAACATAACATTTTATGCCAATATTCCATATTAATATCAGTAATAAAATCCTAGAAGAAATATTAGGTAAGACAGCATAGTACCATAATAAATTTTGTAGCCAAACAGAATTTGTAGCAGTAATTCCATGATGTTAAACAATTTAGAAACTGCATATATTTTTGTTTTGTTATTTGGCCAGAAGTTGAAAAAAATAATTTCACTCCATGCCAATATTAGTTTTTAAGAAATTCAATATTTTGCATGTTAAAATAACTATATATTATATTTAAGATTTATGCAACATTTATCATGCTTCCACATAATTTGGCTACTTCAATTTGCATATAATTGCCACATGCAAACATCTTATAGTTCTTTGAGCTATAGATATGGTTATCATGTTTGTTGTGTCTCTAATGTCAGTGAAGTTATATTAGTGCAATGAATGATATCACATTTTTAATTAATACAATGAATCAATATTTGTCAGTGATTAGTTAAAATAAGTGGAGCAGTCTGTAAACTACTAAATTCTATGGAGACTACACCTTAAAAAAGAAAGCAAACATTGAAAAAAATGAACAATGATGTAAAGTATATATAAATCAATAAAATACATACTTAAAAATGAATGATTAGAATGAATGAAGAGATTAAAGTAGCAAGAAAACATTTTTATTATTTTAAAAACTTTGACTAATATTTACTTACTTTACTTGTAATAATAAGATAGTAATTTTAAAAATCTCCTGTTTAAAAAAATAAACCATACACCTTGACTGAGATTTATTCTAAAGATGTAAGTTTGGCTTAATATAGAGAAATTCAAATATACAAAAAATCAAGTACTGTCCTAAATTAACACAAGTATAAGAATACACACACCATTTACAGTCACTTAGAAATGAAATTATTAGTTATAAATCTAACAAAACAAGTATAGGACTTTCATATTGAAAATTATAGAGCACAGTATAAAGAAATCAAGGAGGTAACATAGCACAGAGCCAAGATATTGACTTAATATGCAATATATGTGTGGTTTTTTTTTGTGTTTTTTGTGTTTTTTTTTTTTTTATTTACTACATATTTTAGATAAAAATCACAAGGTAAAAACATACAAATGCAATAGTTAAGATTTTCTTCAGGTGGAATAGTTGACTAAATTTTTTCACTAAGCATGCTGTTTTGGCCTAACTGTGGTGAGGAAGCCTCCAGAATGTGGGCACAAGACAGGCTACAGATGATGCAATACTTTGTACTTAGTTGGTTCCTTGGAAATTCAGTAGAAAAAAAAATCACTAGGAGGTAGGATGCTGGGATTTCAGAACTCCTCTTAGTATTTTAATGGAAATTTCCATCTTTGAACCCATTCTCTATAACATTAAGGCTAAGCCAGTATATTGAATTTCTTCTAAACCTTGTTTTTTCTTATGCTAAGTGAACATTTAAAAAGGCACATAACCTATGAAAGCACCAAGTTATACTAACTCTTTTTTTTTTAAGATTTATTTATTTATTCATACAGAACTGGGGGTACAGGCCAGAGATGCGGAGGGTGAGAGGATTCACCAAGGACAGAGTGGGGAGCAGAGCAGGCAGATGGACGAAGTACACTGATGAGGGGAGCAGCAGGCAGGTCTGGAGAGGTCTGCCTCGCCATGTGGATCTCCTCCGGGGCAGGCAGGGATCAAACTCATGCAGAGGTGGCTTAAGTTTCTTAGTGCAGTGCTGCGCCACCAGGGAGGGCCCGTTATACTAACTTATTTGCCTAATACCAGTAGTGATTAATACTGTTACCAAAATATAAACATTGTGTGATGACATAAAATGATAAAAAAAATCAAGGAATATCAAATTAAATGGAATCGTATACCTGTACTAAAGACAATATAGAAAAGTTGTCAATTTACTCCCAAGTAATAAATGAGATAATTTCTAGCATAAACCTAGCATTTTTTAAATAAATACAGTCAAGATTATTATTAAATTCACAAAAGGCAAGATTATAACATGAATTTGCATTTTGTGTTTGAAGTTTGTTTTGATTTACTGTTATCAAATGTCCAACATGATAGTCCATTGTTAGGCAGGGGCCTGTAGGTACCTTGGTGGTGGGTGTGGTGTTGTAACATCCACCTGAGAATGTGAGCCTCTACCTCTAAAATATATACATATTTAAATCAGTGTTTCCTCAGTAAAATCAATCAATTCCATCAAGTTTGTCTTTTGCATCTATGAAATACTTCCTACTTAATGGTCTGGAACTTTTATTTGTAAGGCATGTCATCTAATTTTGACCAGGTGGTGACTTTTGAAAAAAGGCTCAGAATTTGACAATGGAAAAGTAATAACTGAAAAATTAAATTAATAAATTATACTAAAAAAAAAAAAAAGAAAAGAAAAGTGGGCCTACCCTGGTGGCATAGCGGGTTAAAGCACAGCACCAGAAAACTAAAGCCACTTCCGCATGAGTTCGATCCCTATCCGCCCCGGAGGTGATCGACATGGCGAAGCAGACCCCTCCAGACCCGCTGCTCCCCTCAGCAGTGTACCTCCGTCAGTGGGCCTGTTCTGCTTCCCACTCTCTCTGCTGAATTCTCTCATGGCCCTGTACCTCTGACTTGTACCCCAGTTCTATATGCACAAATAAATAAATCTTAAAAAAAAAGTAATAACTGATTTTGGAAAACAGTAAATAATCACTAACACATTTGAATGTCTTTTTGTTAGCCTCTATTGCTGACTAGAAAGAGAAATTTGTTATAAATCAAAATTTATGATAGGTAAATATGGACTCATGAAAACTGTGTAATAAACCACATTAGGAAAAAGAAAATGCCCTAGCAAATAATGGGATGTTTGACACAATTTTATGCAAGTCTAACTGGAAGATGTACTGATGCATTTTATAGCTACCATAGTACATTCATTTCCTGGCCTTAACTTCAACATACATAAATTATTTTAAATGCAAACTAGCTCATATCAATATGCTTGGTGTTGAAATGAAAGTCAATAAATCTTTTCTAATGATCTCAAATAAGTAATGACTCCCAAAGTGTTTTGTGACTAGGACAACATTAGAAAATAGCATGCAATAAGCAAAACTGAAATTACATAGAAAATGCACCATTTTTCACCCATTGTCACTAAGCTTTGAAAAAAAGGTAAACTCTAAAGATAGAATTCTTCCAATATCTTTCTCCAAATAAAAATGCTCAAAACAGGAATTCTTTTTAAAATATGAAATATATGAGCTTAATATTTGACTATACTAACATTCATCATAGAAGTGGACCATTTCACTCATATTCTACTATTTATGTTAGAACTAAATTGACTTGTCTAAGATGCTTATTGAGGTCCATCATTTTGATTTATGAAGAATTTTAATTAGAAATTATGGCTGTAGCTAAGGCATGAATATTATATGACATTAGGAAGAAAACTATTTTTAATTTTTTTTTAACTGAGGTACATTGATTTATAACACTGTATATGATTAGAATTACAGGGTCACAGCTCTCAGATGAGAAAGAAGGAAGGAGAGTGAGAGGGAGGAAAGAAGGACTCCCCACTTTATTCTCTCTATTACCCCTTTGGTAACCTCAATTCTATGGTCATATTTCTAGGGTTTGTTATTGACTTGGTTTTATTTGACCCTTCACCCCCCCCATATTCCACTTATAGTGACATCATTCAGTATTTGTCTTTCTCGCACCTTAATCCCGTCTAGCTGTATCCATGTTATGGCAAATGACAAGAATTTATCTTTATTTTATAGTTGAGTTGTATTCCATTTTGTATATATAGAAAATATATATACCTATAAAGTGAGTTGTTTCATACCCAAAAATATACAAAGGATTTTGAAATTTTACTGGTTGCATAACAGAGTTTCAATTTCAGATTTTCTAGCATGATCAGACTTAATAGTTGCATCCTCAAATATATTCATAGCGATTTTATTTATAACTTATATTAAAATTTAAATTTTATTATTTAAAATTCTATTTAAAATTTAATATAAAGTGCATTAAAATTATGTAATAAATAATATGAAAATATTTAAAAAGTAGGATTGCAATTTAGAATTGTTAGGATCACAATTGTGGAAAACGTGAGTTCCAAATTGCAGCAAAATATACTAGGCTTATGGTTCATCTTTCTTAATATGAGGCCAATAATATCTATTTCATAACTTAAAAACTGAACCTGCATTTTGGCTATTTAATATTAATTGTAACAATTAATATTAGCTCTTTTGGACCTCCTTGGTGGTGCAATGGGTTAAAGTCCAGTGCTGCAAGCTAGTCTCAGCCACTTCAATGTGAGTTCGATCCCCAACTGTGGAGGTGACCCTCATGGCACAGCAGACCTTTCCTGTCTTGCCTGCTGCTCCCCTCAGCAGTGTGCTTCATGGATCTGCTGTTCTGCTCCCTACTCTGTCTCTGGCGAATCCTCTCAGTGCCCCTGCACCTCTGGCTTGTACCCCAGTTCTGTATGCATAAATAAATAAATCTTTAAAAAAATATTAGCTCTTTTTAGGTATTTCATTTTACTTGAAAAATGCATGACAAAACATAAAATGCTTAGAATGGGTCAGTAAAAGCAACCATACAAAAAAAAAAGACTTTAAAATAAAATAAAACAGCCTTTCTCTAAATAAAGATAAATGCATTTTTTTTTAAAAAGATTTATTTATTTATGCATACAGAACTGGGGTACAGGCCAGAAGTGTGGGGGCAGTGAGATGATTCGCCAGAGATAGAGCGGGGAGTAGAACAGGCTGACTGAAGAAGTACAAAGCTGAGGGGAGCAGTGGGCTGGTCAGGAGAGGTCTGCCATGCCATGTGGGTCACCCTTTGGGTGAGGATCAAACTCACGTTGAAGTGACTTTAGCTTTTTAGAGCTGTGCTTTCTTAACCTGCTTTAGCTTTTTAGAGCTGTGCTTTCTTAACCTGCTTTAGCTTTTTAGGGCTGTGCTTTCTTAACCTGCTGCACCACCAGAGAGGGCCCAAATATGATTATTTGTTTTTCAAATTTGTCTACTTCTTCAAACTTTCTCCAGTGAGTATTTGACACTGTGAAATTGAAAAATATTTGTTTAAACATAAAGTAATCTGAGAAGAAAAGAAAATGGGTTGCACCATTTTTCAAATATTGAACCAACTTTGCATACATGGAATAAATCTCACTTTCATGTAGCTGGTGATTTTTTTTTATACATCACTGTATTCTATGGGAATAGATTTTAAATTGTATTTAATATATATGTTATATAATAGTATAACAAGCTATTAAGAATTTTGCATCTGTGTTCATAAGATTCTAAGATACTAGAATGTATCTTTCTGGTAATGCCTCTGGTCTTGGTATCATGGTAATGTTGGCTCAGTTGATGACTTAAGAAGTATTTTCTCTGCCTCTGTTTTCTGCAAGATACCATTAAGAATTGGAATAAATTCTTCCATAAATATTGTTTCTCACATATCAGTGAGCTCGTCTGAGCAGATCTGATGTTTTCTGTTCTAGATTAATATTGATTCAAATTATTGAATCATTACAGGACTGTGCAGAATTTTTCTCGTGTGAGTTTTGTAGCTGTGTCTTTCAAGAAATTGATCCATTTCATGTGTATTACCAAATTTGTGGCATAGAGTTGCTTATAATATGCTTTTATCACCATTTCAGTATCCACATGATAAGTCGTGGTAGTTCCACTTTCATTTTGGGTACCAGCAATTTGCTTCTTCTCTCTTTGTCTTTTCGTATTAGTATCATTGATTTATATTTTCTCCTGATTCTTACTCACCTTTGAATGCTTCTTTATATTACTGGTTGTGTCTTGTTTGTTTATAGCCAGCCATTGTGAAGTTTTCCTTATTTAGTGTTGGATATTTTCAAATTACTATTAGTATTCTTGAGGTTTAGTCTGTGAGGAAGTTAACTTCCTTAAAAACAACTTGATCTTTTGGGGTCTTGCATTTTAAACTTTATTAAGCAGGATTAACAATGTGTAGATTAGATGTAAAATTTCCCCCACAACTGAGTACTCTTTCAGATACGGTTTTCCTGGCTACCTTGTGGGAACAGGCACTAATCACTTTCCTGCTCTGAGCTCTGACTATTTTTCTTTCTAATCCCTTTCAGATGGTATTTCCCAGGCTTCTTAGGGCTTCCTTACATTATTCATAGATTGGCCAATACTCAGCTGCACAAACAAGGAGACATTTCTATAAATCTCTAGAGTCTGTAGTATTCTGCCCTGCAAACTCCAGATTCCTGAGATGCTCAGCCTCTGATCTGTCTTCTCAATTTGCAGGGTTTGTTTGACTTTTTCTTAGGTTCCTTTTCTTTTATGGTGGGTCTGGAAAAGCTCTATGATTACCTCTACAGAGGCTTCTTTGTTCTCAACTCACTCTGCTCTCCCTGCCCCATATCTCAGGAATTAGCTTGATAGCCAGTGTTTAAAAAGAGCTTTCTATTCATATTTAGCTTTCTGATGTTTTTCTTCATGGAGTTTCCCTGTGCAACTTGTGACTTCATTTTATTGTGATGTTTAATTTCATCCCTCAGACCTTTTCTTACCTTTGTTGTTTTCTGAGACACAAAAGTCCAAAAACATATATGGATCATAACAAAATGGAAATTATCTAGCAATACTCTGAAAATATTTTAACATAATGTAGAGTAATGTAAACACAGGGATTCAAGATTGTTTGAAAAATGATTTGAAAGTCATGGTCAGTGTCACAGGCATTGCATTAACTTTATCAGTCTCATGTTTTGAAGTTAGCAATTTGTTTCTTTTTTTCAACAGATAGGGATACAGAGCTGACTATCAAATGAGTCAATCACTAAAGCAGGAAGGAAAGAAGTCTTGGTGTAGGAAAGGTGATGGTTATCACTTTTTCAATGTGAGCAATTTACTGTGTCCTTGGTTCAATTTCATTCAAATTCAGTTTTCCACTCGCAAACAAAAAGTCCTTTTGGAAAAATCAGATCATATTCTTACATTTAAAAATAAATATTTAGAAGTAAGGTAATTGTAACTCCCACTACTATTTTTAGCAGTTATATTCTTTGTGATCAGATCATAGGTGTCATAGATTTATTAATAAAGATAAACAAAATATTTATTTAAACTAAATAACACATTTACTATGATGTTTGTTTTTATGAAATGTAAAAAAGCAGCTTTTCTATCTGGAAATGTCTTTAATATATTTCTTATGTGCAAGTTGACCTACTATATTAAGAATAACTATTTAATTCATGTGTTCGTATATGGAGCATTCATTATAAACATAGTATATGTCAGGTCATAGACTGGGTTTTTTAAATGTTATATTTTATATAAGAAAAATGGCCAGAAACTTAGGATTTAGCAACTTCTAGGCAGTAATGTACATCAAAATAAATAAAGTCAATTCCAAAATGAAGATAGTCATTAACCTTACTTGAGATTTTTCTCAGAAAATATACTTAGACGTGTATCATGAAGAGTAGAGTAGACCATAAAGCAGATAGAGAGGGGGATATGTTAGACATCAAGTGCTAATGATATGATAAATGCAAGATGTTATTTCTGTATAATCATGACTAATTCAATACTGGCCAGATCTACCTTTCATGGGAATGTTGGTTGAATGGCCAGATAGTTATGCTGGGGCCAGACAAAGTGTTTTTCTGTAACATTTAAGTCTTTGGGTAAAAGCTTTGGATTAACTGGGAACTATCACAAGATTGAAGGAGAAATGAAATATAATTTGCAGGATTTTTTTTTCTTTAAGTAATATATAACTTTTCTTAAGTGATTTAATCTTTATTTCTTTTTGAGAATAAAAATGTTTTTGCATGTTGAGTTCCCTCAGGTTAACACTACCAAGTCATTATCTACCTTATTTCTTACTCAAGTTATCAAAAGAAATTATACAAGAAGAAATTATACAAGAAAACAGAGGAAAAATAACCAGTAGTTTTATTGCTGTATATTGTTGTCAATAGCCCAAGTGACATGTAATTTTGATCTTAAACAATTAGGAGGAAACTTACAAGTTTGTTATTACTTATGCAATCTTTCACTTATTTCCTATTTAATTTTACACAATGAGTTTGATTAAACTTTTGTCCAACTTTAGTTCCATAGTATATGGAATTTAATTATCCAAAAGACAAATTTTATTGTTTTCTTTTTCTTGGTTTGAAAAGTTGAGAAGTACTATGCCAAGGGTCTTCTGAGTTTCCTCTCTGGCTAGCTGTACAAATTCAATTCTAATTATTAAATGATATTGTGGTTCTTACTGTTTGAAAACCTCTGAATAGCTGTGGGCCAGATGTTGTTGCCTGATTAGATACTGAGGTATTTTAATTGCCAGCTGTAGCATTATAAACCTGCTCTTTTAATACTTCACTTTAAGTTTTCCATCTGCTTTCAGCATCTGGTCAATTCTGCTTAGGTTGTCATTTATTTCATTTCCCCTTTGTTATAACATATCTTAATAAGGTTTCAGTGAAGCTTCTCTATCAATCCTTGCCTGTCAGTCAGCTCATATATAATATTATTCTTTATTTTAAGACACATATTACTTAACTTAGAGTATTACATTTGTTTCTAAAGTTTTCATTTTTCTACACATCTATGGTTCATAATGTCAACAATATGTTACACTTAATATGGCAATATTCGCTAAAGAAAGTTAATGCGATTCATGAAGATGGAAGTCTACCTTGCCCTTTTGAAGAGATGTGCTAATATAATAATCTTGCCAAATGTCCTGTTATGTTTGTCATATTTCTAAGGAATGTGAGTAGAGAATAAAATTGAAATAGATTTTATAATTTAAGTTTAGACCCTTGAAAGTTAGGAAAAGGTTTACAGTCACCATCAGTGTAGATCAGAATTGTAAAGACTGCATACATCTAAGATGGTATTAGTGGCAGTAGCTCTTTCCCATCATCTATATCTAATCATGATTTAAGTCTTGCCTGCTTTGCAAGAACGCATAACTCTCTACCAACCCACAGATCTCTCTTAAAATACTACTGCATCTAATCTACTAAAACATTGATTTTAATAGTTTAATTTAGTGTTGAGATGACATAATTTATTTCCATTTATACTTCACAAAATTAAATATAGTTTTGAGAATTTAGAGAATACACAGCATTATTTAGGACTCAGTAAGGGGTGAGTCACATCATAAAATAAGCAACACAGACATTGGGTAGATAGTAGACTTTAACAAGAAGATATTGGTTGAATGCACCAATGGAGGGCATATTTTCAGTTAAATTCAGTTCACAAATATGAAATAAGTGACTTCCAAACTCATTCAAAATAGTTAATTTGTCCCCAGTTCAGGCCAGTCACTCTTCTAGTCCTCAAATGCACCAGAAAATAATAAAAAAAAAAAGGTAATATAGCTGTTTTCTAGAGCTTATATTTAGATGTGTGACTAGAAATAATTTTTCCAAATTGCCAAGACACTTAAAGATCATGATTCAAGACCTAGGAATTTTATGATAGTTTTCTGTAAAGTACTAAAATAAACATACTTTGTGGCAGTTTTTTTTTTAAAAAACATAACTTCCTTAAGTGTGTGAAGAAAACTGTTATTTGAGACTTTAACATTTGCATGAATTTTGATAGGATAAAAATAATCATAAAAATAACA
>NW_004567107.1:62146152-62148520 GCF_000260355.1 Condylura cristata | reverse complement strand
GTGAGAGGATTCACCAGAGACAGAGTGGGGAGCAAAACAGGCTGATGGATGAAGTACACTGCTGAGGGGAGCAGCGGGCAGATCAGGAGAGGTCTACCATGCCACGTGGATCACCTCGGGGCCAGGTGGGGATAGAGCTCATGCTGAAGTGGCTTTTGATTCTTAGTGCTACACATTAAAAGCTGCTGCGCCATCAGGGAGGGCCCTGAATAGTAAGTTTTTAAAAATGTTCTTATATCATTCTCTTCCAAGAAAATGAATGAATTTGAAAATTCTTAAATTCTCTACTAATCGCCACTGCATTTCGTCAAGATATCATGAAATCAACATGTAGATCCTTTGAATAAACAGAAAAATATATATATATATAGTGCAACTTCTCCTGCATTCCTATGTTTATTGCAGTACTATTTACAATGACCAAGATATGGAAACAATCTAAATGCTCTAAAGCAGATGAATGGATTAAAATGTTGTACCATATACACACAATGGAATATTACTTGATATTAAAAACTTCTAAACTCACACCATTTGCAGCAACCTGGATGGAGCTGGAAGGGATTTTGTTAAGCCAAGTAAGTCAAAAGTGGAAAGATAAATATCAGATGACTTTGTTTATCTATAGAATATAGAGAAACTATGCAAAAGGTTAGGAAAAAGATAAAAGTTGCAAGGTGACCATAGATCTGAGTTACATACAGAGGGGAGAAAGGAGTGGGGCCAAAACAAGGGGCTGTTGTGATAGGAGCTGTAGTAATAGGAGAATTATGACGGCTATACATACCTTAAGGGAGAAATCAGATGCTGTCCAAAAATTCACCATGCTATAACAACAGCAACAAAAAAATCAGTACAATTTCTGATGAGGTTCTTAATCTGAAATATCTATTATTATCTATTATTATCACATATCTTTATTACATTCCCAGAAATGAAAGATGATTTACAAAAACAATTTCAAAAAAGAGGTAATTTTGATCTCAGAAGTTTGCAAAAACAAACAAAAATGAAGAAATTTTTATAAATCTCCTAAGTGAAGATAACAGGCCTGTAGGCCCTCCAGCTTCTCGGAACTCATATGTGTACTGTTGATGCTACTGTTGTAATTCAAACTGGGCAATTTTTTTTTTGATTTATGTATTTATGCATGGAGAACTTGAGAAATTTTAGTTGAGTTGCAACCAGCAAATCATATAAAGTAATGAGGATTAGCACATACCAGCAAATATTTAATCATTGGTAAGTGAGGTAGAGAAAAGAATATCATCAGAAATGAAAAATTTTTCCCAGTCATTATTTTCAAAATTTCCCTAGTAAGAACAGGGTTAAGCTTAATGCCAGAACAACCCTCCATTAATATAGTATATTATCTATTTTTGTTGTGTGTGTTTTCTTAACTTCATTATGATGTGTCAGAAGTCATAATAGTTCACTTCAATGTGTGTGATTAGCACTTTACTATGTAATACTTTTGACATATTTATAACAACCAAAGTTGACATAATTAAACCTAAGATACATTTTCAGCAAATTTCTTTTTTGTCAACTGGATAGACCTTACTTGGTTGTAACATCTTTCACGACAAAGCCATTGTTAAATTTTAAACTCATAAAAAAGCTAAATCAGTCAGTCAAAACTTAATTCTTTATGTGTTTATGTTCTTCTTTTCAACCAGGTCAAAATAAATGACTTAATTCTAAAATAGTGCAATAGTATATAAAGGAATAATAAACAACATTAAAATTTGCTTAACTTTATGCTAAATTATACTGTTTTACTATAGCAGTGATAGGTTATATTTGTCTATAAATTCTTCATTTTTTAAGACAAATTTATTAATTTATCCATCATTTGTTGATTTTTATGTGCAGTAAATCAAACATAAGTAAGTCATACTCTAAGGCACTTTAGCTATAAAATAATGGATTAAACTGTGACTTAGAAGGGTTGATTTAATATAGATATAATATTATAAATTTATCCTTTTAGCATTACAATGTGATCAGAAAAACAATGATAATTATTATAAAGTTCAATATGAGGTAAGATGCATAAACACATACATAAATGAAAAAATTCACATAATTATTGTCAAATTTTGAGGTTTTATTTGACCTTTAGAAAATAACAATTTCCTAATCATTCTTTGTATTAAAATAGATCATTTCACACATCATTGCTAGAAAACTCTTACTAGTTTCTAACTTTGCAAGAACATGCTCTTTTTTGTTGTTTGTAAAATTCTACTATAAACCTAAAACAAAACTATATTCCAGCATTCAATAATTAATATAACATAGGTTATTGCTGGGATGATTTGAATAGTAATTTTTTTTTTAAAGATTTATTTATTTGTACTGGGGT
>NW_004567107.1:62130348-62146052 GCF_000260355.1 Condylura cristata | reverse complement strand
TGAGGGGAGCAGCGGGTGGGTCAGGAGAGGTCTGCCACGCCATGTGGTCACCTCCGGGGCAGGCGGGAATCAAACTCATGCGGAAACGGCTTTAGATTCTCAGTGCTATGCTTTAACCTGCTGCGCCACCAGAGAGGGCCTATTTTTATATCATTTTTTACATTTTTGTTTTCATCTCAATTGTAATCCCCATGGGTTTCCCATCACTAAATCGCCCATGTGCCATCACCATAGTCCCACCATGCATTCCCCCCCATCCCTTACTGGGCACTTTCTAAGTGTGATATTTTGGATTATTTTTGTGCTCAGTCCGTGAACCAAAACTCCAGAGGATATTGTTGAAATTGGAGAAATCAAGGGAGTATTTTTGAAGGGAGTTCACTTTCAGTGTTACTGGGGATTAAAATAGATGTCTTACAGTTTACCAGTTAATGTGCCTGTGATGGCACACAGGTGAATTGGTGATGGGAAGTCCATGGGGTTTACAACTGGAAGCAGTGTGGCTGCTAAGATTTGCTGAAGACAGCTTTGTTTGGGGCTGGAATGCATTGTAGTGGCGACAGGTAGCTCTGGGATTGTGGGCTGAGAATTGAGAGGCTCAGGGGAAACAGTGCTTATTTGAAGTCATAGGAGTCTGGGAAAGATGCATAGTTCTGCTCACGCCTGTCCCTGTGGCCTGGGACTTGTGGCCACCTGCAAGTCCTTGGGCTAACATCATTCCACTCAGATTACATGGGTTGCTAGTGGGAAGCAGTGGTAAATTCAAGGAAAAGTGGGGGTACTCCCATGTTTATTGCTGCTTTACTTACAATAGGAAAGACATGAAATCAACCCAAATGCCCAAAAGTAAATGACTGGATTAAAAAGATGTGGCACATATACACAATGGAATATTACTCAGTGATCTAAAAAGATAAATGCATGCCTTTTGCAGCAACATGGATGGGGCTGGAAGAGATAATGCTCAGTGAAATAAACCAGAAAGAAAAAGAATACGGGATAGTTTCACTCATAGCAGGATCATAAAGGGCCAGGGGGAATAAAGAATAATGAACAGCTATATACTATAGACACT
Organism: Condylura cristata; assembly: GCF_000260355.1. NCBI lineage: Eukaryota > Metazoa > Chordata > Mammalia > Eulipotyphla > Talpidae > Condylura > Condylura cristata. The sequence goes on along the minus strand of NW_004567107.1, from coordinate 62,144,977 downwards.
TTATGGGGGTGAAGTGGGGAATGGGATAAAAAATGGGAGTGGGGGGAAGTACATGGGACTATGGTGATGGCACACAGGTGAATTGGTGATGGGAAGTCCATGGGGTTTACAACTGAGATGGAAAAAGGCACAAAATGATGTAAAAATAAGCTATTGTAATAATAAAATAAAATAATGTATTTAAAAAAAAAAGATTTTCCAAAAACATGTGTAGATGAGAGACCATTGATAACTCACCTCACAGCTGGTTTAGCAACTTTTGTAAAAATGGCAACCTTGGTTATTTGGTAGATAAGTATCAACAAAGAGATAGATAATTTTGATTCCAACAATTGGCACAGCAAAGTAAAAAGTTTGACTTAGTATCACCCAGGTCAAGCCTTTAAAACAACCAAACCTCCTGTTTTGAGTCAAAATACATTAACTCTCTCTTTTTAAAGAGAAAGTCAACATGAACATCTGCTTTTAAATTTTGAGAGCTGCAATAAATAAAACATTTTTGAAACTTTGTTTGATCAAGCTCTCATATCAAAAAGGGGTGGGAGCATCTCTTGTACTAATATAATACTTGCATAATTTCCTTCTTATATGTACTTTTTGAATGGTCATTATCAGGGCAGAGTTTTCCCTTTTGCAGTTATTAGTCACACCCTTGAGAAAAACTCCAAGAAGTGTATAGTTCACAGTTTACCAGAGAAAATAATATCCAATTGTGTGTGTGTTACAGAAATACTTGTCTTCTTGCCATTCTCCCTTGAGAGACAATAGTAGAATCATTTTTCTGAAAGATACTCTTCAGCAATGTAAGAAACTTATCCAAACTGTCTTTATCTCAATTTGTCCTTGGGGAACTTTAATTTAATGGTTTCATATACCACAGACCTTTACCTCCATCTTAGAAAAGTATTTTCCTCTCAATCATACTGTACTCTTTTTAAGTTACCCAAATAGAAAGAACTGGTTTCTATAGATTTAGTTTCTCAGGAAATCAGTGCTTTTGCAATGCATAGGATAAGTTTTAATAAAACAGTAAGTGGACTGGGTTGGCCACAGTTGTCATTAGAGAACACTCAGGGTGGACACTGGAAGATTTCCTTAGGTAACTGGTTCTGCAACTTGATGAGGGTCAGTGCTGCCAATAAATAGTTTCTGGTGGTGCATATGAAGCCATGATCCCCTAAGAGACTAGGAAGATAAAGAAGTCAGGATAATCATCATCATCATCATCATCATCATATATATATATATATATATATATATATATATATATACCTATGGCGATAGATGGCAGTCTAAAAGCAAATGATTTAAAAATATCCATTTTTAAAATTCCATTGAAGTGTTAGCATTTTCCCACATTTAAAAGGATAAAGATTCATGAAGTTTTTAACACTGAGGTGAACATCTAATTTACTATGCCATATGTATCACCATTCACCTTAGTAACTCTGTAACTGGGTGGTCCCTCGGCAAAGGGGAATTCCAGGTTATCTGCCCTACCCAGAAGTAGGGTGGAGCTGAGAAGAGAAAAAAAAAAAAAGAGAGAAGAAATCTGAGGAGGAAGGAAACAGTATGGAGAGCCAGAAGGAGATCTGAGGAAGCCACATGGAGCAGGAGGCATGTGATGAAGAAACCATGCTTGTTTATTGGCCCTGGACTGGTTGAAAAAGATTTGGGTGAGAGACCCATGGGGAGGTTGACTATGGCAGTGTTTATATTGATTTTGATTTTGCTCTTTTCCTCCCAGACTTGTATGGCCATTTCTGACCCTTTTGTATGGGGTCCTGGCCAGAAGGTGCTTTAGTCTTATAGTGGGCTTTTAGGATTTGCTTTGGACCAATCCCTTTTGGGTAGACTTTTACCCACGAGGGGATGGGTAACTTCAAGTGTTTAATTTAGAAATTATATTCTTTGTCTTCTGTGTTGTATACTTACTGTATTAAAGTTTCTTTTCATTAAAGTCTTATATGTTTTGTCTTGATGTGGCAGATGGCAGAACCTATTTAGAGCAGGCAGATTTGGGGGTTCAGGAGTACCTGTCTTCCTGCCCTGTAACAGCTCCACCTCTTTTAACTTTGAAAATCTTAACTTGGGAGATTTAAAAGTATAACTATTTTTATAGCAGGTGCTTTTTAAAAAAAGATTTTATTTATTTATGCATACAAAAATTGGGGTACAGATGGTGAGAAGATTCACCAGAGACAAAATGGGGTGCAGACTGAAATACACTGCTGAGGGGAGCAGCAGGCAAGTCAGGAGAGGTCTGCTGCACTATGTGGGTCACCTCCCTGGTGGGGGTGAGGATTGCTTCACAGTGCTGTGCTTTACCCCTTTGTACCATCAGAGAAGGCCCATAGCAGTTCTTTATTGTTTTATTGAAGAGTACAGTTTAATTTGTATGTTCAGTTCATAACCTGCCCAGTTTTCTATAACTACCTAGCAGCTGCATGAAGAATTTGGGGGCTATTGTATTGGGGGCTATGGAGTGATATATCTCACAGCATTTACAGTGGTCTGGACTTTTAGTGATATTGGGGTGGAATATTGATATTTTACTTGGAGTCACCTCATTAAACAAGGGCCATTGTAACTTACTATATTTTTAGAAAAATATTTTAGGTCATCATTATTCATATTATTCATTGTCCTATTGTCCTTAAAATGGTTTTTAGATATCAAAAATATGGGCACAGAAATCAAGAAGCAAATATATTGGGTCTTCCATTCTACTAAAAGATTGTTAATAGAGTAATGTGTGTAGGTAAATGTAAGCTTGCAAATATTTTGAAGGCAAGAGTTTTTCAGGCAAGGATAAAAATCTCTGAAATAAAAAATACTTTTAATTTTACTCTCCTGTTAAACACAAATTCACCTTCAGCATGTGTTATATTTAAAATCCCACCAGTTATATATAAGATGGATTCTCTCATTAATTTTTAATGTATAATGAACTTTTCTTTGTGAACAAGAAATAATAGAAGATATAAATCTTTGTAAGAAATTGTATTCATGTTGTGTGTTGATATATATCTGGCATGAATGGATTTTCTAGCAGTTGAATCAGAATAATCTGGTAGACTGTACTTTATATTGCTTGCCCCTACTAAATATCCAACATTAAAACGTGGTAATGGGCCCTCCCTGGTGGCGCAGCGGGTTAAAGCACAGCACTAAGAAGCTGAAACCACTTCCGCATGGGTTCGATTCCCGCCTGCCCCGGAGGTGGCCACATGGTGTGGCAGACCTCTCCTGACCCGCCCGCCCACTGCTCCCCTCAGCAGTGTACTTCATCGGTCTGCCTGTTCTGCTCCCCGCTGTCTCTGGTGAAGTCTTTCGCCACCCCTGAGTCTCTGGCCCATACCCCAGCTCTGTATGCACAAATAAATAAATCTTTTTAAAAAAACAAACAAACAAACAAACGTGGTAATGACTATTACTGTCTCACAAAAAAAACTTTATTTCAGTGTGGTGAAAATTTCATCATGACTTTTAGTGTATAGTAGGAATTGTTTATTGAAAGCTAGAGCACTTTTTATATATATGAACAAGGATATTTGAATTGGAAAAGATTATCAGTGTATATGTCTCAGTACTGAATTTTAGAAGTTTGCGGGCATCTCCTCAAAAACAGGGACAAATAGGATGTAGTTTTAAATAGGATAATGCCACACCCAAAATTTTATAGGAAAAATAACCAGGAGTTGAATGTTCAAAAATATTGTGGAGATTTAAAAGAACACCAACAGCTGGGTAAAGTATGTGGTAAAATAGAGTTTGGACCTTGTGTCGAGGGGCCCATGAAGAGACCTCACAAGAGATATTAGTGGGGGAGTGGGAATTAAAGATCAGAAGGGGCCCTCCCTGGTGATACGAGAGGTTAAAGTACAGCACTGTGCAACTATCTCAGCCACTGCAGCCAGGGAGGTGACCCATATGGCACAGCAGACCTCTCCTGTCTGGCCTCCTGTTCTCCTCTGCAGTGTATTTCAGTAGATCCACCTGTTCTGCTCCCCACTCTGTCTTTGGTGAATTCTCTCACTTGCACCTCTGGTACCCCAGTTTTTGTTTGCAAGAATAAATAAAATCTTTAAACAAACAAGCAAAAAGAAACCAGAAAGATGAGCTATCACACAGACCCAGGTGATTAGGCAAGAAGCCCTATTTTAGGGGAAGCCAGTGACATCAGAGTACAGTTAGACAATCAGATTTGTTATATCACACACTACTTCTATGAACCCATATTGTTTTTGGTGAATTTTAATTTTGCTCATTCTTGACTAAGTGAGTGATTTCTAAATTACAAGTTAGGTTCTAGTGAGAGCAGTAGAAAATTCTAGCTGAACAGAAAGGAGTTACCCCCCGGTTGGTGCACTGAACTATTCACTGGCAAACTAACTAATCTACTTTAGATCCTGAGCTGGTGAGAGGAGATGATATCAAGAACTTGTAGGCAGATTTTCTTGATCTAGCAGATATTTCACGTGAAATCCTGGGTCAATGAGGACACAAAATTGCTTAGTTTCTGCCAAGCCCAATTTTCTCTAGACAAGATATATATCTTAGGAAGCAGTCTTGTGGGCTTAATTGTTTCAGTCATAGCAGACTGCAACCTTGTGCACAGATGTCTTTATAACTGTTTGTGGTTTTACTTTTGTCTTTGACAAAATATTATACAAAAAGGAAGACAAGGAAATGTGTGTGTGTGCATGCATACCTGTGTATTTACATGTGTATGTATATGTATATCTATATCTAGATATCTATCTGTATCTGTGGGCAAAACAAAGTTTTAGGATCTTGTTCGATATACTGCCTCGACAAACTTGTCTGCATTGATCTGAGCAGCCGCCTCTACTGTTCTCATCACATCACACGTCTCCTTTAAGAAATGAGCATAAGATTACTAAAAACCAAGGAAGCCACAATTAAAAACTACACATTTTTAAAGTGTGTTATGTTGGTGGGCACATCCTACAATATTTATGGAAAAGGTAGATAGATACCCAGAGTAAAAGAAAACCTGTACAGCAAAAACTTCCTAAGCTGCTCACTTCAGAGTCCTGCTCTATCTTAACCTAGATTCTCTTAAGAAAGCAGAACTTAAAACAAGCTTATATACAGGAAAGCCTATTTTTGAAAAATTATCTCAAGGGATAAAAATGAAGGACTGGTATAAATAAACCAAAAAAGGAAGAAAATACTGATATAAGGATACATTTTCAAAGGTCACATTGGTGTTTATTGAATTGTAAATAGGGAAGATGTGGAATCAACCTAAATGCCCCAAAATAGATAACTGAATCAAGAAGATGTGGTATATATACACCGTGGAATATTACTCAGCAATTAAAATAGATAAACTCATGCCATTTGCGGCAATATGGATAGAGCTGGAAAAGATCCTGCTTAATGAAATAAGCCAGAAAGAAAAATACCAGATGGTTTCACTCATAGCAGGAATCTAAGGGATCAGGAAAAAAAAAAAAAAACAAACCTACACACACACACACATATAGTAATTGTAATAAAGTAAAAAAGAACATCAACTAGCAACTATAAACCAGAGACCTTCTATGGGGGAGGAGAGGAGAAAAAAATCAAAACTGGGATGGCAAGAGCACATGGGATTATGGTAATGGCACATGGGTGAAGTGGTTGTGGGAAGTCCACTGGGACTACAACTAGGATGAAAAAATGTACAAAATGAAGAATCATGTAAAAAATGTATAAAATAAAATAAAAAAGGTGTCATTTGTGGGCAATTTTACCAGGATCTTCTAAGATCCTATAGAGAAGATACTTCAAGAGGTCTGTATTAGTTACAGAACTCCTCTCTTCCAATTACAAATGGAAGGACCATCTTTCCTTTCAACTTTGCAATGCTACCACGTGCTTGTATGTGTTAAAGGTGAGTTCCCAGAAACATCTCATTCTGCTAGGTCAGAAAAGCATAGATATAGAAATCCAGAGATCCATAGAGCAGCTGAAGTAGATGCAGGCATGTCACAGACTATTTGCTGCAGCAATGACCAAAGTAAAAATTGGCTGAGAGAAATTTTAGGTGCAAAGGAGATATTTAATATATTAATTTAGATTATGTGATAGACAATTTGATTTCCTCTTCTCAGTGAAACCAGAAAGTATTATTAAGTCTTTACATAATTTTATGTAAAGACTGAGAATGACTAAAATATGATGTGAAATTTGTTGTTTGCTTTAAATAAATAAGAAATACTATTCAGTGTGACCTGTATATATGTAGATATCTCAGGGCTTATCCTGAGTGACAGCTCTTAACACTTGCTTTGACTTTTTTTGGGTTGTTTCATATTTCAATATAAGTAAGTTTAGCATGAGCAATACAATGAATAACCAATGCAAAGGCCCATTAATTGGAGTGAAGTAGTCAAGAGAAATAATGGAAAAAACTTTTCATTTATCTGACTATATTTCTCAGCCTCTAGAGACCCTTCTAATTGCCAGGGACTGGTAGGATTGTGTTGCCTTTGATCTAAGAGAGAAGCAATGAAATCAAAAGAGCATTTCTCAAGCCTAGCTTAGCTTTTTCTTTCTGTCACTTCAGAGATGTCGTTTTTACCTTTGGAAGGAATAAAAATGCTGAGGCAGATCTCATTCTCATTGATTTGCAACACTCATGAACCAATCAAGAGTCAAAACGAAAAGGAAGCTGGTTTTAAATGAGGTCTTTAAGCCTTCTTCTATATTCCATTTGTTGAAATCAGAATTTCATTAGGTCCTTGCCACATGTAGAGTCAGTGCTACTTCTCAGACAATTCAGTTAGCCAGAGACATGAGATATTCTGAGATACTCTAGCTCTGGAATTTTTGTGTTTCTTCCCATGTTTGTATAATAAGTTCATCTTCTTTATATATACATGTTAAGGTCTTTGTACTCATAATAGAAGTTTGCACAGTATCCAGAATTTCTCATTTCTTCAGTATGTAACATTAATTTGTTTATTTTTCTAGGTTTCTATATATACAATCAATGTTTGATGTGCTAAATCAAAATCACATGACTTGTTGAGTATTGTCCAGTGCATGTTCATATTTCAAGTATTGTATTTTTTGTTTTTGAACTTCTATTTTTATTTTAATATTTACTTATGTATTTATGCATACAGAATTGGGGTGCAGGCCTGAAATGCAGGGGTGGTGAGAGGACTCACCAGAGAGACAGAGTGGGGAGCAGAATAGATAGGTTGACGAAGTACACTACTGAGGGGAGCAGTGACCGGGGAGGGGGTGGTCAGGAGAGGTCTGCTGCACAATGTGAATCACCTTAGGGGTGGGGATTGAACTCACTGAAGCAGCTGCCGCCAGCTTGCAGTGTGATGTCTTAACCCGAAGCGTCACCAGGGAGGGCCTCAAGTGTTCTATTTTTTTTTTTTTTAAGATTTATTTATTTGTGCATACAGAACTGGGGTACAGGCCAGAGGTTCAGGGGCGGCGAGAGGCTTCACCAAAGACAGACTGGGGAGCAGAACAGGCAGATCGATGAAGTACACTGCTGAGGGGAGCAGCGGGCGGGTCAGGAGAGGTCTGCCTCGCCATGTGGTCACCTCCGGGGCAGGCGGGAATCGAACTCATGCGGAAGTGGCTTTAGCTTCTCAGTGCTGTGCTTTAACCCACTGCGCCACCAGGGAGGGCTAAGTGTTCTATTTTTTAAAAGAGATTTATTTAAATAATAGTGAACAGCTATATACCAGAGACATTTTTATGAGGATAGAGTGGGGAATGGGTTCAAAAACAGTGGGGGGAGGGAATTGTGTTGGACTGTGGTGATGGCACATGGGTGATTTGGTGATGGGAAGACCATGGGGATTAAAACTGAGATGGAAAAATGCACAAAAATATGTAAAAATAAACTATTATATTATTTTTTTAAAAAAAGATTTATTTATGCATATAAGAACTGGGGTACAAGCTGGAAGTGCAGGAGGTGAGAGAATTCACCAGAGACAGAGATGGAGAGCAATAGTTGGGATCTACTGAAATACACTGTTGAGGAGGGCAGTGGGTGAGGCATGAGGGTCTGCTGCACTATGTGGGTCACCTCCCTCGCTGGTGGGGCTCTAACTTATGCTGTAGTGGCTAGCAATAGCTTGATAGCACTGTCTTTAACCCCTGTACCAACCACCAAGGAGACCCGTGTTTCAACTGACCTTAATACTCATTTCAAGCATAACTTGTCCAGTTGATAACTTGCATGAAGCTTTTAGCTTAGCATCTTTAGCAATGTGTGGCACAACCTGCCAATCCCTTTGTCTTATATTATGATGAAACTTCATTTATCTTTTCTTATGATATAGATGTTTTTCTATTACAGCCATTGTGGTTCTATATTAATGATTAACTTAGTTATTATAAGTTTGTTTACCATACAAAGTTGGAGAAATAGTTCACTTTAAGCTACTAAAGCAAAGTATTTTTATAGTTCAAACTTCATGTGATTACCTTCAGTATTCATATAGTGAAAGACCTTTCTATTACTATTTACTAATGCCAGACACCGACAATTTGGAGATTATAAAAGGTGAGACTTCCCCAAAGTAAATATGTGCGACAAAATTTCTATTTTAAAATGCCTTTATTTGTGCTTAAGTTACTTAGAAAGAAAAGGAATAATTTCATTGTCAAGAGTTGCCAAAGAGTCCTTCCCACCAGACCTGACTACTTTATATATTAGATTTCATTTTAAGTAGAGGTTGCTATAAAATATTAAAAGTTAACAATCCATTTAATATTTACATTCAGACTTAAAATTGATTTTTTTAGCTATAATTATTTTTTAGCTATACTGAATACATTAATTTAAAATAACTTTAATGTTTAATGTGTAATTTTCATACTTACACCTTGTGAACCATTTTAACTTTTAAAATGTTTTATGATTTTTTTCTTTCACATTAGAGTTTATTATTTACTGTTTCTATTGTCTTCAAAATCCCTGTATGGCTAAAAAAATGTGATATTTTATGAGTACTTAAAATTATGACATTCTCATTTCAGATATTTGTTTATTCATCTAAATGTACAGTCTATAATTTGGAAATTAAAAAATATATTTTTAAAAGATTTATTTATTTATGCATACAAAACCGGGGTATAGACCAGAGGTGTGCGGACAGTGAGAGGCTTCACCTGAGATAGAATGGGGAGCAAAAAAGGGAGCTTGATGAAGTACTCTGCTGAGGGGAGCAGTTGGCCAGTCAGGAGAGGGCTGTCTTGCCATGATCACCTCCGAGGCAGGGATCGAACTAATGCTGAAGTGGCTTTAGCTTCTTTAACAGCACTAATGCTGAAGTGCTGTTCGTTAACCTAAAGTGCCACCAGGGATGTCCCTGGAAATAAAAATATTTCTAAATGATCAGAAAGAAATTATAATTAACATTTAAAGTATTTATAATTTATTGAAATTGTGCATTTTTTTTTCATATTCATGAAATTTGAAAGGTTATTTAAAGTATGGTGATACTCCAAAAAAAAAAAAAAAAAGGACGTTAAATAAACCTACTCAAATTTCTTTGATAATAGGACTTCTGTTTTGGAAAACTAGAATATATATCTATTGCTCCTCAGAATATCTATTAGGTAAAATTTATCTTCAAAAATATATGACAAGCATATGTTTTTACCTTTTTACATTTTATGATGTGCAGATAATCTAGGAAAATTTTGTATATAACCATTATAAAGATTTTTTTTTAAGATTTATTTATTTGTACATACAGAACTGGGGTACAGGCCAGAGGCTCAGGGGCGGTGAGAGGCTTCACCAGAGACAGAGTGGGGAACAGAACAGGCAGATCGACGAAATACACTGCTGAGGGGAGCAGCGGGCGGGTCAGGAGAGGTCTGCCACACCATGTGGTCACCTCGGGGCAGGCAGGAATTGAACTCATGCGGAAGCGGCTTTAGATTCTCAGTGCAATGCTTTAACCCGCTGCGCCACCAGGGAGGGCCCATAAAGATTTTTTTTTTAAGATTTATTTATTTATGCTTATAGAACTACGGTACACGCCAGAGGTGTGGTGGGTGAGAGGATTCACCAGAGACAGAGTGGGGAGCAGAACATGCAGATTGACAAAGTACAGTGCTGAGGGGAACAGCGGGCAGGCCAGCAGAGGTCTGCCATGCCTTGTGGGTCAGCTCCCTGGCTGGGTATCGAACTCCTGCTGCAGTGGCTTCATAGAGCTTCATAATGTGGTGCTTTACCCCATTGCACCATCAGCGAGAACCCACCATTATAAAGGATTTTAAAGAGAGAATTAAAACTGTCATAATGTAAGAATATAAAAAAGTACATTTATACTCAATATAATAGCGGGTAACAGGACCATGATACAGAGTATTTTGCCATGAAGTTTTAAACCTTCCATCATATCAGAAATTATGTTCTAGTTCTTTCTCTCAAGAATAACATAAAGATTTAAAGATTTGATTACTGTGGAAAGACCTTCTGAATTAAATGCTATACAATTTAAATTCCCACTTAATGTTAATCCTAGGTTCCTAGAACTGAGACTTTAAGCAAAACAGTGATATGTAATGAAATCAATTTTACTACAGGCCAATTGATATAGGTAAGAGTTAAGTTCCTGTGGCATATTTCTAGTTAGCAGAGTCCTAAATAAAGGCCCAAAACTCTTCTAATCTGTAGCAATAATTTGTTTGTTATATTCATGGACCTTCTAACATGTAATTATTAAGAATAACAATCTCTCCCACCTTCTGCAGAGGTAGTTCTTTCATTGTCATAGGTTGAGTTTGTTTTAGGAAATGCTCTTTTATCCCTCCCTCTTTCCCTCCCTCCTTCCTTAGTCCCTTTGCCCTTCCTTTCCCTTTCCTTCCCTCTTCCCTCTTTCCTCCATGTCCCTCTCAGTCACCCTCTCTTACCCCTTCTCCCTTTCCTTCTCCCTCTCTCAACAATGAGGTCATGAGTCAAAGCTTCTAAATAGCACTGGGGGGGATGTGCATACAAGGTGCTCCCAGAGTTCCCTTAGGCTGTAATCTTCTAGCTTGAGATATCTCCTACCTACCAACAGCTGTCTAACTAACAACTTTTGTCCTAACTTCAGTTTGACCTGTAGAATTTGTCTTTTCCAAACCAATGAAGCTACAGATGTTCAGAATTTTGATCATTCTTTATTTCAGCCCACAGGCAACAGCAGTTTCTTATAGCAAAGCTCTGTGTTTTGTTTTGTTTCTGTTTTCAGATGGGCTGACTTCAGGAAAAGCTTATATCTCTGAAGACCTTACCTAAATTTGTAGAATTAGCCATCACATGCAGACATTAGGCCATTTGCCTTTTTCAGCCCTAATTTTGAAAACTCAGTAGACATGAAAATCTAAGTCACTATGCTTAATAGAGCACAAAATTAAAACTCTTTCACTGACATATAAAAACTATCATCTTATGTTGTTGAGGAGAAAGACTAAAAGGAAGGGTCCTGCTATCCTTTGTCTGATACATTTATTTGGTACATCCAAATTTCAGTATCTATCACCATCAATCCTTATTTCCCTGTATGAAATTTAGTTTTTTTTTTTTTTTTGGAAAGGTAACAGGTGGAGTGCATAAAGGTTCCCTATGTGGGCCTTACCACTCCTAAACAAAGTCCTGGCATTCATTCTCACTGTACTGCTGTCCAGCCCTAACTAAAACATTTTGGCCAGAAAACCAGAATCGGTTTGCAAACTAAGCCAAAGTCTCATGGGCTAGAATTTGGAACTTGAGTATAATCTGTCTAAAATGCAGTTCCATTAAAAATCAGCTAATTTGCAGCCCTCCCTGGTGGCGCAGCGGGTTAAAGCACTGCACTAAGAAGCTGAAACCACTTTCCCATGAGTTCAATTCCCACCTGCCCCAGAGGTGACCACATGGCGAGGCAGACCTCTCCTGACCCGCCCACTGCTCCCTTCAGCAGTGGACTTCATCGATCTGCCTGTTCTGCTCCCCACTCTGTCTCTGGTGAAGTCTTTTGCCACCCCTGAGTCTCTGGCCTGTACCCCAGTTCTGTATGCACAAATAAATAAATCTTTAAAAAAAATCAGCTAATTTGAGAAGAGGAAGGAGCATGGGAGCTTAAAATTCAACCAACACTATCTGTACAAGTGAACCTAAACCTTATAGGTATTTTAAAATAATATTTAACTTTCCTCTTAGAAATCATTCAGGTGACAGATGATATTTCCTATCATTTTAATGAAAAATTAACTCTCTGTGTTTCCTAAAGTAACTTGCCTTTGAAAGAACATTTGTAAATATTAGACAGTAGTTATACCATTTGTTTTAAAGCCGATCAAATAGAGGTCATACAAATTAAATTGGATATTAATTTATTTTCTGCATCTCCTTTTGTATAAGATTTTTTCACTCTAAATTAAATGTAATGGTAGTAAATAAATATGTATAAATAAATATATGGAATATATTTAAATATGTAATATAAATATAATAAAATATATAAATTAAATAATCCCTATAACAATTATGAAGGAAGATACTGACCTAGAAAGAGAGATCTGGGCTCAAACCTGCAATCATTATTTTATAATACAAAAATAAGTGTAGCTTAAAGCATATGAAGTTATGCTGCTATAGATACTAAAAGTTGGCAGGTAAAGTTGGAAAGATTAAATGATAAAATGTAATGAATTAATTTAGGAAACAACCTAATATATAAGTAGGTTCTTTTAAACTAAGGACAATTCAGTTACTTTATGTTGAATATTAAATTTTGGTTAGAATTTGAAGAAAAACAGCAAGTGACATTTAATTAACTTTTTTTTTATTTTTACAAAGCTGATTCTGTTGTTTCTAAAGTTTGACCTCATCTACTACTAAAGTGTTGGGGGAGTAAACACATAACTTCCTAGTTAAATCGCTTAAAAATTATGTGTAAAGAATTGCAGGTCAGATGTATGATGTGCTCTGAGAAAGGCATTGAGCATTTTATGTCCTCAGCAGCTCCAGGTTTTATTAATAACTCATTCATGTTTCAACTATTACTTTACACGCATACTTATACACATTTATTTTATTCCTCAGTGTTTTGTTTTCAGGAACTCAAAACCTCTGACAGCTTTACATCTCTAGTTCATACCCTAGGGGGAGCCAAAAGATAATCACTGAGATCCAGTCCAGAATGTTCCTTGTGTTACTCCTCCCTGACTCAGAAAATAGAAGTTTGCTTTGTCCAGTAAATAACATTTGCTTCTGTTTCCAACCTGAGAAACTCCCTTTCAGCAGTTTACTTATAAATAAAACTCCAGATACAATGAGTGGATTCTTCGAACTCACTGGTCTTCCTCATTAACTTGAATGGCCTAATTATGTCTGTGTATATTTATTTATTCCTTCAACAGAGTTTAATAAACATCTACTTATAGAGTGCTGACTAAGTACTGCAAGGATCTGAAGTTACCATATGTTGATAACATGTATTTGATTTCCTGTATTTGATTTCATAATCTTGTAAATTTTAGTTTAAACAATCTATTAATTCTTTGTACAGAGTCTTAAAGGAAGTCCTAAACTACTTACTTTATTAATGTGATTAATAAAGCATAGTAGCTTTACTCTTCATTAAACACCTATTAGATTGTTTCTAGTTCTCCATTGAGCAACAAGTTAAAAAATGCTTTCCAACTCTCCAAAGTCTATCCTGATCTTTTCACCAAAAGATCATTTACATATTCTAGATATATTGAATGACTTAGGTTTTCAAACCTGTAAAACAAGTACCTTCATGTTTTAAAAATAAGTAAATATGTGAAGGGTCTTCACACAAGAAAGATCTTTGATCTTCAATGAAGATATTCAGAATACAGGTAATAGCCACCAGAAAGGACTGTGCTTATACATAGATGGTTTTGTTTAGGGTTATTAACTTTTAGTTCTTTCCCCAATATTTGTATTATGACCTCAGTAAGTAGGAACTCAAGTCATGAAATTGGAAGAGTCTGTCATCTTTTGTTTAAATTAAATGGTGAACTTTGCACTTTGGGTCACTGAATCAAGAGCATGAAATAGTACATAATATTTTAACATTTTCTAGTACAGTCTGCCTGAAAAAAAAAGGGGGGGGGGGAGACTTCTGGAAAAGCAACTTCTATTCTAAATGTAAGATCAAACACAATGGACAGTCTAATTCCTAATTTATAGAATGAAAGTTTTGGGAGTCTTCCCTGGTGGCTCAGCAGGTTGGGGCACTGCTCCAGGAAACTAAGCCAAGCTTTGGCCACTTCAGTGCCAGTTCAATTCCTACCCCAAGGTGCCCCACATGATACAGCAGTCTCGCCTGCTGCTCCCCTCAGCAGTATACTTGGTCGATCTGCCTGTTCTGTTCCCCACTCTCTGGTGAATCCTCTCACTGCCCCTGCACCTCTAGCCTGTATGCATAAATAAATAAAATATCAAAAAGAAAAAGAATGTCGGTTTTTGGTTGAGGATCATGAATTGCCTGAAAGACAGTAGTAGACACTGTGAGGGGGCCATGCCTAAAAAGGTCCATAATAATAGAATGGTGGTTGTCTGTTGTTTTGACTTTTCATTAGTTATTACCTGCTCTGTCTTTTTTTTTCTTTCTTTCTTTCTTTTTTT
>NW_004567107.1:62103782-62130238 GCF_000260355.1 Condylura cristata | reverse complement strand
TTTTTTTTTGTGGCTATTATTTTGTAACTGGCCTAATTCAGAAACTATGTGTGATCATCTCTTTGGCAATGAAATCTAGAAAAATAAAAAAAAGGTGCACTGGAAAAAGAGAGGAAGATGTGTAGAGAGGGCGACAGAAAACAAAGTATTTATTGACTTGAAGTCATTTTTTATGCCCTCCGTACCTCCTTTCCTCCCTCCCTCCTCTCTCTCTCCGTCCCTCCATCCCTTTTTTCCTTCCTCTCTCAGAGGTACAGGGGGTCAGAGGATTCATTAGAGACAGAGTGGGATGTAGAACAGGCAGACTGACTGAAATACACTGCTGAGGGGAGCAGCTGGCAGGACAGGTGAGCAGCTGGGAGAGCAGCTGGAGTCAGCTGTACTATGTGGATCACCTCCCTGGTCAGGGAGAAAAACCATGCTGCAGTGGCTGCAGATAGCTTCGTAGTGCGGCATTTTAATCTCTTGCGCACCAGGGAGGGTCCTTGACTTAATTCCTTAAGATTTTTTTTTATATCCTGATAAACATTTCTGACTTTTCATATTTTGAGTGTCTTTGGATCACCATTTTCTATGATTTAAAATGTATATTCACATTATTGAGTGTTGCAGGACAATTCTGGTAGAAACAGGTATGATCTGAACTATAAGTGCTCACCTGCATGCTTAAGAATTTGGGGCAAGACCCAAAAGTAGACATGCAAAGAACAATTTAAAATATGTATACTTACAAGGACAATGAGAAGGGCGAGAGCAGAAAGAGAAAGACTAACTGGCCAACATGTTCTACCAGCAGTAATCTGAGCAGAGACCAGATTGTGAGTTGAAGTCAGAAAAGCAAGAGTCTGAGGGGAGGCATGTGCTTCGTCTTTTAAGCCAAAATGGCTTCTTAGGTCTGCTCTAGTTCCCAGCATTGTCCTGTTCAGGAAATAAGATTCATGGTATACTAGAAGTTATTATAATTTGGGTGTAAGATCTTATGGAAATGGGGGTAGAGTCTGAAAAAGACTTCAGGGGTTAATTTGTTCAGGACATCATTCACTGGTTCAATTTTCTCCCCACTGTCCTTCTAACAGCTTCTTGAAAAACAGATTTTTTTTATGACCTTAACCTTCCATCCTTATATATATTCAACATCCTTATATATATTCAATTTTCAACCAGTAAGAAAATTGTTACGATAATATTGTGATGGCCATATTTATTAAATATTTAAAGTAGGTATTATGGTCCAAATGATAATTATTTATTTTTTGGACTTTGATATGATACTATTAGTAATATTTACATGTAAAATTTTGAAAATATAAACTGCTCTAATTTTAAATTTATTTTTATTTTTGAAATTATGTTTATTGAGGTAAAACATGTTTACATCTTTTGTATATGCCTCAAGTATTATAAGTTCAAACCTCAACAAATCTCTGCCCATCACTCTGCCAAATCTCTCCCCAATAATCTTGAATAAAGTAAGTATCAGATATAAATTGGAAATTATATTGGCAGGACAAAAACCATTAGCAAATGTGACAAGAGATATTTTTGCTTTGGCCTTGTATATATGTGGATTGATCTTATAGCCCTCTGTTTAACTATTCAATTACCCTGTTATACAAATCCATTTATAAACATTTCCTGAATGATTAAAGTCTCCAGTGACATTCAAATAAGTCATAGGCAATACGTGCATGGGAGTCCTATGGCAAAATCAGTTCTCCCAAAGCTCCCTTTCCAGTCACATAAGGTTTTGAAACATTTAGAGTTAAGTTAATGTTTCATTTCTGATGGGTCAAGTTTGGAGGTCAGCACCGAAAAGCTGTAGGTGGCGCATTCAGCAATATATTTTTCTTTTCTCTAGAAATGTTCAAAAGCAAGTATAGGAGCCACCTACACCACAGACTTTGTTCATAGTTACTTGATTTTGAATTTTGCTGTGAAGCAACACATTGACTAACTGTGTGCAGGGGTGGAAAAATGAGCATGTTATAGTGCTGTGTGCTCAGACTTGGCCACAGAGAAACCCACAGATAAAATAAAGGGGAAAATTTTAGTCTACATAGGTAGAGTGCAGATGAGGAGAGAGTGTCCTGTACAGGCAAAACAAACCATTCTAGCCTACACCCAGTCTGGCACCATAGCAGGTAAACAGTTTATCTCCAGTTATTGTATAATTTATGTAAGCTGAGATGAGTCCACAGAAGTGCTTTTCTTATGTGGTATGCAGATTTTCTGACTCGTTGTCACGAGACCACCATGACTGAACTATGGAGACACCACACTTTGGTAAAGTTTGATGAGACAGAGGGAGGAATGGTTGCCCTTCTTGTTAGTGGTTTTAAGAGCAAGGTAGAACAAGAACAAATTTGAGACAAATTCAAACTGTCTTTCTTTCTCATTCCTTGATACATAACAACTCTGGGCTCTGGTCAAATATCAAATGCAGGGTTCAGTAAATTTTTTTTCTACTATCCGCCTACCTCTCCTCTGTGCATATACACTTACACAATTCTCTTACTAATGACTTTGCTGAAAGGCAAGAGAAAGTACTTATGTATATATTTGCCTTGCTAATCTTCTCTATATATGGGAAAGAAAAACAGTCAATAGATTTCATTTGAAGGAGTAGAGAAAACTGGATTTTGCCTGCCTGGACTTTGCATGGGCTTCAAGGTTAAATAAGCTAGATCACAGATGTTACTTTTTTCTGTCTATAAGGAGCAGGAGATAGAAAGTGGTTTCTGATTAATGGACTCACTAGTCATTAGCATTAACACTTACTGAGTATTTAGTGTCATGATCTGCTTTAAGAACTTTTTAGTTTTTAGTTCATTCAGTTCTGTTACCCTCAATTTATAATTGAGAAAATTAAGGTGTTAGTGAATATATTTCTTACTATTATCTGAGCTAGAAGTAATTAGAAATAAAATTTTGACATAGTGACTCACACAGGGTCAGAGATGGAACCAGAATTAAAAACAAAAACAAAAACTTTATTTATTTATGCATACAAAAGCTCAGGTGTAGATCATAGGTGTGGGGTTTTGAGAGGATTGACCACATGCCTGTGGGAGAAAGGGAGCAGAACAGGGAGATCTACTGAAATACACTGTTGAAGGGAGCAGGGGCAAGACAGGAGAGGTCTACTGTGCCATGTGGGTCACCTCCCTGGCCTGGGATCAGATTTGCTGCAGTGGCTGCAGATAGCTTCACAGTGCTGAGACTTAATCCCACTCACCACAAGGGATGCCCCTGGAACCAGAATTTGATCCAAGGGTGTCTGTCTTTAAGCTCAAACTTTTTTTTTTTAAGATTTATTTATTTATTCATACAGAACTGGGGTACAGACCAGAGATGCGGAGGGTGAGAGAATTCACCAGGGACAGAGATGGGAGCAGAACAGGCAGATCGACGAAGTACACTGCTGAGGGGAGCAGCAGGCGGGTCAGGAGAGGTCTGCCGCACCATGTGGTCGCCTCCAGGGCAGGCAGGGATCGAACTCATGCAGAAGTGGCTTAAGCTTCTTAGTGCAGTGCTTTAACACGCTGCTCCACGAGGGAGGGCCCTAAGCTCAAACTTTTAATAGTTTTTAATAAAACCTGGAAATTGAAGCCTAGGTTGCCTGACTGACTCTAAATAGAACAACATAGCACTGACTGTTAGTTCCCTAGGCAAGGGAAGACATTTATGTATGTTCAGAAATTAAGATAATGATGAATTCTTCCCAAATTCTTTGTACCCCTTCTTGATACATGTAGGCAATAATGGAATAATGCAGCTGAATCAGAAAGTGTAAAGGAAGATCACTGTTTGTACAAAATTGTCACCTTTGGATTTTTAAATTAAAAAGTTTAATTACAATATTAATGATTTCCTGAAAGACTTCTAGTAATAACAACAACAACAACAACAAAAGACAAATAAAAGGAATTTTTCATTACTTGGTAGATACAACATTTGAAAAAACAACAAAGCTATGTAGAACTGGAGAGAAAAGAGCCATAGAGATTTGCATGAAAAGAAAGAATGATACAGAGCTACAGGAGAAAAATCACATTATTTGTGTTACTGATATTTAATAAGACCAGCATTGAAATTAATGAAAATCATACACAGGATTCAAAGAAATAAAAATAGCTAATGCACATATTAAAGAATCTCAACTTCTCTTATAATTAAGCAAATGCTTAGTTTATATTATTTTAATTTTCAACTCTCAGACCTATGTTTACATGTTCTATAGTAACATGTATTAGGATATTAGGAAGGAGGCAGGTACTCTTATGCCTTTGAAAGGAGTGGGTAATATGATAGTAATTTATAGAGGCATTTAGAAAACATGGTCTCAATTAAAAAAAATTCGCATGCTTTTTGACCAACAATTTCACTTTTAGAATTTTATTATTACATATATTTGTGATGCACACCATGAGAGAGGAATGAAGACAGCATTATGAAAATATTTTATGGGGAAAAAATGCAAAACACAGTGCTAGGTGAGCTAACATACAATGAATTAGGTATATTTATATGTTAGTTATATATGATGTGTTAGTTACTCTTTTAAGTAATTAACTCTAGTGTGCTTATAGGTAGTTGTCTACATATTACTCAATTATGTTGAAAGAAACACATACCAAAATGTAAAAGCAACTATGGCATTTTCTCTTTATTTATACATGTACTCACACACACACACACACACACACACAGATTTGTCCAAGAATTAATAAAGCAGGAGTAAAAATGTCCAAGTCAAGTTTAATTTGAAATCTGGATAAAATAAAAAATGGTGACTGTAAGGGCCCTCCCTGATGACACAGGGAATTAAAGCACAGCACTAAGAAGCTAAAGCCACTTCAGTGTGAGTTCAATCCTGGTTTTATTCCCTCCAGAAGGTGACCCACATGGCACAGTAGATCTCTCCTGAACCACCCCCCCCAACTCCCCTCAGCAGTGTACTTTGTCAGTCATCCTGTTTTGCACCCCACTCTGTCTCTGGTGAATCCTCTCACTGCCCCTGCACCTCTGGCCTGTACCCCAGTTCTGTATGCATAAATAAATAAATCCTAAAAAATTATGGTGCCTGAATGGAGAAGTTATAGAAATCAAGTTTTGACAAGAGAGGTAATTCAATCTCTACATATAGATATTTTTATTTAGACAATAGTGGGGCACCCTACACCTGGCTATCTGTAGGATACTTGTAATTATTATTTCAATCAGTATGATATTTACATACCTTTTTTTTAAAAAGATTTATTTATTTGTGCATACAGAACGGGGGTACACCAGAGACAAGGTGGGGAGCAGAACAGGCAGATCTACGAAGTACACTGCTGAGGGGAGCAGTGGATGGGTCAGGAGAGGTCTGCCATGCCATATGGTCACCTCCGGGGCAGGTGGGGATCGAACTCATGCAGAAGTGGCTTTAGCTTCTTAGTGCTGTGCTTTAACCCGCTGAGCCACCAGGATGGGCCAGTATTTACATACCTTTAAAATAAACATAGTACTACTGCTACACATTTGAACTAAGTTTTACCAAGTTTCTCAAAACTCCTCCCTGCTCTCTACAGGCAACACATGTAGTCATGTTAGCTAATATTTTCAGTCATTTTCTCAATGAAATAGTTTAACAAAGCCAGTGTTTTAGGAACATAGAACAGAAGTATTTCTATTTCTCACATAAAACATTTATTTCAATCTTTACACCTTCAGATTAGCTATATTAATATAAGTTGTTCTAAATAGAATGAATGTCCTTTCACAGTTTTGGTTCTTCAATATTTCAGGTTTTTTTTTTTATGGTATTATGGGATAGGAAATGACTATAGTCCATAAGCAGAAAAGAATTTTGAATGAGAAACTTTATGAGAAGAATAGATCTAAGATCATATAGCTTTCTGTTAACATTTTAAGAATTTGACTTAATATATTAATTCATGGGTATGGAAAAAACAGATAATATTATGAAAAACAGCACTTAGCTCTTCCAACACTTACAGATGGCACAAAAGAGGAGTGAGTAAGAGGTAAGTTAATCAAATAGACATATGTGACATTGTTTTTACACTTCTGAGTCAAAATCCCAAGTTGGAGGTTAGAGAGAAAGGCAAGAGCAGGAGTTGTTTTTACTTTTATGTGGAATTAGGGTATAGACCAGAGGTGTGAGGGTGGAGGGGTGGTAAGGATTCACCAGAGAGAGAATGGGGACCAGAGCAAGCAAATCTACTGAAATAAACTGCTGAGGGAAGCAGCAGGTGAGACAGGAGAGGTCTACTGTGCAGACCAAAGTGAGTTGTTTCCCTGGCTGGGGTCAAACATTGGCAGCCAAGGTGACACTGCTGAGACTTCACCCCTAGGCCACGTGGAGTTTAGGTAACTATCACTAGTTTCCTTTAATAATTCTAAAGGGGTCTCCCTATTAAAAGAACCTCTCGTGAACACTTGGTGTTTATCATCATGAAATTGTTACCCAGGATGAACAGGCAGAAGGACATGAGATGAATTTCTTAGTGCTTGCTTGAACTCTGAGGCAAACAAAGTACTTTCTAAATGGAGGGACTTGGAATTTTTCAGATGTGAGCTCATGAGTGGCATTGCAGCAGGAATATAGTGACTTAGGTACAAGGGTTATTGGGAAGAGCAGAGTCTGGGGAGGGATGTGAATCACAGACCTCAGGCTGCATCTCTGATATCTCTGAGGTAAGACCAACAATGAAACCAGTGTCATGTGAACATCCCTTTGCACTGAGATCTGAGGAGGAGCAGAGCAGGTAGTAACAAAGCAGCCTTAATTTTCTCCTCAGGTTGATTAAACTTTAGATAGCTTTCTTCCTGACAGCACTTTTCTCAGAGCATAAGTTCTTTTTTCTACCCTGTTGAAATGAAAATTGTCTTTCATTCTTTGACCAGAGTTATAACACAGATATACTTTTTTTTTTAAAAGATGTATTTAATTATGCATACAAGAACTGGGGTATAGGCCAGAGGTACAGGGAGTGAGAGGATTTACCAGAGACAGAGTGGGAAACAGAACAGGCAAATTGACTGAAATACACTGCTGAGGGGAGCAGTGGGCGGGTCAGGAGAGGTCTGAGAATCATTGAGTCACTTCCTTGGCTGGGGATTGAAATTGTGCTGCAGTGGCCACAGATTGCTCCACAGTGCTGTGCCTTAACCTGTTGCACCACCAGGAAGGGTCCTCAGATACACATTTTTGAAGACATAGAATCTCTCCCTTTGAAGTGTGATAGTCAAGAAAAATAACACCGCCCCCACCATCTTTTAGGCTCTATGGGAAGCAGAACTTAAGTTCCATAAAAGGGAGATGGTTTAATCTCATTGATCAGGCTACTGATACTGTCCTTCTGTACTTTCCCATTGGGCTACCTCAGAGCATAAACTTTTTGTGAGAAGAACAGATCTAAGATCATATAGCTTTCTGTTAACATTTTAAGAATTTGACTTAATATATTAATTCATGGGTATGGAAAAAGCAGATAAAATGATGGAAGACAACACTTTGCTCTTACAACACTTACAGATGATACAAAAGAGGAGTGAGTAAGAGGTAAGTTAATCAAATAGACATATGTGATGTTGTTTTTACACCTCTGAGTCAAAATCCAAAATTGGAGGTTAGAGAGGCTGTTTTGCCTTCTGTTTCAGTGGAACTGAGTTCTCCTTTCACATTATTTATATCCCATCATACCCTCCCTTCTCCATGACTATTTCTCTCCTATTACAATCTGTCTCCCCATTGCAGTTGTCCTACCTCCTAATACAATAGTCTTGGATTAAATCTTCCTTGACTCTCTAACTCCAGTCAGTGCAATTTTTCTTTGACAGTTCAACTGCAAACTTTAGCACAGGATTCTCAAAGAGTGAACAACCTGTCCCCAGCCACAAGTATAGACAACAGAAAAACTGAAAATAGAACACAGTCTTTGTGCATATGAAACTGGGACCCTGTAGCTCCAGCCTCTAGTGTTAGCTTCACCTAACTCTTCCATTCATCAAAACATAAGTTATAAGAGTGGGAGAAAATCTGAAAACAATGAGTCTCTGCAAAGAATTTTATTGAGCAAAGTAATTCTGGCATTATCATTTAATGAAAAATGCAACATTATACCTAAAAGATGAAACTGTTGTTTTTAGAAACACATTTAATGATTGGATCCCATGGTTAATATTCTATGGATAAATTCCTTCAAATATTAAAAATGATGGAAAATTTTATTGATTAAATAAAAAAGGGTGTTGCCTTTATAGACCTCAGAGAATACTTACAATTATGATTCTCCCATTACAGAAAATTTTAATAGAGTTGCAATAAAGTTAATAGATCAGGATATTGCTGTTCTTTTATTATTTGCAAGTTTACTAGATATTTGATAAGCTAAATGTTAAAGAATTCTCAACAAGTCTAACTTAATAGAATTCAATTTAGGAAATGTTACACAGGGTCTTTTTTCTTTTAATACATAATTTTGTTTCATTTGTGTCTTTGTTATCAAATGGTAGTGAATTTGGGCATCAGAAAACATATTAAATAAAATAATTGGTAATACTAATTTTATTTTTTTCCTTGAAAGACACAGGAATTCAGTTTTGCTGGACTTCATAGGTGGGTGGATGGGGAGCGGAGAGGATGAGGTATGTAAAGCTGTGGAAATATTTGAGGCTTAAGAAGTTTTTATGGTAGATACATCTGGCACTTGTAGGTGTGGTAACACACCTGAAGCAGGCAACTCCTAGTCATTAAAAACACAAATACAGATATAAACCAATGATAACTCAAAAACAAACAAGTAGCACAGTGAAGGCATGTTCATATCTTATGGGGCTTGAGGAGGAGGGTTAGTGCGCTCAGATCGATTCCTCACACAGCTTGTTGTAGCACACTCAGCAAAAAGAGAGATGTAATGATGGCACTTAGAGAACTCAGTAATGATGCTCACACCAGCATGCAGAACAGCAGCCAGGACATAAGGGTGGAAATTGCTAAGATGCTTTTATTGCAACCTGTATATTCATAAACTCTGAGGTTAATTATTTTTAAGTCCCCACTAAAGTTAACATGGTATAAAGCTGTACAGAGGTTTTTTAAGAACCAAAAATGAGTCAAAGAGTATCTTTGTCTATGATAGATCCCCACTGCAACTTATATAACATTGCTTCTACTGTAAGATGAGCTTTCTCTTTATAAAGGAGGTAAAGTATGTTAGTTATAGTAATCATGTACATTATGGTAAGTTGAATTCTGTAACAATTTAAAAAAGATTATCAAGCAACTGCTTAATACTATGGATATCAGCAACTATTGGGAAACAGATGTCTAACTGGACAAAAATGTGTAAATTCTTATTTCAGTGTTTATTTTGGCTTCCTTTTCAAAGGTAAGTGTTTGGGCTTGAAATGGAAAGAACTAAATAAGCTATTAGTACTTGCTTAATGAGTATCCAGTGACCCATTGCCAAGAGGCTTAGAGCACTGTAATGTCATTCACAACATTCTACTCTGCCAGCCCTGACACTTGTCCCAGTCATAGCCAATTCACAAGAAGGTAGGAAACAAGATGTCACTAGCCAGTACAATATTCAAAGCACTTGGGTAAAGCAGATGCCAGTATTTTGATTATAACAAATGAAGTAAATGTGAATAAGAAGGTAGAATAGTACAACATTATACAATTAGAGGGAGAAAAAAGTAGCAAGATAAGGCAAGATGAAGGGAATCAAGGAAGTGAGAAAAAAGAGAATGGAGCTTTGCAGGGAACGGCAATGTATTCACATGAGAATAAACATATAGGAAGTGATAGTTTCTTTGTAGAAAATAAAATGATGAGATAGTTCCCTTATTTCTCTTTACAATTGCCCCAATATTTCACAAACTCCCCTTTGTTCTCCACAGTTTTTGTATTTTCTTTGTAAATAGCTTGAATTTTGACATCTAGAATTTTATTTTAGGTTAGCAAGACTACTATTAGCATAATATTGATACAGTTAAAATTGGCAGGTAATACTGGCCTACGTTTCTCCCCATCCAGAAATTAACTTCAGAATGAAACTCTCAAGAAATCTGAGACTAAGAATTTCAAATGTTGATTTACTGACTGCACTTTCTAGGTCCTGATGTAGAAATAAATAAGTGAAATTAAGTTATGGTGAGTCGTAAATAGCAGTTCTGCCATGCACTGAATAAATCTAACTGGAAAACAAGTATATGTCATCAAGTTAGCAGACACCTTCTAAAAATGCATGATTAGAAAGTAAGCACTCACTGTATCAGGACAAAATAGAATAGATTTATTTATAGATAGCTATATAGTCCTAGATTTCTTAAATCTAGAGCTATTAATTTCTTAAAGAACTCGCTGGGTGTAGTCATTTAGAATGATCTTGTTTGCTCACACAGATGGCATTGAAAATAATTTATTGGTTCCAACTCTTTTATCACTTGTTTGTCAGTGGAGTCTTCTATGATTACATAATTAGCCTAATTTTTCATGTCACTCTTTCTTTATTAAACTATAATTTCGTTATAGTTTTGTAATGAACTAGGGCAAAGATCTCAGTTAGAATTCAAATTCCTTCCTAGATTCTGTTACCTGAACACCAGTGAGTCTTGAGAATTTAGGTGTTCTGGTCTGTTGTTTCCATTGGAATAAATGTTATTTGTTAGATTGTATATCAACTTTAGATACAATCTACATTGTTTATGGGCAAGAGCAACAGTTCTCAATTTTTTTAGGAAATCACTTTATGATTTTAAAAATTATTCATGGCCTCAAGTGCTTTTTTTTTTTTAAAGATTTATTTATTTATTTGTACAGAACTGGGGTACAGGCCAGAGATGCAGAAGGTGAAAGGATTCACCAGAGACAGAGTGGGGAGCAGAACAGGCAGATGGACGAAGTACACTGCTGAGGGGAGCAGCGGGCAGGTCAGGAGAGGTCTGCCACGCCATGTGGATCTCCTCCAGGGCAGGCGGGGATTGAACTCCTGTGGAAGTGGCTTTAGCTTCTTCGTGTTGTGCTTTAACCCGCTGCGCAACCAGGGAGGGCCTCAAGTGCTTTTTTATGTTATATCTACTGTTAGTAATAATTAAAACTGAAAAAGTAAAAACTTAAATTTATTTTTAATAACATGATAGACTTATTACATATTCACATAAATTGCAATTTTTTAGATGTGGTTTTAAAATAAGAAAATGAATACACAGAGTGGCATTGTTTGCTATTTCTTCAACTTTCTTCATCATTTCCATTTTCATTGTGTTATGAATATATCATCTCATTTTTGGAAAATTAGTTTGTAACAGTTATAAAAAATGAGAGTAAAAATATAAAGATATTGTCAGTAAAATTAAGTAAAATAGACCTAACCTAACTTATCATGAAATAAGGTCCAAATCACAGTTAGAGGACCATGTGGTATCATCTAACAGAGCTTGAAAATGAAAAGATTTCAAAAATGCTAAAAGCTTTGTTTCTAACACAAAAAAAAGGATGTGCCAAAACAAAGTAAACAGTAACAAACAATAAAGAACAATTACTCACATTATTAACTTCTTGTATATAATGGAAAACTTTCTAGGTTCAAACTGGACCTGAACATCTCTTTATTGAGTCCCAGAAGATGATCCTACAAAGGGTAGTTTTGTAACATTGTTACAAAGCTTTACAATTTGAATAAATCACTCTACTGGAAGGAAAAATACACAGTAGTCAGTGATAAAAATCCAAATCTGTGATTCCAGCTAAGCCAATGATAATTTTCATCAATGGGGACAACTGAAAGTATGAATCAAGGAAAGGGATTCTGGGGTGGGAGTGGGAGCTCATATGTGTTGACATCTGACTAACTAGTCAGGAGTGATTAGTAAAAGGAGTTATTTAAGAAAATACTTCATAAATTTCTAACGGGTTGTTTTAATACACTTTTGAAAGCATGCAGACTGATAATCACATTTACTAATAACACACCAACTCTTTCAAAATAAAAACTGGGTTGTCATGCCAGCTGGCATGATTTTCTCAGAAAAAAATTCAGAGAAATGAAGTTGAGGCAGGGAGGGGGCGGGGGGTGGAGGGAAAATCAAGCCAGGAGGTTCTGCGGCCGCTTCTAGTAGTTTCCAGGCGCTGCCGGGCGGCAGGGACCCGGCGGCCCTGAGGCTGTGGCTGTGGCTGTGGCTGCTCGGGAGCTGGTGACGGCCCCATAGGAGAGCCGATGGCCAAGTGGGGTGAGGGCGACCCACGCTGGATCGTGGAGCAGCGGGCGGACGCCACCAACGTCAACAACTGGCACTGGACAGAGAGGGATGCTTCAAATTGGTCCACAGACAAGCTGAAGACGCTGTTCCTGGCCGTACAGGTGCAAAATGAGGAGGGCAAGTGTGAGGTGACAGAAGTGAATAAGCTTGATGGCGAGGCATCAATTAACAATCGCAAAGGCAAACTTATCTTCTTTTATGAGTGGAGTGTCAAACTAAATTGGACAGGTACCTCAAAGTCTGGAGTACACTACAAGGGTCATGTGGAGATCCCCAATTTGTCCGATGAAAACAGTGTGGATGAAGTAGAGATTAGTGTGAGCCTTGCCAAAGATGAGCCTGACACAAATCTCGTGGCCTTAATGAAGGAAGAAGGGGTGAAACTTCTAAGAGAAGCAATGGGAATTTACATCAGCACCCTCAAAACAGAGTTCACTCAGGGCATGATCTTGCCTACAATGAATGGAGAGTCAGTAGACCCAGCTGGGCAGCCAGCACTGAAAACTGAAGAGCGCAAGGCTAAATCCGCTCCTGCAAAATCTCAGGCCAGACCTGTTGGTGTCAAAATCCCCACTTGTAAGATCACCCTTAAAGAGACCTTCCTGACGTCACCGGAGGAGCTCTACAGAGTGCTAACCACCCAAGAGCTTGTCCAGGCCTTCACCCATGCCCCTGCAGTGCTGGAAGCAGACAAAGGTGGGAAGTTTCAGCTGGTCGATGGCAATGTCTCTGGGGAATTCACTGATCTGGTCCCTTAGAAACATATTGTGATGAAGTGGAGGTTTAAAACTTGGCCAGAAGGGCACTTTGCCACCATCACCTTGACCTTCATTGACAAGAATGGAGAAACTGAGCTCTGCATGGAAGGCCGAGGCATCCCTGCCCACGAGGAAGAGAGGACGCGACAGGGCTGGCAGCGGTACTACTTTGAGGGCATCAAACAGACCTTTGGCTATGGCGCACGCTTATTTTAGGGCCAGCAGCTGGAGGGGGACCGCCTGCCCAGCACTTCAGTCCAGCCCTCTCCTGCCTGGGGCTCGTGACTCACAGGATTGCACCATCCCAACCAGTAACTTGGGGCTGGGGCTCCTTCCCTCCACTTATACCTTGGGTTTGTGCATGTTTTCTGCTGGGTGGGATCTGAGGGTGATTTTTCTTTTATGTGTACATACGCTAAATAAAGTAATTTTAAAAATGCAAAAAAAAAATTCAGAGAAATGAAGAAAGTTTTACTACTCACATGTCATTTTTAGCCAAAATAATTTGTTTGCTCTTTTTTTTTTTTTTTTGCCCATCTGTTCTGACCTGATATACAAATTATTCATTATATTCTGGGATAGGATTTTTGTTTTAATACCAGAAAGATTTCGCCTTTACTGATTGTTATTGGTGTGCTGAAGGAAATTTTAGCTAATTCTATTTTTGTCCATAAAACAAATAATGGGATTTCTTCAGATAGAAAAGTGTCTAGGAATATTTTTCAAAGAGAAGAGCCCCTATACAACATTAAAACACAGATAATGATATTTGACTATTTACAAATAATCAGATATCCAATAACTTTATTCTACAATAACAAATTTGACTGGCACTTAAAATATTACTGATATTAACTTTGCTAGTTATTTGAGGGTGCTTCTTAAAGACCCTGCTGGAGTTGTTATCACTCACTAATTCTAGGAAAGTTAATTATCAGTAAGAATATGCTTTTCTGGAGCACCTAATCTGTGTGGGTACATTGATCCAAGAACTAATTTAATTATAGCAGGTATACACCTGCTCCAAAATCAGCACTGTCTGATCCTTATGGTTTAAACTGCTTTATTTTTAATGCTTTTGGGAGTCATTTGGCTCTGGCAGATGGAAAAGAATCAAGGCCTTATCTGTGATGAAATAGAACCCCAGGTATCCTCATTTTGAAAGAATGGTTGAGGAAAATTCTACAGAGCAATAGCTTCTGAAATTAAGCTTGGAAGATGGGTAAGTTGAATTAGGGAATTGGATCATAGTGTAGGATCTGGATGGGACTGGTGTGACTGTAGTAATATAGGCAGAAGAAATGATATAGGTTAGAGCACAGTGGAGAAAATGAACATGCCAATGAGAAAGGGAATAAAAGAGGTGTTGAAGAACATAGACACATTTGTATGTGTATGTTGCTGGGCAGCATGGAATTACTTTCCCGTTTCTATATATATAAGGTTTCTAATGTATATGTGCTGGGGAGTATGAATTGGACTTAATTCATGAAGTGTTCTGTTTAGGGTATCAGCATGCAGAAATTAGAGTTGTAGGAAGATACTGAGTGCTGGATAGACACAATATTGATAGAAATGAAAAATAAGATTTAGTCATGTAGAGTAGTTTTTCATATGATATGCTGTCTTTTTTTTCTGCAGTGAATACTTCAGTTCTGTAGGCTGCAGAAAGTGAATCTTTTATTTAAGTACTGTATTCAAATTTAATTTATTCTTATACTTTTAATACATTTATTTCAAAAGTATATTACCTGTTAGTTGGTATGTTTGCATGTGCATTTTATAAATGAGTTCATGTATATGAAGTGCTTGATTAATAAAATATTTGATAATAGTGACCAGTGTTTATAAAAGGCAGTGTTTATAAAAGATGATACCAGCCAGGATGATGTTGTAGAATTGATATTGAATTAAGGAAACTTAAATAAAATCAGGAGCTTGGAAAGGCCAAATTTGAGAAGTATAAAGGAAGTGAAATATTTGGAATGAATAAAAAAGACACAATGTAAGCCTGGAGAACTGAGCTCATGATTCCTTGTACCAGAATTTAGATTTCTAAAGATGAACTTTGACGGTAATGGTCAGTTTCAAATGAAATATTTTTAGTCACCCTATTTATTTCAAATATTTGCAAAAACACTCTTTATTTCACATAAAGTTAAACATTTTATTTGAACATCTGTTACAAGCTGAGTAGTGCTAAGAACAGAGAATAGGACAAATAGACTTGCAAACCATAAGATAATTCACCATATTAGGTGAATTACCACATGAGTGTGTACAATTGCCACATAACTGTTAATATATTAGCTCTCTGTATAAATTGTTATAAGAATACAGATGTTGGAACTATTGATTCTTTTTGGGGAATCAGAAAAGAGCTGACATTTTAGGAAGAATTCATATTCTTCAGATGTTTGTCATTTGGATATTTATTATGTTTGACATGATTATTAAATAGAGTAATTGTTACTTGTCTCAGGAAAATAAGACTATTTTCTATATTAAGCATAGTAGATATTAAATTGTTCATTCTCCCTGTCATAATTTGGGTTGTGATGTTATAAATAGTAGGTGACTTTTATAAATAAGCGATCTTATCGAGGTGCATGATATTTTCTGTAGTTAAACATAGTCAACTAATTTGATGACACTGAGAAACCCCAGTTTAAAGAGACATGGAGAAGTAACTATAACCTTCAAAGGCAAGTCATAACATTTTAGTAGAGCTTCACAATATATTTATAGCTGTTACTACAGGGATGATAATGCCATATATTACCATGAAATGATTCTTGTCACCTTTACAACAAGATTACCATCTTCATCTATTATTTATAGACTTAGTGGGAAATCTAAGTACTGTTTCTTTCTCCTGTGCTGTGATTGCTTGTGCACTTTGTACATACACCACATAAGAAGATGTCTTATATTTGAAAAAAAATATGAATCTGGTAAGAGAAGCCAGGCATTCTATGAATATTTTTCTTTAATAATAAAAGAATTTATATGATTTGTATTTTATTTGAAATATATTCTGATATATGAGTTTTCATAAATTTATAGGGAAAATATTTTGTTTCATGAAATTATGGAGTTTAAATGGCTGTAAAAATGCCTGCATATCTTCTATTTTGTACATTTTCAGTTGCTCAGGTTGGAATTAAATATAGATAATTAAATACATTCTTCTAAACCAGAGGGTGTCATTTTACCAAAAAATTCAAAGTGAAATTAAATGGATATACATTATGTTACACAAATCTTTATGTAGCTTTTAGGGTTGTGGAAAGATACAATATTATCTGTAAATCATTTGCTCTTATTCTGAGACAGTTTTTTGTTCCTTTACATGCGCAGCTAAACACAGCAGTTTTGTGTTCTTTTAATTACTCATGTGTTATTGGACATTAGAATGAAGTTCTTTTCTTTTTTTTTTAAGATTTATCTATTTATGCACACAGAAGTGGGATACAGGCCAGAGGTATGGGGACAGTGAGAGGATTCACCAGAGACAGAGTGGGGAGCAGAACAGGCAGATGGATGAAATACACTGCTGAGGGGATCAGTGGACAAGTCAGGAGAGGTTTGACACGCCTGACACGCCTCATGGGTCACCTCACCGGCTGGGGATCAAACTTGTGAAGTGGCTTACATCTAGCGTCATAGTGCTGTGCTTTATCCCATTGCGCCACCAGGGAGGGCCCAGAATTAAGTTTTTATCTTTATCTGCCTTTGGTTTTTTAACAGGTGAATGATTTTATTTTAACTGAAAATTAAATTTTATTTATTTATGCTTACAGAACTGGGGTACAGGCCAGACGTGTGGTGAGTGAGAGGATTCACCAGAGACAGAGTGGGGAGCAGAACAGGAAAACTGACAAAGTACACTGCTGAGGGAGCAGCGGGCAGGTCAGAAGAGGCCTGCTACGCCCTGTGGGTCAACTCCCTGGTGGGGGATGGAACTTTTGTGCAGTGGCTTCTGAGAGCTTCATAATATGGTGCTTTAACACATTGCACCACCAGGGAGAGCACTTATATTAAATTTTATTTATGTATTTGCTGTTGAGGTAATACTTGTTACCTCATGCAACATTTGTTATGACATTATTGGTGACAATATAAAACTCAATTTTAATTGAAGATTTTTTTTTTTTTTTGCATAGAAGAACTGTGGTGTAGTTCAGAGGTGCAGATAATGAGAAGATTCACCAGAGTCTGAGTAGGGATTAGAACAGGTGGATTTACTGGTAAGGGGAGCAATGGGCAAGACAGGTGAGGTCTGAGCCATATGTGGGTTAGCTTCAGAGCTTGGGATCAAACTCAGGTTAGAGGTGACAACATTAAGACTTAACTCCTAGACCCCCTGGCAGGAGCCTAAATTGAAGAGGTAAATTAGGCTCAATAGCCAACAGACTGAACTACTTGGTATACTTCTAGAAATAGAGCCATAAAGAGCACTAATTATCCTGGGAGGTGCTCAAATCAAAAATAAAAGCAAAGTGGAGAAATATTTAGAGATATTTAAGGCTAAGAGATCAATAATGACTTAACAACATATATTCAGAGTTTTGCCCATAAACATCAAGTATATTATAATGTTTAACATAGCAAAAGGTATCATATGTCTGCTCTGATAAACTGCTGGTTGTTTTTGTCGAGTGTGTGAAGCAAATTATGAGATAAGATTGTGAGTGCAGTAAGAATAGGTTCAAGCATGGATAATGATGTCTGTTGTGGATAGTTGGGGCTAATACTAGCAGAGATGACAATTATTTACCACTATGGATATAATAGGTGTTGCACTTAGTCCTCCTCCCCCCTCCCCCACACCGCTTGATCTGGTCACAGATCTGCTTGCGAAGAATAGGTGAAGCTGGCTTCAAAAGGACTTCTCTTCTCTGGAACGGGTGCATTGTCTCCACTCCTGCTTTGCTAAAAGAATTACAACATGTAGCTACTTGATTTGTTAGGCCTCAAGAATCTGTTGCTGAGTGGGCCTAGACTATAATAACCTTCCCATGAGAAAAACAATATTGATAGCCTTTGTTAAGTTTTAGTAATAGCAACTGGATGTTTCTTAGGTAACAAATGATTGCTTTCTATAGAAAATTTTCTGATAAGAATGAGCATGGCATTCTGGGCATAATTAATTGAACTAGTACTTTGATATAGTAAAACTTACTGTAGCAAGTTTCGCCTCCTTTCTGAAAAGCATAATCATGTACTCTTCATATTGTTCTTTTGTATAATCAAAGTATGTGGTTATGATGAGTATCAAGTAATAATGCCAACTTTTACCATATAATAGCCCTGCTGTCCAGGCAATAAACAGAGCAGTTTCTCCAAGCTTTGGAGTGTGCTATCTCTCATTTATTTCCCTTATAGAACCTCAGTGCCAATGCTTTCTCTATCCTCTTCAGACCTGAAACAAAGTTGGGGCTGGTCCTCGACAAATGGGCATCTATTAACTTTGCTGAGTGACATTCAAATACTTTACCAAGGTGAACAGTTTGCTGATACTTCTGTGTCCACTTCTGTGTTTCATTCCTGCAATTTTAATTTATGAATTTTATGTAAAATTGATATCACTTTTTTAAAAAGTTATCACAGATTTGTTTATTTATGCATATAAGAACTAAGGCCAGAGGTGGCAGGCGGTGAGAAGATTCACCAGAGACAGAGTGGGGAGCCAAACAGGCATATCGATATGTACATTGCTGAGGGGAGCAGCAGGCAGTTGAGTAGAGGTCTGCTATACCATGTGTAGCATGGTGGGTCTATACCATGTGTAGCCTGGAGGGTCACTTTTAGGGAGGGGGATTGAATTCACACTGAAGTGGCTATAGCTGGCTTGTAGTGCTGTGTTTTAACCTGCTGGGCCAGCAGGGAGGCCTGATAACCACCTCTGAACTCCAGGATTAGACCTTAATAAAACAAGTGAACACAAAAATATTTCCTCTGGCACTAATGATTGGATTAAAGGGTGAGCATTTGACCTATTCCATGGAATTAATAGCTACTTGGGGCCTCCTTGGTGGCACAGGGGTTTAAGTCACAGAGCTATCAAGCTATTGGCAGCCACTGAAGCAGGAGTTGGATCCCTGACCAAGGAGCAGACCCACATGGCACAGCAGACCTCTCCTGCCTGACCTGCTGCTTTCCTCATGTGTATTTCAGTAGATATGCTTGCTCCCCACTCTGTCTCTGGTGAATCCTCTCATTCTCCCTGCACCTCTGTCCTGCACCCCAGTTCTTGTATTCATAAATAAATAAATGATTTAAAAAATAAGAGCTGCTTAGTAAAGGGTGGGGGGAAGTAATAATAATAATAATAATGAACAACTATATACTAGAGACATTTTATGGGGTAGAGTGAGAAATGGGTCAAAAATGGGGTGGGGGGAATGCACAGGACTATGGTGATGGCACACGGGTGAATTGGTGATGGGAAGCCCACGGAATTTTTACAACTGAGATGGAAAAAGGCAGAAAATTATGTAAAAATAAACTATAATAATATATAAAAATTTATATGATATATATATATTTATCTCAAATAATAGATTTGCATGGCTATAAATATAAAGTCAGGTGATGCATCACAAAAATAAAAGAGCTGCTTAGATTTTGACTGAATTTGTTAAAAGAGAACTTGTTGTCTTTCTGACTATGGAGTATTTATAAAAATCTGAGCCTATAATCTACATAGAATGAAGAATAAACAAGTGACATGAGATGTGAAAAAATTGAACAAAACTAATTATTGATTACACAAATTACTATAAAATAAACCTGAAAGTAGATATCCATTTGCTCAGTCATTTGAGCAAATACATTAATTTTTATTTAGATTGAACTGGGGTTTTATATCACTTGCAAAGAAAGATCTTAATAAAACTTAGATGTTTCAATGTCAGTATCAATTTTATGTTCATTATATTCCTGTAACTGTGGCAAAGCTTGGTAAGTGTGTATATTCACAGCTCAAAAAAATTCTTTTAGTGTTAGGGGAAGGTGCTGCTTAAGTAGCAACAATACACACAAGGCAGTTATGCCCAAAGAAATAACTTCTAAAAGTGAATTGCTAAGTGCATTTCCTAAGTCTATTTGATTTCCTTCCACCAACCACACATGTTTTCAAAGTGTCTTCATTCAGAATGTTGCTATTCTAGGATGCTAACAGCTAGTAATCCCTCTCTTCCTAGTAGTATTTAAGTTAATAGGGAACAGAGAGGCATGTGGGAGGGTACTGAAATGGAGCCATAAAAGAAATACAGGTATGTGACATTCTTTGAGGGAAAGTGAAGACAGAGCTTCATGCTGACGATTGTGGGGTGATGTTTACAATGAATTGCTTAGTTCATGCATCCCACATCTTCATCATGTTATAGTTTCACTTCTGTGGAATATGATAAATATGTTTTAGATTTCCAGTCCTTGATTTATATCAAGATAACCAATTAGCATATGTGAATATGATGTTGCACAGGGATACATTATTGTGAAATAATTTATGTATATACACATCATGTATGTGTGAACTTCTACTATGGATTTACAAGTGAAAAATTGATGCATATTATTTTCCATTTCATAATTTTTCTCCATACTCTTCTTACCTATATGATGTATGTAAGTGTTTGCATGTATTTCAAAATGAGTGAGGAGGGTTTGCCAAGCAGCGGATGGGAAAGATTGGCAGAATGGCAACCCTAAGAAAATTTCATACATTTTGAGGTCCTTCAAAAGCTTTACCTGAAAGGTGGGTGATCATGGATCTTATGCTTTTGAGGATATCAAAGGTATATTTGGGTGTCTCTTTTGCAGTAGTGAATTGACAGTTAGATGGAATCTTTAGAGAAATACAAGGTAGACCGAAGGCTCAAATGTCTATTAAGGGTGATGTCTGAACAGTATTCAAGCACTGTTCCTTGTAGTTAAGTAGGCAGGTCTTTTAAAAGAGATAGTCTTATGAATGAATGTTTATAATAACTTTGTATTTATTGGTGTTTTTAGACTGGAGGTGAAGCTCAGTGAAAGTTAAGACTAAATAGTCGCATAGCTTAAGCAAAGAAAAATAGCCAAAGTCAATATTTAGCAAATTCTTACCTACACACTGGAATCTGAATTTGCACAAGTACTTCCACCCCACAAGGGCAGTTTCTGAAGATCTCATTTATGCCAACAGGCTATTTTTGTTTATAAGCCTCTTTTTCAAAAGAAAAATTTAAATAAAAGAGAGCAGTTGTCAGGAAAAAAATAAAACCCCAGAATAGAGAACAATAAAAAGTAAAATTTCCATGACCACACATTTACCTAATTTCACATAAAGCAGTTTAAATATCTGTGTGGGAGTTTTGTTCCTGATATATGTGTCTCCCTACCATTTCTTTTTTTCCCCCACAAACATACTAGCAGTAAATAGAAATATATCCTATATAGTTTTTGTTCTTTCTTCAGTCACTGACTTACATGTTTTTTTTTTATTCAGATTTCCATAATCAATATCTATGATTTTGAGTTTTGAAATAGTTGGGTGTTTGGAAATCTGCGTTGTAAACAAACTTGGCATATGACACTGATAGACACAGAAACCAATAATTTAAAATATGAAATTTTATGGAAATCAAACATAAAAGTATAAACTGTTTTAAGTATAAACTGTTCGAATTAATAGACCAATCACAGAGATAAGACAAAAACACATCTTATTTGCAGGAGTCAAGACAAGGGAATCTAATCTTTTAAACATTTTTTTTCTATGCACATGGCTTTTAAATCTTTGTTGCTTTTAGGAAAATGACATGTTTTGTCACTTTGAATTATATTTCAATATATTGCCATGCCCATACATGCATGTTTTAAAATTCATACTACTCTTACTTTTCCAATTTGTGTAAGTTTAAGTGGAAAATCAAATAGGCTAAAGAATGAGTAAATTCATTTTTGATCAGTACATCAGCTCTCCATTAGGGTGTGAATTCATTCCGAAGTGATATTTTACATATAAGTTAGAAAGAGGCCACAATTTTGATTTGTGTGTTGCTGACAGTATGGCTGGACTGTTTTTGTTTGTTATGTTTATTCAATTTAGGGTCTATAGGTTTATAGATTCTGCTTTGAATAATACTGAAACTAGCTTACAGACTATTTGAATTTACCCAGTTGATTCTTTACTTCATAGTCAACTCAAAGGCCTGGTTCAAATGAATCTGAGGAGAATAATGAACATTGTTCTATCGATTCATCATTCTGGTAAACCTATCACAAGAGACAATGATTAAATACTGTGAATCTGATGAAGGATAGATTTCTCTACTCCTTTGTAATGACGACTGCCTCTGATTTCTATAAAATAATAAATAACCTTCTTTTCATGAACATCTGTGTGTTTATTAAAAGAAAAAAGATAAGTCTATAACATATTCATAAAATTGCAGATGCAATTTATAGATTTCGGAGTGAAGTCACAGGTATAATAAAGATGCAGCCATTTTTTGAAATTAAATTTTGTCATGTATTTTTTTTTCTTTTGCTCCACATTGTGGTTTTACATCAGTTGATTAAAACAGGATGAAAATGGGATTAAAACGGTTTGTTCATGCATGCTGAGCATTTTACAGCTGAGAAACACCATGCTAGAAATAGATGTATACAAGTAAATAACTCTGCATAACCTGTCCCCAACTATAAAATCGTTTGAATTAATTTATCATTGTTAAGTATTTGAATACTTCAAGGCAGTACACACATTTGAGAGCCAGGCCGTCCTGGGGTGTCCCTGGGGAACATTTCAAACACAGGGAACCAGTCGGAAGAACTGGAAAAGAAGGGCACCAGCCACGGGACAGGCTCGGCTCCCCTCCCTGCGCTCTGGATCTATGCACCCAGGAGACGGCAAAATGGCGCCTGCTGACTGGAGTCAGGCCCAGGGAAGGCTCCAGGTGCTGCCCATCGTGGCCCTCAGATTGCGCCTCATCAGACACATGGGTCACAGGCTTATTAGGGCTCGAAGACCAGCAAAGAAGCCGCCTTCAGGAAAGTCGGGGTGACTCTCCCTCTGGTGCCTCGGCGCCGATTCGGCACAGGTGAGTGAGAGCGCTGAACTCCTCAGGGCCTCGCTGGGCTCCTGGCCTCTGCCCGGGGCTTTTCTAAATTAGATGTTTTGAGGCTTCTTTCCCAGGTGCAGGTGTTAAACGTGGCCTTCAAACCCTCCTATACTTAGGGAGAGCTCTGGGGTTTGGGTTAACTCGGGCTCTGGGTCGCCATGCTGGGTTGGGGTTCTGGTGAGGTGGGTTCCCATCCTCCTGTACTTCCTGACCGACCCAACCCGAATTCTGATTTTTGCTGACCACCTTCATGCAGGATGTTGGGGCTGCACTGCTTACGAGTCCCGACTTCCTGCGAACCTCCTAGGCCTTTGCAGATGCGCTGGGGTTAGTCACGACTTTTTCCTGTGTGTGTTTCCTACCATGTAGTTACTGGTTAAGTTTTTTTTTCTGTTTTAAAACTGCCTTTTGGTTTCATGGTCCTTTGGCTGTAGAGGGGAAACTCGTCGTGGCCACTGCCTCATCACTGCTAGCCTTTTTCTGTTCGTGCTCGGGTTGTCTTAAAAGTTTTCAGTCGTAGTTAGTGAAAATCACGTGGAAAAATACATCTTGATATTCATGGAAACAAATTTCTTTTTCATTTCAAATTAAGTGGTATTGGACTATTCACATGTTTTAAATTGTTTTTTAATATTTACTATAACAGAAAATGGTCAAAATCTTATATTCCTAGAAAATAATACTTTATGTATTACTGTAATTTAATTTTATTTATTTTTAATTGTGCCACCATTAGGAATTGCCACCATAAGGCACACACCACCAAATCACCCAAATCACCCAAGTGGCTCAACGCCACTTGTCCCTCTATTCTCCCACCATAGCTCTTTATGGTTTTCTTTATTAGTACCCTCCCTCACTCCTTCCCTCCTTGGTATATTAATGTATTTTAAATCAGTTCTCAATCTCATAACAATTTTTAATGTTGAGTAAATTTGTGATTCAAATGAAAGAGTTTTATAAAACATGTTTATTTGTTCTTTGGTTGTTATTGTAAGGGTAGTAAATTACATGTAGCTATAGAATGATTCATACCCTATGACAATATTTGATATTTATTTTCAAATATAAACCAAGGCAGGACAGCTTGGAGAAGCTGAAGGAGGTGGGGGGTTGGGTGGAGCTGAGTGGGAGCTGGGGAGGTGGCAAGAGGTCCAAGTGCCCCCAGGAGCAGGCACAGAGGTGCTCCCTTGTGCGCCCAGATGGAACATATTGTCATTGCCCTCTGAGCTGTGGGTTGTGGAAAAGAGCCAGGCCTCTCTCTGGCAGCAAACTCTGGTGACGCCCTGACCTCCAGAGAGGAAGCCCTGGGAGGGCCGGGACTTGACAGCCCTTCCTGGACAGAGAGCGCCCCTTTTCTCATCACCCCCTTTTCTCCCTGTCTGACTGCTGATTGGTAGCAGGGAACTTGTTCCCTTTCCTGTCAGATGGCCTCAAGGTAGGTCGCTTACCAGGACCCTTTTACCAGCACAGTAGCTAGAAAAAGGCAAGCACAAGCTTAACTTGTCTGGGCACCTACATGTTTTGCTGATACCTCCTCTGGACCCAGTAGTGTGTCTTTGCTTATTGTTGCCCCTGTACAGGCAGCCTCAGGCAGGGTCCTCAAGTGGTGTATCTCAACAGGGGTGATCAGAACAGAGCAGGCGCCCTGCTCTGCAGACCCTTGTCTATTCCGTGGGCAGCATTACCCTGTGCTGGTGTGAGGCCCTCAACAGCTCAGGGTTCTCTGAAGCTGCTTCTCCCAACCCCTATCTGATCTATGGACTCTACCCACCCAGCCCCTGGACGCTCCATAGCCAGGCTCTGTATACCAGAGCTGGCTGTTTTCACCGCCATTCTGTAAGTGAACAAGGGCTTCTTTCCACCCTGTTGCCCACCCCAGAGCCTGTCTCTGGTCTTACATTCCCAGTAGTGACCAGAAGGAACTTTTCTTAGTGCACTGACTCATCTTTCCTAGACACTCTAGACATCCATTATTCCTGTCCAAAAGAGTAGGGCCAGTTCTCTCAAGTATGTTGTGTTGATAATGAACTGGTTAAAAAAAAAATGAACATAAACCTCAACAAAGACATTTATCTATAATGGTTAATTTTAAAGTCATCACAAATCCACTTAGTTAGTATTATGGCTAGTCCTTTATTTTGGATTTCATAAATAAGATATTTCTAGGCTATAGCCAGTGCCTCTTAGTAAAATATGTTTTCTGTGTGATGATCTTCAACTTACTAAGAAAAACTTTGCATAATGATATGTGGATTTTCATTTCAGTTTAGTTCCCAGTATACACTTTAATCATTTCTAAGTCCATCATAAGGTCTTTGACAGTTCAGTCCATTTTGTAGAAATAACAACTGGTCTTGCAATCTAATTATGTAAGACATGTAGTTTTTTAAAACACATCTCTTAAGAAAAAATTTAGAGCCATTACATGTATTTCAAACATATACACATTTTCTCTGTGTGATGGGGACCCCTGACTTGACCTTTCTTCCAGCCAGCAGTTAATCTTTGTTGGTAATTCACATTTGAATACTTAATCATAAAATCAAACCAAGGAAGCTTCTGGGGATCTCTGGTAATCAGAAGGCTTCTTTATAATTCAAGATTATATAATTTCTATGATACATATGTAGAAGAATACTACAATAATGAAGCAGAAAGTAGGAAATCAGGCATAAAACACACCCAAAGAGAATGAGGAAGAAATTTTAAAATATTGCATTTGCAGTTATATGGCAGTTTTGTTAATTCTGTGGGAAGTGATAGGGAGACAAAAACTTATCTGGAGAAAAAGGAGAAAGTGGATGCCGTAAATTGAAGTAATGCTATTGTACTTATATTTTTACACATTTGGTGAACTACTTCAGTCATTAGAATAATTTCCCCCTTGTTTCATCCATTAATATGGTGCATATAGCACATTTATTAGGCAAGATCATTTTATATTTAGGAGTTTATTTATATTTTCTATTCAGACCTTTCTGACTAGAGATCTTTTAGGGTGATAGAATTCTTAGTAACTGAGTATTGATGGAAATGAAAATTTCTAGGAAAATGCTTTCCATAGGATTCAAAGTAATAATTGTATAAAAATTGTAGCAAAATCCAGAATACATGAAGGAATATTAAAACTAAATATTTAGAAAATGAGTGACCCCATTTAAAAAAAAAAGATAGATGATTATTAAATATAGGAAAAGATCATTGGAGTAGAAGATGGAAGTAGAAAATTAATGAAAACTGGTATTGCTATAAAAAATGAAAACAAATATGACATACCATTGCACATGTTAGATTGACTGATTTTTTTTTT
>NW_004567107.1:62087558-62102682 GCF_000260355.1 Condylura cristata | reverse complement strand
ACAAATAAAGCAATAAAGTAAATAAATCTCTTAAAAATAAATAAATAAATAAATAAATAAATAAATAAATAAATAAATAAATAAATAAATAAAACATTACTTGTCTTGGAGGACTGAAAGATGAATAGATCTCCACATCTCTTGGTAGAATCCTAAAGTTGACAAAAACTTTTACTCAGTTCATTCTTTAACTAAGTCCAGATGATCTCAGCAGCACCTTACTCTATCAAGACCACATCATTGAAGTGGTAGCTAGCATTGAGCTAGTAGGTGGGAAATATATTTCAAGGTCAGGGGAGATGGTGAGGAACCTCTAATTGCCAGGATCTAGCTCTCAGGCCAAAAGTTGGTCATATTCTCTAGATGACTTCCTCTATTAAATAGTTGGTAAGATTTTGATCTTAGCATATATATTGGTATTTATCTTGTGACCCATTATGTGGTCGGTCCTAGAGAATGATCCATGTGGGGTTGAGAAAAAAGTGTACTCAGATATTTTGGGGTGCAGTATTCTATAGATGTCTGTTAGACCCATGTTGTCCAGGTCCTTGTTCAGAGCTTTAGTGTCTTTGCTTATTTTTTTGTCTTGTTGATCTGTCCATGGTAGAGAGTGGCATGTTAAAGTCTCCTACTATGTATGTATTTTTTCTGATGTATGTTTTCATAGGTGACAATAGTTTCCTGATATATTTTGGTGCTCCTTCATTTGGTGCATGTATGTTGATGATTGTTATTTCTTCTTGTTGTATTGTCCCCTTAATCATGATGTAGTGGCCTTCTGTGTTTCTTTTAACCTTTTTTAGTTTGAAGTCTATTTGATCTGATGTAAGTATAGCTGTTCCTGCATTTTTTGGTCCATTTGCTTGTAGAACTGTTTTCCATCTGTTTTTATCTTTTACAGTTTGATGTATTTCATGCAGACAGCAGAACGTTGGGTTCTGCTTTTTAATCCATCCTGCAACTCTGTGTCTTTTTATTGATGAGTTTAATACATTTACATTTAGAGATAATAGTGATATACTGGCACTACGTTTGCCATTTTGGTCCTTTTGTATTTTTATTCCTTATTTTGAACTGTTATTGTTCATTCTTCTGTTGGATTTGGTTTGAGGGCTTCTTGTAGTATTTTTTGGAGTGGGGGTTTAGTCATGACAAAATTGTGGAGTTTCTGTTTGTCTGAGAATGTCCTTATTCTTTCTTCATAGAGGAAGGAGAGCTACACAGGGTAGAATATTCTTGGTTGGCATTTAATGCTTTGGAGTTTGTTGAGTATGTCCCTCCACTCTCTTCTTGCCCATAGTGTTTCTTTGGAGAAGTCTGATGTCATCTGGATCACTTTCCCTTTATAGGTTATTTGTTTCTTCCTTCTTGTCATTCTCATTATCTTTTCCTTGTCTTGTATTCTTGGAAGTTTTATTATAATATGTCTTGCTGTATTTGTCCCGTCATCATGGTAGTTTGGTGTTCTTGCTTCTTTGATGTCTACTTTAATCTCCTTCATATTAGGGAAGTTCCCTTCTATTATCTCTGTGAATATTTTCTCTATTCCTTGGCCTTTCTTGTCACCTCCTGGGATACCTATAACTCTGATATTTCCTTTCCTAGTGGTGCCAGATAACTCTTGAAGTGTTTTTTCATTCCTTTTCCTTTTTACTTTTCTTTCTTTTTCTTTTTTTAGTTATCTCTGTTTCTGTGTATTTGAGGGTGCTGATTCATTCTTCTATTTCACCTATTCTGTTTTCATTACTATTCCTAGCATTCTTTATCTCCTCTGATGGCCTTTTCATCTACTGCAATTCTTCTATTTACTTTTTTAATGTCTCATTTTCTCTCTTCAGTTGGTTGATTGCTTGTCTCATATCTTTTTTCCTTTCTTTCCTTTCTTTCATTAATTTCCTTGTTTGCATTCTTCAACTCCTTGATGGCTTGCCTCATTTCATTTTTTTCCTTCTCTTCTTCTTTTTGTTTGTTTATCATAGTGATTCGGAATTCTCTATCTGGTAGGCTGAGCAGTTCTTATATTTCTTTGGTGGTTTCTGTGGGCTAACTTGAATATTTGTTTGTCTTCTTTTCCCTGTTGTGTATTTTCTAATAATTTCTGTTTGCTGAGACATGGTGTTGGTATTATCGACTGGCATCTTTCTGGCTGTTCTTTTTGGGATGGCAGAGGGACTTCCAGACACTTCAGTTGTGGAGGGTATTTTGTTTTATTTCAGTATCTCCTGTTTTTTTCAGCCCTACTGTGTGGAATTATGTCTGTCATCTCTGCCAGTGACACTCAGGTGTCTCTTGTGGTGTTCAGCTTCTTCTGGTTACTCTGGTCCTTGTCTCTGGAAGGTGCTTTTTGGTCTGATATCCCAGGTTCCCTCTATGCTTGGATGCAGCCCCAGAGGGTGGCGTGCATTAGAAGTGTTGCAGCAGGGCCTGTGGTTGAGCTAGTCACTGGTTTTATTTATTTTTTGAGCACTGTGAGTCTTGCAAGGCAGTGCCTTGCTGGCTCACACGCCTTTGGCCACCACTGTTCAGTAACACCTTGAGTCCTAATTCTGCACACCCTCCCCCCCCCCATTTGTAGTGTCTGTCATTCCTCCCTCTAGGCCTCTAGGGCTCTTTGTGCCCCAATAGTGTGGTCTCTCCCTGAGCACTCTTTCCCTTCCACTTGGGGGAGTGTTAATGGGCCTGTTTTGATTCAGACTAACTTTTTTTTCCCCTTTTTATCTCAGTGGCTTTATGAACTTGCCTATGCTGTGGGGTGGGTAAAAGGTTTGCACACCTTGCAGCTGCCCCAGTCACCAGATCACCAGATTTTCTTCCCCACCCCTTGGGCTCTATGTGCCCACTTTTGCAGTCTTTCCCCCAGCCTCGGTTTTACTCACCCAGCCGAAAGAGCAGGAATTAGCATGAAGCCTCTGTCTGCAGCACTAGAGCCTGGGCGTTCCCCTATTGGAGTTGCAGTGTTCTGCTTATCCTGTCTGTGGTGTTTCCAGGTAGGGGTTCCCTTATCAGAACTCCCCAATCGCCAATTCTCCCTCAGTTATCTTCCTTCTAGTGAGTCCAGGGTGTTCTTATTTGGGTTGAAACTCATAGCATGTAAGTCTGTAGTCCATTTTTATATAATCCCATGCAAGCTTGGACATAGTTTTCTTGGCATCTTTACTCTGCCACCACCTTGCCCATTCCTGATCTGGTCGAGCTGGTCCATCAGCGGCTCTGCCCAGCACCCAGGTGCTCTGAATCAGATCTGCAGTCTTTTCTCCTGGGCTCCACTCACCAAGTTGAGCCATCTCCCTTCACCTCCAGGGCTTTAGTGAGCGAAACGCATCTCCTGCAGCCTGCCAAACTTCCAGGTACCTGAGTTCTCCCCAGGGTGAGTTCTCTTATCAGAACTCCCCAATCGCCAGTTATCCCTCAGTTATCTTCCTTCTAGTGAGTCCAGGGTGTTCTCATTTGGGTTGAAACTTTTAGTAATGTAAGTTTGTGTTCCATTTTCAGTCTAAATTCCTGCGGGAGCCTGGACACAATGATCTCGGCATCTTTACTCTGCCGCCATCTTGCTGTCCTCTGACTTAGCTTTTAATACAGCATTTCAGAATCATATTTGAACTTTGAAAAACTTGTAGAGTACCAGAGATGTATTATATTAGACACATTGGAATAGACACCAGAGACAGAGTGGGTCAAACCTGCATCTCTTTGTATGGAGGAAGTGTTTCAGCTGAGAATTTTGTTCTAAGATAT
This sequence comes from Condylura cristata, assembly GCF_000260355.1. NCBI lineage: Eukaryota > Metazoa > Chordata > Mammalia > Eulipotyphla > Talpidae > Condylura > Condylura cristata. The sequence continues at coordinate 62,098,944 of NW_004567107.1, read as the reverse complement.
TAAAGAGGTGATAATGCATTATACTATTATCAGGAAAGATGATTTACTTAATTGGACAGTAAGAATATGGTTAGTGTAATTTTCCATAAAAGTAAACACATTCCAGTTAAAGTCTATTTCCCAGACCATGCTTTTACATTTGAACAAAGGTTAAAAAAAGAATGCAGATGAGATATGAAAAAATTTAGCAGTCTGTTAAAAAGTATTTGTCATACTGATGTATTTTCTTCATTTTATTACTTTAAGACCCCCCCAAAATTACATAGTTCACTTATACCTTAAAAATATACTCATTTCAGTGAACTTTTCCTTGTAAAGCCACCTTATAATAGAATTTGACCCATATCATTATGTGATGTCTTTTCTTAATAATTTAACAAACATTGAATTCTGGGTATGAAGTGAGCCAATTAAAGTCACTTTAAAAATGCAAAAGTTTCCCTAGGTTGCTATCAATTTTAAATAAGAACAGTATATAATATCCTGCAGCTTAGTTTTTCTATTTTGAATCTAGTTAATCTCATCACAATTATAGTTCTCTATCACATATCCCAATTAAATTCACATTTTTGGTCTTCTATGGTCTTCCTTTCCAAGTTGGTTTGCTAAAGAAATAATAAGTCATGCTGAAGAATTCCATCTTCCAGTCATTTTGAAAATCCCTGAAACAAATTTACTAATGACTTTATTAATTAATTAACATTCCTCTGACCTGTACCCCAGTTCTTGTATGCATAAATAAGTAAATCTTTAATAATAATAAAAAAAAAATGTCAAGTTATGTGCCTGGTCCAGTAACACACTGTTCTCCTAAAAGCAGCATAGAATTTTTACTAGGGCAATGAAAACATGATGGCCACCTACCTGTGAGATCTTATTTAAGTCTCTGGAGACTTAAAAGCTAATGGTTAGATGCCAGACATCTAGGTTTTAATTGTGTCTTTCCTCTCACAGACTCTATATTAGTAGTATGACAATTTGATGACTATCAAGGTAACAGCCTAGGCAATCTTTTCTGGTTCCACTTCTTGCCTGGATCTGGTAGGAAAAAGAGACTCTGACACATGATCAGCCCAGGAGGTACGATTAGCATAATTTTTAGATTTGAATATTGTAAACTTTAGCATCAAGGTAACATATTATTGTCTTTCCCGATATCTCTTTCAATAGTCTTTGAAAAAAGCAAGTACAGTATTTTGCTAAAATTAGAAGGATCATGTGATTCTTTTCTGAAGACTAGAAATTGCAACTCAGCAGAAAGGCCCTGCTGACAAATAGTCTCTGATAGGCAGGCAACAAAGCGATGCTTTGCCTTTATATGCAAGCTATACGTACTTTCTAAACTGGGTCACCACCTGGCATCTAACACTGCTTTACCTCCTATTTAACTTCCTCTGAATCTATATCTATATCTTGAAATGCAACTAGAGCTTTGAGCTTGGATGATTTATTTGTAAATATAGAAAATGTGGTTTCACTAATTTCAGATATAGGGAAGTTCTCCTGTGCTCCTTCCTGTTCGGAAGTAAAACAAAATTATCACAGCGATAGGAAAAGACAGAATTCTCTCTCCCACTTTGCACTATTCCACAGCAGAGCTTCAGGACTACAAATTGCAAGGAATCATTGGTAGAACTAAGTGCAAACATAGATGTAGCACTAAAGATGTTTGGCAGAGGGACCTGGGTGAGACAATGTTGCTTAAGGAAGTAACATTGTTCAGCATACACAGTGAAACTTAAAAGGAGAAGTTGAATTCAGGAGAAATAGTATCTGTCTTTGAAGAACTTTAGGATCCAAGGAAAGTAATAGAGGTTTCCAGCAGTAATGTTGATGGTTCGTGGTGGTATGTACGCTAAAAAACAGAAGTCAAAGGAAACAGAATATTTGGGTGAGGAGAACATAAAATAACACCTCTAAGGTTTTGTGGAACACAACTGCATTGCATGAGGATATGAAAATTTCCTATGGCATATGTGCCGCAATAAGTTGATTCTGACTACTTCCCCAAAGTTCCCTTCCCTTTTTCAGTTGAATTTCATCTAAAAAGATATGATCTTGTTAGTATTATTATTTTATAATAAAGATTCTATTAGTCTATGTACATATGGTATGGTCTGATTGTAGCTCCCAAAAACTCATGTTGATTCCTAACCCCTAATGATGATAAAACTAGAAAGTGGAGTTTTGAGGAAGTGATTAGTCATAAGAACAGTCCTCACCAATGGGATGAGTGCTCTTTTGAAAAGAGAATCCAGAGAAATTTCCAAGCCCCTTTGACTACCATGTGAAAGTATTATGAAAGTAGGCCCTTAGTAGACTCTGAATCTGCTAGTACCTGATCTTGAACTTCCAGTTGCCAGCACTGTGAAAAATAAATCCCTGTTATATGTCAGTTCCATAATTTGTGGTATAGTAACACACACACACACACACACCAGATAATAAACCCTACAACATGTAAGGGTCCTACCTTTTTCAGAAATTAATAAAAGCAAATGAGATTACAAATTATAAAAGCTTGATGTTTATATGAATATAACATGCACACTTAGTGCCATCTTTTAATTCTAAGCATTTGTAAATGCTCCACTAGGAATTATAAATGAGTGTTAATTTTTATTATACATCTATATCATTAGGAAGCTCTGAGTTTCCATATATTTAAGCAGAATTACTGATGCTCATAAAACATATTGATACCCATATTTTATATTTAAGAAAACATGTTCAAGGACATTAAGTAACTTGAATGTTAAAACATATATGATAATTTGGTAAAAAAAATATATACATATGATTTTTAAACTAATTTCTCAAGTTTCCACTTTGCTTTAAAAGTGAAAATATGGCTTTAGCTAATTTGTATCTTTTTGTTCATTAACTCTTCACTTGTGATAACTAAGCTGTATTAGCTGTCAATGATCAGAAAAAAAAAAAATCCTTATGTGAATTATTCATTAGAATGAATGGGGAAACACTCCACGCCTGAAATAGTACTTACTATCTAAGGAGTTCATGTCAGCTGTCCACCTACATAGGTACTTGCTCAATATAGCTATAGTCAGTTTTGTTCAAAAGGTTTTTTTTCCCTAAAAATAAAACTAGTCCATTTCCTTATATTTAAAATTTTTCTTTATAATTATTTTACTGAGAAAATTATCTTGCAATTCTATTAACTTTGTAGGACTTTCTCAGAAATGATTTCATGGCAGTAGTTTGCTTTCATTTTGTATTATAAGAAGGGATAAGACAATTGATGGTTAATAGGAGTTTGTCTTATAGGAAGAGTAATATGTAATAAATAATATAGTCACATTTACTCATTTGCCTTGTCGACTATTATAATTTAATAATTGTATTCACATCTTTTTCCCTTTTGGAATACCTGCATGTATATTAGCCTTCCCATTAAATTTAATTTTAAATTTACATACTGAGATACCCTTTCCAAGGTCAGGATGCTACGTCGTTAAACACAGCACAAATCCTTTATTTCAACCACTCAGAGGATCACCAGTATTCCTGTTTCTTAAAAATATCTCATTGAAAATTCTATCACTTTGCAGCACATTCTAACATGTTATTTGTTTTTTATCCTGTCTCTCTTAAAATCCTGTCTTCTTTACTCTCATGTAGAGTTTCTTAATCTTAGTACTATTGACATTTTGGGTCAGATAATTTTTGGCTTGTAAGTGGCTATTCTGGCACTGTGAGCAGCAGCCTGAATTTTATCCTCCTCGCCACCAAAGTTTTTACAACCACAATAGCGCCAGGCACTTTCAGGGGTCCTCTGGTTGGGCAGCTTCTGCTTCCTTCCATGTGAGAACTCCTATTTCAGTGATCGGGGTTATAATTTATTTTTCCTCTTCATCTTAACCCATAAGCATGTGTTCCTTGTGATTGATTCTTCTTCAAACTGCATTTTATTTTTAATTTAAAACTTTGTGAAGAGATTTGTATCATTTCCTGCTAAGGAATTAGAATTCTAAATAATATTCATTAAAAAAAAACTACATATTATTGGATTCATTAAGAAAGGTCTTTAAAAGAAATTATATATGGCTTCTGTTCTGTTGTCTGGCAGTCAGTCACTGAAAGAAATATTTTAGTGTTAAAAATGTAGCAGGTGTTATGCTAGGCACTTACATATAAAGCAAAACCAAATAATGATTTGCAACCTAATGAAGATCATTTAATGTATAATATAAAATATTGTATAAGGAAAATTTAATGTGAAATGTGATTAGATACTAATTACAACTGACCTAAGCAGGTCAAGAAAGTGTTCCAGAGTATTGCCATGCAGTGTGAGATATAATAAAGATTTGAAAGATGATGGGGCTGAAGCTAACATATATTTGTTCTTGAATCTGTGCTGGGCAGTTTGTCAAGCACTTAATTGACATTAGTTCTCATTTTTGTACTTTCTAATTAGTCTTTGTAATTAGATCTAATTGTCAGTTCTTTGAAGTAATTTTTTATTATTGTCATTTTAGAAATACAGATTGTACAGCATAGGAGATATAAATACATTGCTGGAAGCCATGCAGGTTAAGTTGTTGAGTTAGGTGTGAGTCCTGAATTTGACAACCTCCTGAATTTGGAATTTTATACATTGTGCTATATTATGTGTATATATTACATGATTTTGAAAAAAAAAAACCTAAAAGAGTCTAGGTATGTATACATGTGTGTGTGTGTGTGTGTATTATTTTTTTTACGTCATTCTTCACTTTGTGAATTTTTCCATCTTAGTTGTAATCCCCATGGACTTCCCACCACCAATTCACCCAGGCGCCATCATCCCAGTCGAGTGCATTCTTCCCACCATTCTCCCTTTGACCTCCATAAAATTTCTCTGGTTTGTAATTGTTCATTTTCAATTTTACTCTACTACCTTTGTTTGTCCTTCTTCTTCTTCTTTTTTTTTCCCTTTTTCCTGATCCCTTACGCTTCTGCTATGAGTACAACCATCTGGTATTTTTCTTTTTCTTTCTGGCTTATTTCACTAAGCATGATCCCTTCCAGCTCCATCCATATTGCTGGAAAAGACATTAGATAATCTTTTTGATTGTGGAGTAATATTCCATTGTGTCTATATACCACATCTTTTTAATCCAATCTTCTATTTTTGGGCATTTGGACTGATTCCATGTCTTCCCTATTGTAAATAGAGCAGCAATAAACATGGGATGCAGGTGTCCTTTTGAATCAGCGTTTTTGTGTCCTTTGGGTAGATACCTAGGAGTGGGATTGCTGGATTAATAGGAAGCTCTATTTTTAGCATTTTGAGAAACCTCCAAACAGCTTTCCATAGTGGTTGTATCAGCTTTCACTCCCACCAGCAATGTAGGACAGTTCTTTTTTCTCCACATCCTTGCCAACATTTGTTGTTGATACATGTTTAAAATATAAGCAAAGGTGGGCAGGCAAGGCTGAAGGTATATGGATGAAAGGATTCAGAATCTCCTTGAAAGGTAAATGGGGGGCCAACCATATCATGAAAAGACTTTGAGATATTAGATACTATCTTAAAGACAATGAAAAACTAAAAAGCTTTAGTGGACCTAACATAAATTTAACATTTTTAAGGTCCTTTTTGTCTGAAGAAAAGGTGGGCAGATTGGAGGCAGGCAAGTAGTTAAGGAAGACAGAGAGTCAGGTAAGACACAAGTGAGGCAAACTAGAATGATGGAAGTGGATTTGGAGATAATTGGAAATCCTTGCAATTTAGTTGGAAATTGAATTGGAAGAAGTTTCATTCATATTTAATGTCCCAGGATACCTACTCTGTGGTGCCAGTGAGCATTTAGAAGGTGATTTGAGAATGTTGGTGAGAATAAATAACACCTGTGGGGTTAAGGAAAGGGTAGAATTGAATATAGCATAAAGTTAGGCTGTAGTATGGCATCAAGGAGTGATTTAGAGATAACTAAGTTGAACGTTGAGAGTTGTCTTGGGCTGGAGCAAAAAGTTCCTGGTCTTTGTATATCCCTATGGAGTAGTTACTGAATGCAGACAGCACACAGGCAGGAGTGACCTTGGGGTGATCTCTTCCTCTTTGAGCTATCGCTGAAGATTACTGATGATTGTCAAATAGTAACTCTTCTAGACACTAGATCTTCCTCCTAAAAAGTAAAAGGGACAAATGAATACCCAGAGTTTAAGAATTTCTGTGAAGATTGGAAGGTGAGAGTAATGAGGTGTCCAGCATTGTGCTCACTTAATGGATTCAGCAATATCGTGAGTGATCTTTCCAAATTCTGAGATAATCAAGAACTATCAGGTACATGGAGAAATGACTAATTTACTTTTCAAAAGCTATGAATCAGGTTATAAGGTGTCAACAGGAAATTTCTAGTAGTTACTCAGATGCATGGGTGTGTTAAAGATTTGAGATTATCAGTATGCATAATAACTGTCACTATGGAATGAGTGAAATTACTGGGAGAAAAGTCTAAAAATACAAACTTCCTACAATTTAATTTTTGTGATTAATTTTACTTATTTAAAAAAATATTTATTCATATAACATCTGGGGTATAGACCAGAGTTGTGGGGGTGGGGGGGAGTGAGAAGATTCCCCAGAAACAGAGTGGAGAACAGAATAGGCAGATTGACTGAAATACACTGCTGGGGAGAGCAGCAGACCAGGCAGGAGAGGTCTGCTGTGCCATGTGGGCCAGCATCCTGGTGGGGGATTGAACTCATGCTGTGGTAACTGTGGATAACTTCACACTGCTGTGCTTTTAACTTCTTTGGCCACTACGGAGGCTCTGGGATTAATTTAAAATCAAAGATAGATAAGTACTAGCTTTACTTTATTCATGTTTTGTCACATTTATTTATAGAAGAGAAATAGTATTTCTAAAACATACATAATTCTCTAAGAAGCAATGGACAGTTAATAAAAAATACAAAATGATACCATGAAGCAGCTTGACTGGTCTGAAAGGAAAGAATACTTCACCATAGTTAATCACCCTAAATGAAACACTATAGCCTATGCTGATTGCCACACGTAAGATCTAGAGAGCCACACCTCTGTGTTATATTGATTATCTGAAAACTGTTAGAAATATCTGTGACTTTTCTGTTTTATATTTTTCTAAACATGTGGCATATCTCTCCTCCTTTCTGACTATCTATTTTGAAATAGCATTGTGTCAGAACAAAATATGACAATCTGTACAGCAGTTTGGGATAAAGCAATAGTGCAAAAAAATGTGCTATTTTCCCCCATTTAGTTTCTTTTTTGTATTTTTTCTGTTTATTCTCCTCCTTATATGTCTCCATAGACCTTTTGAAATCAAAACTTCTGAATTGGGTGCTATAATTACTTGTGATTAATATAACATCCCATTAAGCTTATTAAGCCTATTCATTTTCTTCTCACTAAAATAATTCAATTCTCAAGCAAATAATAATAAAATTAAGATGTCTTTTTATTATGAAAGTTGAAAATCAAAAGTCTAATATGTATACATCAGTGATACATGCCAGTACAGTAATTTAAATGAAGAACACTATTTTGTGTTTACTCTTATCTTAGAGCTGTGTCTCTTAATTTTTAAATAGAACTTCTGCAGAAATCTGTTAGTGCAACAACATTTAATATACATTTATTTTCAATTTATATTTTTTTCTGTACAGTTATATCTTAGTTATTTAAAATCAGGTCAGTAACTTAATAATTTAAGGATATGATAATGTTGAAATTGAAATAATTTTTGCTGAATTAAGGATAGTGTTATTACCTGCTGACAACATTGATAAACATTCTTACAGTAATAATCTGAGTGTCATATCATAAAGAGCTAGGTATTATTAGGGGGGTAACATCCATATAGATGATACAGAGCTGAAGAAAAGACTAATTCAAGATAAGAACATCACAATGTCACTATAATTCAAAGAAATTTTCTTTTTTAAATATCAAAATATCCATTCTAAAACATGTGAGCCCTTATCTGATGTGAAAAAGCAACAATAATTAAATGCAAATATTGTTAGCTTCTCATAATAGTACTATTTCACATGCCTGAGGGTTAGAAAATATGGCAAATTATCTTAATTACTTTACTTGTGTATGAGGCCACAGTTCCTCAGTCAGTTAGTTCAAGTAAAGCAAATATAAGAGCAACTAAACAAATGATTTGGTATTTTTGCAATGGATTTAGCCAAGAAATTTGCAGAGACTTGTATGTAGAAATGCAAGGATCAGGAAAAAACAATTCTGAATTAATGTGGGCTTTAAGTTCTGCACAGGGAAGAATTGGAGTTAAGGAAAGATTTCTCACACCTTTAACTTAAAAATATTAACTATGGAGATGTCTGACCCAAAATTAGAGTATTTAAACAAATGTAATAATCTATATAATTGAATATATTCCTACCTATATGTATATCTATATATGTATGTGTGTGTGTGTGTATGGTGATCAAAAAATATTTAACTAAGCTATTTCCACACCCACTACAAAATAGATAGTGAAGGAGTCCTCACTGGATTTTATGTTTAAATTCCTTTTTTTTTATTACATGAGAGAATAATTAGGCACAGCTCATTTTGCTATTTGGAACTTACAGAATTGGCATCATGCACTGTGTAATTTTTCTGAAACTTTAGTTTGTAATTACCGCACATTGGAGCTACTCATTCTACTACTTATTCTTCTGCTTTGGGTTTTATAACAATATTATGTCCCATCAAGTCTTGAGATTAGTGTTTGTTTTTTTACTCATGTACATTCATGTTGTAGCTACTCATTTGTTTTCAATACAGCAATACAATGTAAAATTGATAGACTCTGGAAAGACTAATTAAAAGAAATATTTTCTATTCCAATTTTTTTTTAAGATTTAGTTATTTATTTATTTATATAGGCCAGAGTTGCAGGGGCTGTGAGAGGATTCACTAGAGACAGAGTGGGGAGCAGAACAGGCAGATGGATGAGGTAACCTGCTGAAGGGAGCAGTGGTTGAGACAGGATAGGTCTGCCAGTCATGTGGGTCATATCCTGGGCTGGGAATCTAATTCGCATTAAAGGGACCAAGGCCAGCTTGCAGTGCTGCATCTAACCCGTTGAGCCACCAGGGAGGGCTCCCAATGATTTTTTTTTTTAAAGATTTATTTATTTATGCCTACAAAAACTGAGACATAGGCCAGAGATGTGGAGAGTGAGAGGATTCACCAGAGACAGAGTGGGGTACAAAAAGGCAGATCTACTTGAAATACACTGCTGAGGGGAGCAGAGGGTGAGGCAGGAGAGGTCTGCCGTTCCATGTGGGTCAGCTCCCTGGCCTGAGCTTGGACTCCTGCTTCAGATTGACTGTGGATAGCTTGGTAGTGCTGAGACTTAGCCCTTTGCACTACCAGGGAGGCCTTTCCAATGAATGTTTGACATTATTTCTTCTCTTTGTTATTTTTTTTTATCAGAAACATTGTTATTCACCTTTAGAAGCTATTTCAATCTGCTTGTTTTGTGAAATGAATGATCAATTTTCACCAGAGATAAGAGTTTCTTTTAATTTCTATAATTTGATGCTGTTAGATTTCATGAATTCATCAAAGTCAAGTGAAAGATAATCTGTAATTTGTTAGGTGGTCTTTAGTTTCATTCCCTAAATTATTAATGAGGTCAAATCTCTTCATATTTTTTCACCAATTCTTTTTTTTTATTTTATTTTACTTATTTTGAATGAATAAAATTATGTCCTATATTCAATAGGTTGTTTTCCCTTTTTTTTTTTTTAAATTACATTATATTGGTTTACAACACTAAATGCAAGTCAGAGGCATCGGCTCACACACCTTCAGGAATGTTCCCATGCTATAGATGCTACCAGAATTCTCACAGTTCTCCATGTTAGTCTATTGTGTCCCTTCCCCACTTTGCCCCTCTGGAAAACATGGACTTTTCTTAAAATACTTCCATTATTTGTAGTATAACACTTTAAATAATTTATATATATGTATATATAAATATATATGTGTGTGTGTGTATATATATATAATTTTAGTCTTTTATAATTATGTGAAATTAAATGAAGTTGGTGAGTGTAACATTCCTCTTAGGTTTTGAACAATCACGTTCTCTCATTTCAATTCAAGTTACTTTAGCTATTTATATTAAATAGATTTATAACTGCCTTACATTTTATAGTTGTACATTGAGATTCATGGTAAAACCTGCTTCCAGTGATATTTCCTTTAATATAGTCAAATGTGGGAAATTTAGAGGAAATACCACGTGTATCTTCCAGTGAAATTAAACAGCTCCGTGAGGACCTGCTTGTTATCTTGCATGTGTATCTCTGCACTCTCTATTTCCTTATATTTCAGTTTTACTGGAAGAAATGTGAAAGAACCTTGAGGCCATTTAGTAGTCTCTTTATTCCTACTCAGTATAGAAAATAGAAAATATTAGTGATTTAAGAAAGTTTATTTACTGAATTTCATTTGTATTTATCTGTTTTAACAGTGGAAAGCTGTTTGAGTAAAAAAAAGTATTATATTTCAACTTTTTAAAAAAATCTTAATTGTAGGAGCTAGAACTTAGCACTTTTTGGGTGTTTAGAAGTGAGAAAACTCAACCGCCTACAGGAGCGTAATTAGAAGTAATTTTAAATTATTTTAACTTCCTTGGCTATATAAGCTTATTTTTGAGTCCAAGAGTATACTCATTTAATATTTCAAATAAAAATTTATTTCCATCCAAAGAAAGACAGAATGCTTCACCAAAATCAAAGGATGAGAGAGAAACTAATATATTTATTATATAATGTACTCTTCTTTCTATCTTACCTTGATTTCTAATTATACCAGGGCTGTTGTCTCAAGGTCTAGAGAATTGAGACTTTCTTTTGATTTAAGTTGTATATATTTTCTTTAGGTTTAAATATGCAATGTTTATACCATACATACACATTTCTGATCAGCTTTTCTGTTTTGGCATTTTCTTTAGCGATCTATTGCTTTGTCAGAGGGCAGATCAAATTAATCTTGAGTTCAACATACATTGCATTTAAACAATGAACTCAGTACAGAATTTAGAATATTTTCCCTTTCTTCCAAAGAGTCAACATAATATTATAGCAAAACTAATGTTTCCTCAAATTTACCACAGATTAGGAACCAATAGATATTTTATGAAATTGATAAATAAACTTGCTGCATTTTGTCAATTTGTGTCACACAGTATCTAACAAATAGGCTCTAAACAGAAGGTCAACAGTTCTCACATGGTTGAGGATCAAAATATTCTCTTAATTAATTTAGCAAACATTTTAATAACCTTATCATATAACCAGTCTGAATATCTGTTCAAGGTAAAAAAGTTTTATGGGCCCTCCCTGGTGGCGCAGCGGGTTAAAGCACAGC
>NW_004567107.1:62073041-62086733 GCF_000260355.1 Condylura cristata | reverse complement strand
CTCTTCCCCTGAGTTACGCTTCCTGTTATCACTGCTGCTAGTTTCTGTACCCATATACATTATCTGTATCCTTATCCTTTGTTCTTGATCACCTCATATCCATAAATCCTTTCCTTCTATTCAGTTACCAACTCCTAACTTTAATCCTGTCCTCACAAATAACACCATGAGGAAACTTGAAGTTTAAGCATTTGACTTCCTTATGATTTTCTTCTACTTCAGAGTTGCAAGTACACTGTTCCTATGTCTGTGTTAGTGAAATCCTTCAGATTCATACAGATCATTTATTCATACTTTCCATTTATCTGAAATACAAATGTTTCTTTTTTTCATTTGAATAATTATCTCCAGTATAAAGTACATTATAAATCCTCATGTAAAACCTGAAATTTTACATGAGTTCTCTAGCTACAGCTAATTTCACTGCTACCCTTTACAAGATAATTTTCCACAAGTAGTGTTGACAGTAAGTATGTCTGCTTCCCACACTTCACAGTTTTTCCTCAAACTTAACCTAATAAGCTGTAATTTTGAGCATTGAAACTATTTGACTAAAGTCATCCAAGACCTCCCTCTTGACAAATATAAAAGTCAAGTCATTTTCTGTCATACTGCTCTTTGCTCAGCAGACTCCTCCTTTTCTCTTTTGGCATTTGGGATTCCACACTATCTCATGTGAATACTCCTTTTCAATCTTTTCCTGAACTTTCTTGTTCAAAACATTTGAAATATAGATAGAAACATCCCTCTGCCCTTTTCTTTACTCTGTGTCATTTATCAGATGATTTCATCAAGGCATATAATTTTCAATGTCATAGCTATACAACTATGTGTTAGATTTGGGCCTTTACTTCCCAAACGAGCTCCCAATCTGTATATTCAGCTGCCTCTTAAATAGCTCTACTTGGATGTCTCATAGAATCATCCTTAGTCTTTTTCTTTATCTCCCACCTCACATTCAATTCATCAATAAGTCATGCTTCTCTACATATAAAACATTTCTCAAATAAAACTGCTATGAGTCTAGTCTAGATGACTATCATCAATCTCCTGTAATACAATAATATCCTCCTGATTAATTTCCCTGCGTCAATCTTACAGCCATTTCACCTTTTACCCACAATATATCCAGCAGACATTGTAACAGGCAATCTATAGTCACCTTATTTCACACTTAAAATAAAAGATTCTTTCCATGAACTATCAGTGAATTGTTCTCAGTGAAAGATGTTTTCTTCATCTTATTCTGAGCGGTCACCTTTTCCTTTGATCTATCAATACTTATAGGCCACAACTTTCAGAGATATGATTCCATTGTAGAAGTTGATAGCTTACATCTATTGTGGGGTTGTAAAAGGTGATTCAGATTAAAGCCTTTCTTGTAAGTATAGAATGATAATGTCTATGGATATTTGTGTAAAACCCTGTAGAAAAGAAACACTTTTGGTGAACTTTAGAGAATGTATAATACCATCATACTTGAATTTGATTTTTTTCAGTAACTGAGTTTCAAATAAACTATTTTGGTTATCATACTTAACATGGGCCAAACTTTGTATAGCTTCAGATGGATACTGACACATTTAATCGTTTGATAAATGTTAGACACACCAGAGATAATATAATTCAGCATTTTTAAATTCCACTTTTGAAAAGCATGTTAGGACTAGTACTAAACCTGAAAGGCCATATTTTAAAATTCCAAAACTGTGATCAGCAATGCATTTGATTTAATAACTATTTTGACATAGAGTCTCTGAATTTAGTGAGAAGGATGATATCAAAGAATTGAAGGACAAAAACACTGAAAGAATTGAAGAACACAGTTCTTTGAGCTGCATCTCCTGTTATAGCATCATTCTTTTACTTTGTTTTAGCTCTAGTTCTTAATATGAATTTTTCCATATAATTTAAACTTTGGCTTTGCACCAAAAGGAAGATTATTTTGTGTCTCCTCAAAGTTATTACTCTGATCATTATTTTGCTTTTGATATAAATAAAAAGGTGAATTTTGTGAAAGTCACCAAATACATATCTAAGTATTATTTGTTTGATTTCATGTTCTTTGCTTTTGTAATCAAAATTAGCAAGTTACCTAAACAACATTTTAATTTAACTAAAAGTGTTACATGAAAGTTGTGGGTAAGAAAAACTTAAGTTGCTCCACTAAGATAAGGTTCAGATGGTGTCCCCAAAGTGTCCTCTAGATTACCTCTATGATATCTTCCTCACTGAGGTGCCTCCATGCCTCTTGCACACATTGATTCTGTGAATTTTTTATTGACATGGATCAAAAAACAACTAAATTATTCATCCCTAAAAGTAGAGAATTTGGCTGCAGAGATGAAGCCTAGGAATAATAAACACCAGTCTCTCCCTTCTGCTGATCTTAAAAGTTATCCAGGATAAATTCTCTGATCTAAATTCTACAGGTGGACAACAAATCTATTTAAGTCACTAACAAACTTGAATAGCAATCTCTAATGTTCATTGCAACAGAGGTTGAATTGAAGTTTAAAAGTATAATTTTAGCTGCTGCAGAAACTGGCATTTTTCTGTACCTTAAAATGGCTCTTGAGATAAAATTCCTGCTGAGACCTGGTGAAGTCATAAATTGGCTATCTAGAAGGAATTGACTTGAGAAGGGTAAAGATCCTATTTAGAATGCTCTGTGACTTATTTTTGATTGAATGTGGTATCTGTGTTTCTTGGAACTTTGATGCTTAGAGAAATGCAAATGTAGATATGAGCATGCATATGTAGACAACTTAGCATACAAGTGTAGACATGTTAACTAAACCTTGTTGATTTAAAGGTAGTCATTTCCTGAAAAGATTTAGAGTAGAGGGCTGTATAGAGTTTGCATTAACAAAATCCACCTAGGAGTAAAAGGTAAAATAAAAAGAATATACTGAAGTTAAAATTCCAACGTAGGCCCCTCCCTGGTGGAGTAGGGTTAAAGTGTAGCACTGCAAGTGGGCCACAGTTGGCTTCAGTGCGAGTTTGATCCCTGGCGCCAGAGGTGACCCACATGGTGCAGCAGACCTCTGCTGTCTCTCCTGCTGCTCTTCTCAGACATATGCTTCCTCAATCTGACAGTTCTGATCCCCACTCTGTCTCTGGTGAATCCTCTCACCGCCCCGGCACTTCTGGCCTGTACCCCAGTTCTGTATGCATGAATAAATCAATCTTTAAGAAAAGAAAACAAAATCTCCAACTTAAACTTTGTTAGACAACTTTCATGACTATGTCAACTAGATTCAGAAATCATTTGCAGTGATGATAAGGGTTTAGAAGATAGAATTTTAAGATCCTCCAATGCTGCACTGAAACATTTCAATAAAAACATACTTTTCTCAAAAACAAAGTAAAAACAGAAATAATTTCCTCAGAAAGAACCCTTTCCTCTACCAAATGGAAATTTTATTTATGTATTGGATATATAGGAGACTACTACTAATCATATCTGAAATAATGGAGCCCTTCATCATTTCTTTTATATTTATTTTAGAATTGAGATTGGTTGTGAATAAGTGCATCTTATTAATTTATAACTTACTAACAATTTACTCTTGATTTATTTATTTGAAAAATACTAATATTCCCATTTTTACATGCCAGTTTTTCTATAGGATAATTCCCTTGCTGGAATTATAATCTCTTGAAGTTTGTACAGAGGCCCTTTATCCAGAGACTTGTTTACTTCCCATGCATTTATCTATCCTAGTAAAATTATCCTAGTGATTGTAAACATCTCCACTAAGACCTTGTTATCCTTTAAGTGTGTTTAGATTTAAACTTGATACTTTGTGAAATTATTGCCACCTTCTTGTCTCCCTATGGTTCCAATAATAAGTGGCATAGCATCCTTCCTTCCCCTCTTGGCAAGAAAAATTGAGATCTATTTGGTATAAGTCAAAGGGTGGACCTCGACTACAGAGTGTATGTCAGTGTTGGTCCATTATATTGTCAGAATTATTTCTCATCTATAAATCAGTCTCCTGAGGGAATATTAAAGCATCAAAGTAGTTTAAAAGAAAACTGGTTAGTTACTTCTAAGACAAAGCTGCTTTTCTCCACTAGAGAATTCTAGGTTGTTTAGGTAAATAAACTCTTATGTTACTCTGTCCTATGTAGCAAGAAGTAGGTGAGAGTGCTATGAAACAAAGAGAATGAGAAATATCTTCTACTTCTAAGGAATTTAAGATCTGTCAGGTAATGATGTAGTCAGATATATAAACAGGAACACTTAGTTAAATGTGATAATTCACAAAACAAATAAGTAAAACATATCAATGTATAGTAACTTACAATAGTCAAATCTCCATGGAGACTTAAAGTACCATAATGAGGATGAGCAAGTTAGCAGTGACTTGGGAGATTTTGTTATTCACATGAGTCTGTCCTGAAACAGAGATATATGAGAACCACTTCAAGTTTTTGCAGAGAGGGAATCATACACAGAATTCTAATTTTTATAGAAGAACCCCTGGCAACTCTGTTTTCCAACCTTTCTTCACAGGTTATTTTCAAATTAATACTTTATTCACATAGTGTTTATATAAATGGGCATAAAGGATTTTTTTTGGTAAAGGTTGCTTGTAAAAATGGGCATGAAAGACACCCCCTTGAAGCTGCTCCCATTGGGAAGGAGGACTGGGTTGGAGGCGTGAGGGGTGGAGGAGGGGAGATGAGCAATTTCAGAGGCCAGGATACCCTTTAACCACAAAACAACAGCTGCTTTTCTCACCTAGTTTTTCTCTGGCTGTTAGAAATTTAGTCTGATTCCTGAATTCTGTAAAAGTTGAGTCTGTTGTCGCCAGCTCCCTTTCTCCCTCCGGCAGAGTAACAGAGAGTACGAATTCTCTGCTCTAGTATTTTGGTGGTATCACTCTCCTGATTTTTCTTTTAAGCAGAATATAAGAAGTAGTAAAGGACACTAAAGATCAATTTTTTTTCTTTTATTTACACTCTTAGAAGAAAGCAAACACACAAACTTACATACTGTTCTTCATTGAGCATTTGACCCATGCATTCTTTCATTTCTCTTCCTTTTTAAGAACAACTCTATAAGTTGCTGCAATGGGTTAAAATGTTACTCTCTACCCTAAATTCCATTTACTATCTCTACACATATAGGCTCTACACAAACTACGAAATTCCCCTCTTTTCTCTCTGTCTATATGATAAGTTCATCTCTGTCTGGTTTGAGATCTGTCTATAGTCTTGACTAGAGTTTCTTGAACATAAACCATTTAAATGAAGAGAGAATTATCTTTAACAGTGAGGTATTCTTTGTATCTACAAAGTGTGGAGATAATATTAGGAAAACAAGTTATAATCACAAATGTAATTTGCTTTATTGACATAATTTTATTCATACTAAAGTCAGTATTTTGATCTACAATTTATAATTCTATGTTTCATGTGTCTATCCATGTGTACACAAAGGCAAGCTTTTTACCATTAGTGATAGCATTTTCAGTGGTTTAAGGAATATGATTGATTATCTACCATATATATTTGGTAAAAGAGAAAATAGACTTATGTATATAAGTCAAAGTATAGCTCATCATGAAGAAGGATTGTATACTCAAGCCTTTCCTTAAAATAAGATAGTAATTTTCATTGTGACTGTTGTCCATTGTCATGTATTTATTTTTTAAATTGGTTATGATTTTGGACCTGGATACCTAACAACTGCTTGAGCCATAAGTGTTCATATCAGACCTTGCTAGGAGTAGCAAGAATGAGATAGTCTGCAAAGAGTTGTCTTTGTAATTTTAAACTTTTTGTTGTTCTTGGGTCACAGGCAGGAATTAAATCGCAGAGGACAGATAACTTGAACATGAGGCATAGATTAATAGTATGTGGTAAGTTGAGCTATAAATTTCTACTGCTATGCATTAGTGGATGGTATCAGATTAAAAGACTCAACTTAGATTCCTTTTTATAGATTTTCAAACCTTATCTGGGGTCACAAGAATATGGATTTTTGTTTTAAAATGGAAGATAGGAGCTCATGCCTGATAGTGAAAGATTTTTCACTATCCATTCATACCCAGCTGGCATGTACTGGGTTTGTAATACATAGATTTTGATCATGATTTTAATATTAAAAGGTGCAAAGAGAACACAGTAAGAGGAAAATGTAAAGGCATACATTTGTGTAAAACTACATAATGGGGAGTCACTAGTAAGAGCAATTGGGAAACTCAGCCTCTAAATTTTTGAACACTATGTAAACTATAGAGGCAATTAAAAATATTTATTTTTATTTATTTATGCATAGAAAAATTGGGGTACAAGCCAGAGGTACAGGGGGTGAGAGGATTCACCTGGGACAAAGTGGCAACAAGAACAGGCAAATCTACTGAAATACTCTGCTGACGGAAGCAGTGGGTGAGACAGGAGAGGTCTGCTGTACCATGTGGGTCAGCTCCCTGACTGGGATGGAAACCTGCTGAGGTGGCTGGAGATAGCTTGATAGTGCTATAACTTTAAGTCCTGTACCACCCACTGAGAGAGGAAAGCACTACAACAAAGGGTATCAACCTTATACTGTATGCTTGGCTAGAGGCCCTATTTGCCCACCTGTCTGTCTGGAGCTCTCAGATGTCTCAGGATTCTCTGGGTATAGGATTTTCAAACTTTTTCTTGATTTCTGCTTGATGACTTGAGCTAGCTTTGTGGGGAAGGAGTTCTGATGATATTCTCTCTCTTCCTTCCCCTGGCATTCCAGTTTTCCTCTATGTCTGGGTGAATCACAGGCTTTACCCACTTTGTCTAGTGGTCCTCCAAGGAACACTTCATTATTTCTCCCTGTCAGTTGTCTTTATGGGAGAACATTTTCCCAGCATCTCTTTGCACTCAGGTTGATCTCCTCTCTCATCTTTATGGTCCTTGTACTACTTTTGATCTTATGAAAGCTGTTAATACTGATCTAGTCAATACAACCAGAAACAGAGTCCATGAACAAAAAATTGATTTTTTTTACACAATCTTATTTTGTACCTCCTTCCATATGAGAAACTTGATATTAAAATGCAATTTTGTGGGACTCACAAAGTTTTATTTTTATCAGTCATTTTAGATGGGGCTTCCATTACTCCAGTTCCTCAAAATACAGATAGCACTTTGACTTCTAAGACAGTTATTTTTGGGATTCCTCTTGTCTCCTACAGATCAAGGAGCTGGGTGTCTTATTATTATTATTTTTGTTTGTTTATTAATTTCCATATGATCTTTTTTCTCTCCTCACCCCACTATCTCTTATACCTTTTGAGCTTTTTTCCCTACCTCCAGACACTCATTTTCGTTGTTAGGGTCCAATAGTTTTACAGTTATTTTGTTTTGTCAAATTGTCCACTCTCATAGATTCTGAGGTCAGTGTGTGTGTGTGTGTGTATGCATGTGTATATGTATATAAACATGTAGTGTAGATACATATGATACACACAAAGTTTATAGACTGAATACACAGTATCTATATATCATACCACAGATATGTACTGTATATGCTCTATATATCTACTACATATGCTGTATAAGAATTTTTGAACCCATGTATATGTAGAGTCAAATGTATCTTGAAAATTGTGGACATGTAAAACTTGCTGTCAGATTTAGATGGTAAAATGTGTGAGAAAATAGAAAAGTGTCAAAAATCAATCACAAATAAGGACATGTGATGGGTTCCATGAAACCAAAAAAAAAAAAATAATATATATATATAGAATTTCCTTTTCTTCACACATCTTGAGCCCTTCATTTACTCCTTCCTATTTGTTTTTATTATTTTCACCTTCATCCTTCTCCTTTCCTTTTTTTTTTTTTTTACAAAAAGCATGGATACAATGAACAATTATGGTTTTGTTTGTAGTTTCATTTTTAATAGAATTGTGGAGTATGTTTCTTAAAATCAAAAGAAAGGTAAACAAAGAAGTTCATGTGAAATACTAAAAATGCTTCTATAACCACATATATATTCATCTGTACATATAGTTTATATAATTTTCTAAGGTTAGCCTTATTTGGCCCCTGTATTTCTCTTGAATATCAATTTTATCATTATAAAATGTGGGATTATTTTTGGGGGGGTAAAGGTTTCAAAAATGACAATGATTCAAATTAAACTCTAGTAACTCTGAGTGTTGGAAAATCTACCTGTTAGGTTTAAATGTTAATTGTAGGAATGAATGCTAAACTAACTATTTTGGTGACTGGTATGCTGGAGGTATAACAAACAATATGAAATTTAATAATTATGTGAATGGAGAAGTCAGAAAAAAATATTATTGTAAAACAGGTGGAATAAAAATTTCCCTTTTCCCTGGAATTCTGTTTAAGACCTAAAGTGGGGATACATTCCCACATTTCCAAGAGAAAAAAAAAAAAGAGTAACTGATTTTGACAATAACTTTTATGATCTCATATCTACCTCTTTTGCATACTTAAAAAATTTGGTTGACAGGTAAGTGAATGATCATCTATGTAGTGCAAGATTCTTTAGGAAAACAAGGAATGAATGATTTCCTATCCTAACGGCTAAATGAGAGAAAGAATTCACAGGGAATCTCACTAAGAGAAGAAGTAGGTTCACTTTTTTTTTTTTTCCCTGAGTTGGCTTCTAAGTAGGCATTATAGGAGATCATATTCTTTATATGAACTCCATGTTCTTTGGAGAGAGGTGGTCTGAACGTAACAATGCAATAACTAGAAATTTCATGCTTTGGCTTGTTAAGAATTAGTGAAATTCCTTAGAGGGAGATTTTATCATGAATGGTAACCAGACTTTAGTAACTTAATAGATTTTCAATAGTAATGTCACACATCATAATTTCCTAAGGGAGGCATAAATGATTAATTTCATGATTCTGTAGCAAAGAGCTGTGCAGTCAGGAGGTCTTTCAAAGTATTCAGAAGGTCTCATAGGTATGCACAAAAGACAGATAGTACTTGAATTCCTATAATATGGCTTCCATGATATAGAACAGGGTATTAGAGAATAGACAGAAACACATAACAAACAACATAAAACTCATTTCTTCTTCACCCAGTTTCTTGAGAGAAACTTGCCCTTTCCTCCATCTATCCTCTCAGTAATGCAAACTCCCTAGAGCCTAGAAAATGTAGAGGAAGTAATGTATATAGAAAGGACATACCCCCGTTTCTTCAGTACCTACTGTCAAACTCTCTTTCCACAGTTTAAGTTCACACTGAAGGTGAAGACAATTTTGAAGTTATCTTGAGCTGGAAGATTAAAAGTTGCTAAGTTTTAGTAATTAGAAATGATTGACAAAGTATGAAACCTGTTTGAGCTGTTGCTAAGAGACAGGAGAAGGAGACAGAACATAGTTGAAAGTAGTGATTGAGAAAAACAAATCATTTTATATTTTTATATTACAGGATAATATGTCTCTTCATCAAATTTACTATATTAGTAAAACACAGTAACAAATAATGGATTATTGAGTAATGATTAGGTAGCTCAATTTATGGTTTTCTTTACCAGGGAGTAAAACCAGAAGCAGAATTTAATGTTTATAGAGGATTTCTGAAGCTTACATTTTTATTACTTTACAAGAAGTTCTCTCTGAAGAGTTAATAACCTGATAAGTGCATCCCTGTCAGATCAAACAGACCTTCATGATAAAAGGCATCTTCCTCACACCTCACTCAAACTAAACTGGCCAAGATGACAAGGATGATAAAAGAAATATTTGTGTCATGTCAAAGTGTATCAAGCTGGCCTGCAGAGCACTGATTGACAAAAAAAAAAAAAAAACCCAAAACAAAACACGATATTTCAATAAGTTGTTTTGACTTTGTAGAAAAGATCACTGCAAATGGTGGAAATTCTTATTCTCCCTTTTGCTTCACTTAAACTGTAGTGACTGCACTCATGAATTATGGAAACTGAATGATTCATGTGAGGTGACTGTGTATATGCTTGTGAAAATCAAAGAGTAAACTATTTTGATGTCATCATTGTTCATAAACTTTTTACTGGAAGGAGATTCACATGAATCTCTTAATTTTGTAAATCACTTGATTTTAATATGTTAACTTGATCATATTAATGATATTGTTAGTCCTGAACACTGGCCTCAGTATCTCTTAGCCAATAAGAGGAAATAGTTTGAGGAAAAGGAAAATGGTTTATTTTATTGACAAATGGGCTGGGCAACAGACTCAGGTCTGAAAGACCACTGCAGTCCTGCTCTTTGGCAGGGTGCAGGAATATTTATACAAAGGGAAACAAAAGGGGAGAGATGGGCAAGACTCTGCAAAGGGGAGAGTGCAAAGCTCAGCATGGAGATGCAGCTAGGTGGGCACCTGCCTGTTTTCTCAGCAACTGTAGTTTAACTCCCCTTTCCCTGGAATGCAAGACAAACCTGTCAAACAAGGAAGAGAAATTACAGGGAGCAGGGAGAGACAAACTAGCTAATGTTTATCTGAGAGACCAGTCCAGTCATAAAAAAGACAAACTTGTCAAGACAAACTTGCTAATGCTTATCTGAGAGACCAGTCATTTGTAACTGCATCAATATGAGCTTTATGTTTACATTCAAAGAAACCAAGTCCACATAAGACTAAGCAAAGTTAAAACAATTTTATATATTTTGACTTTTGGAATTTTATCTATGACAAAATTACAATTATATATTTTAGCTATTGTAGCCACAAACCATATTTTTTTTAAAATTTTATAATAATTTATTTTTACATATTTTTCTGCATTTTTTTTTTCATCTTAGTTGCGATCCCCGCGGGTTTCCCATCACCAAATCACCCATGTGCCATCACCATAGTCCAGTGCATTTCCCTCCCCACACACGCCACAAACAGTAATTTATAAAAGCATCCAATATGCTTTAGATATCTTGACTTTAAGAAAGGCTAAAATTTCTCTTCCATTGTAATGTATTCAAAAGCTTAAGATGTCATCTCAATAATCTAATGTCCGCTTTACAAACTTGTCTCACTCATGTACAATTTGTACTTTCTACTATGTAATTTTCCCCCTTTCTGTGAATTGCATGCACTTTATAAATAGAAATTTTTATTTAGCCACCTTATCATCAAGTACAAAAATCCCTATTATATCATTGTTGATCATGAGACTATTTTTCCATTAAAGCAAAATACCAATATGTTAGTCAGTTAGTGGCAATATTTATTGAATATTTATTCATCTTTAAATAAACATGGCAAGTACATGCAATTGAGGAGCTTGTCTTCCATTGTTGACTCTTATACTTCAAATTGAATTATATAGTGTCTAGCAACATGCACACTCATTATGCATTTGGCATTCACTGTTCCTCTGTAGCTGGTAGCTGGGTGTTTTCCTTTTCACCATAATCTCAAATCTGTTGACATTTAAATACTGTACTCAAATGGAAATTCAGAATATTTTTTTGACTTGGGAATTGAAGACACCCAGCAGTTTTTAAGATGTTTTATTTAGCTTTAATCTGATGGATTTTTTTTTCTCGTAGTTTTTTTTTTTTAAGATTTATTTATTTATTGATACAGAACTGGGGTACAAGTGAGAGTTGCACGGGAGTGAGAGGCTTCACCAGAGACAGAGTGGGGAGCAGAGCAGGCTGGCTAATGAAGTACACTGCTGAGGGGAGCAATGGGTGGGTCAGGAGAGGTCTGCCATGCCATGTGGATCACCTCTGGGGCAGGCGGGGATTGAACTCATGTTGAAGTGGCTTTAGCTTCTTAGTGCTGTGCTTTAACCTCTGCCACCAGGGAGGACCCTTTTTTCTTATAGTTTATTGCTTAATTTTGGTAGTGGTATCTTAACTTTTCAGAGGTCAGAGAAAAATTTTAGGGATTTAAAGGATGTAATAGATTTTCTGGCAGGATTCAAATTTAACCTTCAATATATGAAGTAGTTTAAATTTGCAAGCATTTAGAGATAGCTACTATTTGATGGTTTTAATGTTTCAACCAAACAATTACCAAAAATAAGTTATTACATATACTGAAAATGTTTTGGATTGTAAATGTATCTGTATGTATATGTAGTTGAATATATGTGATTACATATGTATGTTTAATATATAAATATGTAAAGAGTGTACTAATGCTTGCACTATATATTAATCTTGTTATAGTTGTAGTAACTTGTCTAATTATTTCTTAGCTGTATATATTGCCTTTTCATTTATTTATTTAAATAATTATTTAAATTATTAAAATATTTATTTATTTATGCTGGGGTGCAGGCCAGAGGTACAGGGGCAGTGAGAGAATTCACCAGAGAGGGGACCAAAACAGGCAAATTGACAAATAACACTGCTGAGGGGAGCAGGGGGTGGATCAGAGGAAATCTGTGGCACCATGTTGGTCTCCTCCAGTGTTGGGGATTGAACTAGCCCTGAAGCTGCTGCAGCTTGCCTGCAATGCTGCACCTTAGCCTGTTGCGCCACCAGGGAGGGCCTGTACATATATTGCTTTATTCAGGGGCCTAGATTGTTTTTCATGAATTCCTTATCTAGCCAG
The DNA here is from genome assembly GCF_000260355.1 of Condylura cristata. Taxonomy (NCBI): domain Eukaryota; kingdom Metazoa; phylum Chordata; class Mammalia; order Eulipotyphla; family Talpidae; genus Condylura; species Condylura cristata. The sequence continues at coordinate 62,074,214 of NW_004567107.1, read as the reverse complement.
CATTCTTTAACAGAGAATTCAATTAAGAACTTTAATTAACAGATGATTTAACTTAAGAAACCTGAGCTTGGAAATTCCCTTTCCTCATAAAACCTCATTTAAATGATACCTTTATGTTGGAGAGGAAGCTACGTCTTAGCTTCTAGACTAAAATGGCTACAGTTTTGGTTGTTGGGGATGGGTCCATATTTTCATTGCAGTGCAATGAACATGTTTACAAACATGTTTGAAAATGAAGTAATAAACATACATTATAATTGGTAGTTATAGTGAAAGAAATAAAAAGTTTGCAAAATCTCAGAATCTTTCTCCTAAAGATGCTACCTTTGATTCTGGTGACCTGGAAAGATAAGACTATACAAAGCCATTTTGGGCTAGCAATGATCTGTTGCATACTCACACTTAGAAATGATCATATCGATTCTCAAAAACTATATTTTTCATTTAGTTTCAGGAATACTGCCATTCAGTGACAAAATATTCAATTTCTGAAAAGAAAAATTAAATAGCAGATAGTTATACTAGCTCTAAAAGTGAGACAGAAATCTGTCTGGGGTTGGCCCTGGCATAAGGGGTTAAGTCTCAGCACTATGAAGCTGTCCACAGCCACTACAGCAGGAGTTCCATCCCCAGCCAGGGAGGTGACCCAGATGGTGCAGCAGATCTCTCCTCACCTGCCCACTGCTCCCCTCAGCAGTGTATTTCAGTCAAGCTGCCTGTTCTGTTCCCTACTCTTTCTCTGGTGAATCCTCTCACCAGAGAATCCCCCAGTACCTCTGGCCTGTACCTCAGTTCTTATATGCATAAATAAATAAACATTTTAAAAAAGAGAAAGAAATCTGGCTAGGAGAATGAACTCAGGGAGATTGTACAGCATTGGGATCAAAACTCCTACAGAAAAGTAGGTCAGGACCCTCCCTGGTGACACAATGGGTTAAAGCACACCACTGTGAAGCTATCTTAGCCACTGCAGCATGAGTTCGATCCCAGGCCAGGGAGGGTGACCCACATAGTGCAGCAGACCTCTCCTGATCTGTCTGCTGCTCCCCTCAGCAGTGTCCTTCAGTCAGTCTGCCTGTAACGCTCCCCACTTTGTCTCTGGTTTATCCTCTCATCCCTCTGGCCTGTACCCCAGTTCTGTATGGATAAATAAAATAAATCTTAATATATATA
>NW_004567107.1:62066690-62072941 GCF_000260355.1 Condylura cristata | reverse complement strand
TATAGAAAAGTAGGTCAGTGTCTCATTTATTTAGAATTTGGAGCTCCAAAATAGAGTGTTTCCAGCCAACAAGCAATCTTGATTTTGTCTTGAAGGCTGGGATGTCTGGTTTTGACTCTAGAATGATTACAGGAATTGTAAAGCATCATATGTATAGACAGGGATATTGTTATAGTTATTTACGTATTTATAAAAATCAAAAAACTAATTTTGAACACTGTTTATGACTCAAAATATAGGATCATGGCTCTTTTGATATATATTACTGCTCTCACCCGCCACCAAGGCAACGTAATATTCCATCATAGTCCAACAAATTCCCTACATACCCTGTTTAAGGTTTGTTACTGGTTTGGTTTTGTCTGGCCATTTATTTTTGTTTATCCATAATCCATATTAAGTACAACCATCCAATATTTATCTTGTAATATCTGATTATTTCTGTTAGCATAATCTCCTCCGGTTCTGTGTTGTTGCAAATAACAGTTCATCTTTTTTTTTTTTAAAGGATGTGAGTGGCATATCATTATGTAAGTATATAGTTAGCTCACATCTCTTAATCTCCTACTCCGTTGATGGGCTCATAGGTTGTCTCCATAACTTGGATATTGTAAACAGTGCTGTGCTGCAGTCAACATAGGAGTGTTTATACCCTTTCAAATTAGTGTTTTTATATTCTATGGATGCATACTTAGGGGTAAAATTTCTGGGTCATGTGGTAGATTGATTTTTAATATTTTGAGAAACCTCCAACTATTTCTCATGGGCCTGGCCTGGTCTACATTCCTATCAGCAGTGTCTGCATATTCCTTTCTCTTCACGTCCTTGCCAAGACCCTTTGTTTCTAGAGTTTTTTATATAGGCCAATCTTACAGGTGTAAGATAGTATCTAATTGTGTTTTTTATTTGTAGTTCTCTGATGATAAATGAAGAACTTTTTTTTTTCATCTGCTTGTTGGCCATCTGTATATCTTCCTTGGAGAAGTTTCTATTTAGCTTTTCTGACCATTATCAATTGGGTTGTTTTCTTTTTGCTCAGATGTATGAGTTTTGTAGACCTTGGCTATCTTGTTAGATATATGATGTGGAATTTCTGTCATTCAGTAGCATTTCTTTTGATTTTAGTGATAGTTTCTCTTTTAGAAGCTTTTTAGGTTAGTAGCAGTTGTTACATTCTCTTGCTTTTAGAGATGAATCCACAAAGACATCACTGAAGCTTATGTTGTGGAGTATTTAAATTTCTCCTAGGTATTTTGTGATGTTAACACATATCTATAAGTCTTTTATCTATTTTCAATTAGTTTTTTGATATGGTGTAAAATTGTGTTCTAGTTTTATTATTTTGCATGTGAGTGTCCAGTTTTTTCAATAGCATTTATTGGCACAGCTTTTCTTGTTTCTGTATCTTGTCATAGATGAACTGTCTTTCTAAGTGTGGGCTTGCTTCTGGGATTTCACTTCTATTGCAATGGACTGTATGTAATGCTGAAGTTATGAGACATGAGCGTTATAGTGAATTATACCTTTCTGGACATCAAATGTTTAATTTTGCTAAGACTTTTACCAAGCAAAGTTGGTAGTACTGTGTATTTCCTTGTGGTAAGTATGAAGTCCCTAACCTTGGCAGAACATGCAGCACACAGAGTTTTCTCTTAACTTTTTATCACTATCATGTAATGCATGATATTACAGTAATAACTGTAAGTTATATTATTTTCAGTTCACTTGGTTGTACATGTTTTGCTAAGACAGATTTCCATTGTATCACCTTATATATGTAATAGAACTGATAATATTTTGTGTAATAATATTATTGTAATTTCCTGGATTCCAACACTGTTATTCCACACATTTTTGAGTCACTGGAATTTGTTTTCTTGGTCTCTCATCCACCAAACTTTTACTGGGGTAGTACTTCAGAGGGATATCTCTGATGAAAAGGCATGGTCTCTGACCTAATGTTAATAAACTCTTTAAAATATAAGGAAGGTGATGTATTTCTGTCACAATCACATGTGTTTTTAAATACTACCTGTGAAAAAGGTTGACAAGTAATATAATTTTTGTTGAAAGACCCTTGATAACTCAGCTCTGGAATTTTCTTCCCTATTAATATGCTTAACATTCAATGAGAGGTGACTGAAAAGGGTCATTTAATGAAACAGATTTCACTATAAGGGAAAGCATTTTATATATATTCAAACTCTGTTTTAACATTGTTCTATATAAATCTTTACCATTTATATTGCCATAGAGTTACTCGAAGTGTTGTAAACTAACATGAGTTTGTGTTTCATTAATTCAGTTTCATAAATAAAAGTATCTTCTATAAAAGTGAATTGGGGCAATTTTCATAAATACATATTATTAAATATTTAGCTGGTGGTAATTTGATAAAAATTTATGTTCTCTATTATCTGTTTTTAATGGTGTTTCCATCTGGAGTTTAATCATTATACAGTAGATTTTCTTTTCCTTTAAAATTAAGAATGCATATGTGAAACTGAAATAATGAAATGAAATGGAATTGAAATAATGTGCTTTTCCTTTTCTCTATAACTCCTTGTATCCTCATACAGACACACACACTCTTGCTGATATAATGCATGTTGCAAGAAAATGCTAAGTTTGACAATGTATAAAGAGATAAGTAGGCTATAAATGTAAAAATAGGATTTAGTATAAGTAACATAGATATAAATTTGGGTGAATATATGTACCCATCAAATTGGTCAATTTAGACATGTGACAATAATTGTATCAATAAAATAGACATAGAGCCCAATGACAAATTTAGATACTTCACCAGATTCAGAAGAGATGGTGTCAGAGGTGGCTTCTAGCTTTGTCCTAGAATGATCATCTAATAGTTAATCAGATAGACACAACTCTCAGTGAGCCCTATAACCCTGACATAATGGGAACGCATCTTGGGGAGTAGAGAGCAACACGACCTTTGTCAGAAGGAACACAAAGAAGATACATGCTTCATTGAATAAAAAATTGGTAAAGACAAATGCCTGGAGACTGAGGCCCATGGTGCCATCACCGCTGGACTGCAGCTCAGCTAGGGCCCCTCAGGAGGTGAAAACTAAACTGTGTGGATGGAGGTGCAAACCTTTTGTTGAAATACATGTATGAGAACCTGAGAATGCTTTGCACAGGCCAGGGAGCACCCCAAGGAAAGGAATGAAGGCTATGTCCTAGATTGCATTTCTCCTCTCTATACCTCTGCTCTGCTACTGACCATGGATAGCACACTGACACCCTGTGGGCTGCAAGTCTGGGGTGTAGAACTCCAGCAAGGAGGGAGATCAGCAGGGTCACAGACATGACCCAGGTCCCCCCACCACTGCACCACTAATAGGGTCCCTTTACCCCCTTCTTCCAACAGAAAATAGGTTTACAATAGAAACAGAGCTCTAAAAACTAAAATCCAGTAAAACATAGTACCAGTTGCTGAAAAGTAGAAGTTCAATTCTTTAAATTACTGCTCTAGAGACTTAAAAAAAATGAAATTCTAAAATAACAAGATGGGAAGACTTAAAAAAAAAAGATGAAAGTGCAACACGTGGTGCTTGAGACCTCAGGGATATGACATTGCGAAGAGAGAAAAACTCTTCAGAATCCTGTTACAGAAGGTTCTTCAGAGAAGATTTTAATTTCTTATGATGTAGACTTTACAGTGCTGTAATCAGAAAAAAATGAGAAATGGAGAAAAAGGTGAAAAAAAAAACAAGACAGAGATATTCAAAGCTAATAATAAAATTCAGAAAAGCAAATGAATGACAGAAATAGAAATTGAAGCTTTAAATAAGAAAAGAGATTTAAGGTATAAAATCTTTATTAGGTGACATAAAAATTTCAGAAGAAAGCTATGGAAGTGGAATACATCAAATGTAGACTCAAAATTGTGACCTTAAAGATAATAATGCTGTCATTTTAAATGAGAAATTATACATCATGAGCTTACTAGATATTCATAGGTACCTGTACCTCCCCCAGAAGATTAGTACACATTCTTAGTGCATGACATTTTTGAGGTTAGAGCACATGTTGATACAAAAAAAAAAAATCGAAATAAGTTCATGAAAACTGAAATGACATTAAGTTTTTTTTTCTGATCACAATGGTATTAAATGAAAAAAAATTAACCACAAACACATACAAAAAAGCAGAAGAAACTTCTGATGTGTGGAGACCAAACAGCATATTTCTGAATGACTATTGGGTTAAAAAAAAAAAAAAGGAAAATGAGAAATGAATGGAGATAAATGAAAATGAAGACACAAACTACCAGAACTTAAGGAATGTATAAATAATAGTAAGAGGGACATATATAGCAACTAAGAACCATGTGAAGCAAGAAGACTTAAATAAGTAAAAAACATCTTATACTGGGAGAAACTGGAACAAGAAGAATAAACAGCACCAAAAGCCAGTAGAAGGAAATAAATGATACAACTTATAGCAGAAATAAAGTAGCAATGAAAGAGACAGTCCCAAAAGATCAATGGAAAATAAACATGCCTTTTTGAAAAAAATGAACAAAAAAGACAAACATCTAGATAGGCTCACAGAGGAGAAAAAGGTGACACTCTAATGACAGAAGTAAAAGAAAAGTTACAATGGGTATCTCAGGAATACAGAGAAACAAATAGACTACTATGAACATCTAGATGGCAATAATTGGGTGAATTAGAAGAAATTAGAAGCATCTCACTTTCTGAGATTAAGTAAGTAAGAAATAGCATCTAAACATACCAACCATAAACAGGGAAATTGAAACAATAATCAAAATTGCCCCCAAAACAAAACACCAGGATCAGATAGTTTCACTTTCTACCAAGCATAGTTTTATCGCTACTAGTTAGAGCAAAACAGGCAAGAAAAAGACTTAATAGAAATCCAAATTGAGAAAAAATAAATAAAACTATCACTATTTGCTGATGACATGATAATATACTTAAAACACCCTAAACGCTCCACTGGAAAAGTAATTGAATATGTCATGGTAGAATGGAGACATTGTGGTCATATTCCTTAAAACAGACATACACACAGAATACATGGTTCACTCAAAGGAAGATTCAGAAGTTTCCCAACAGAGTCCCAAGACTTTCCCATTAAATACTTGTACTAAGTTTAAGAGATTGCTTCTTGGAAAGACAAGGAATAGGTGAAGGGGAACATGGTTGGATAGTAGTTAACCCATCCAGCAGAAAAGCTGGGGATCAGCTATCCACTAAATACTGATGAAGCTCTCAGGGGTAAAATGAATTTCCTTGGATGAGTTTTTTTTTTTTTATAAAGATTTATTTATTTACGTTTATAGGGACTGGGATACAGACCAGAGCTGTGGGGGCAGAGGTGAGAGGATTCACCAGAGACATCACCAGAGATAGAGTGGGGAGCAGAACAGGCAGATCTACTGAAATACACAGGCGGGGTAGAAAAGGCCTGCCATGCCATGTGGGTCTCCTCCTGAGCCAGGAAATTGAATTCATGCTGCAGTGGCTGACAGCCTCATAATGTTTTACTTCAACCTGGTGCTCCACGAGGGAGGGTCTTTTTTTCAGAAAGGGAGTATAGTCTCATATGGGTGATAGTCTGAGACCATGGACGTTGGAAATTGTGTAAATAACATAAACAGGGAAAACTCTTTCCACAACCCTTTCCCTGAAGTAAGAGATTGAAGTGTCAATAGGCAGAACCAGATGAGTCCTGTCTTGGGCCCAGTAATAGAAAGATAGTGAGGGAGAACTCACTGTTCCTCTGGAAAGTGTCAAACGGGTACACAGCATTTTCTCTTAGATGAGAAGTAGCAGTGGTGGAGACTACTCTTGTAGTCACTGTGAACAGTCAGAGCTGGGCAATAGGGCTACACTCTGATAGGGCACTTACTGCCTTCCAGGCCCAACTGGTCCACAAGCATGAGCTTTGAGGGCCAGATTTAGCTTTGCTATATCTGGAGATTTAAGTTTCACAGACCTGGAACATAAAAGAGAAGCAGGAAGGTATGGTAGGAAACAGGGACTACTGAAACACCAAAAAGAGTTTGCTCATTTTGTGCGAGTGAGAGGGAGAGGAGGCAGAGGTGACAAATCTCATTCTTCAACAGAATTGAGATTCAAAATTTAAGCCCTGGGCCTTCCCTGGTGGCACAGCAGGTTGAAGCACAGCACGAAGAAGCTAAAGCCACTTCAGCTAAGTTCGACCCCCAGCCCTGGAGGTAATCCACATGGCACAAC
>NW_004567107.1:62015910-62066064 GCF_000260355.1 Condylura cristata | reverse complement strand
CAGGAGAGGTCTGCCACACCATGTGGTCACCTCCGGGGCTGGCGGGAATTGAACTCATGCGGAAGCGGCCCCAGACTCTCAGTGCTGTGCTTTAACCCGCTGAGCCACCAGGGAGGGCCCCCAGATAGCTATTTAATTGAAATTAAACTGGCAGAAGAAAGAACTCCAAAATTAGAAGTCTCAAATATACAAATCACTCAATTAAAAAAGAGAAATAAGACATGGGGAAAATGAAGAAACTCTGAGAAATAGACACAATTAGAGATACTACAGAGGCTGAAGAAATGGACAGAATCTTTATAGTTAAGTGCCTGAGAGTGTACACAAGCTCATAAAAGACTGCTTTTTAGATATATCTATTGCTAAGTAAGGCATAACCCCAATAGTAACCACTAACCAAAAATCTAGAGTAGAGACTCACAGATGGAACAAATAAATTGATATAACCACTTGGAAAAGCCATCCAAATGAAACAGCATAGAGAAACACATGGAAAAAGAAATAGCAGATCAAGCAGCAATATTTACCTAGTATATATAAAAACACACATCATGTATGTATATTTTACACAAAATACATATATTATACAACATATATTGCATACACAAGGCACAACATACATAATTGAAGAGTGCTTTTATGTATATTAGATAAGCACATATATGTGCTTATATGTATATATAAAGATTAACACTAGGTAAGTGGCCTGAACTTAGAGAATGACAATTTGGGTTAAAAAGTTCAGGATCTGGCCCTCCCTGGTGGTGCAGCGGGTTGAAGCACAGCACTGTGAATATAAAGCCGCTTCTGCATGAGTTCGATTCCCGCCTGCCCGGGAGGAGACCACATGGCGTGGCAGACCTCTCCTGACCCGCCCGCTGCTCCCCTCAGCAGTGTACTTTGTTGATCTGCCTGTTCTGTTCCCCACTCTGTCTCTGGTGAAGCCTCTCACCGCCCCTGAGCCTCTGGCCTGTACCCCAGTTCTGTATGCACAAATAAATAAATCTTTAAAAAAAAAAAAAGTTCAGGATCTGTATGTGTGCACAGGAGACTCATTTAAAACTGAAATTTTTAAATTCAAACTTAAAATGCAAAGTTAGAGTAATGCAGAGAGAAAAGCAGGAGCTGCTATTCTCTTACTGGATAAGTTAGACAATTTAGTCAAAACAAAAAAGAAAAGAAAAAGATAATCACAGACAAATATGGACGCTATATCATTAATGATCAAGTGCCCAATTCATCAATAAGATATTATTGATATTTTTTGACAAAAATATAATCATCATTGGAAACCTTAATAGACCAGTCATCCAGACAGAAATTAACAAGGAAATAAACGTCTTAAATTAAGATGGATATAGTGGACATTTAGAGAGTTTTCCATTTACTTCCTACCAAATGAATATCAAGTGCACATGGAACATTTTCAGGAGTAAATCATATACTGGGTCACAAAACATGCCTCAGAAAATACAGGAAAAGAGAAATTTTACCAAGCATCGTTTCAGGTCACAACTGCATAAAGCCAGAAAATAACCACAAGAAAGAATCCTGAAATAATCCAAAACTTATGAAACTAAACAAAATACTTGTGAACAAATCCTGGGTAAATTGAAAAAAAATGAAGAAGAAACCAAAATACATGGAGAGACTAATGAAAATGGAGAGAACATAAATCCTGTGAGATGTTCTAAAAGCAGTATTACTAGGAAAGTTCATAGCAATACATCCCCATGTGAAAAAGGAAAGACATCAAACTAACTCTTCAACTGAAAGAACTAGAAAAATTAGAGCAAATGTATCAAAAAAAAATCAGGAGGAGGAAAGAAATAATAAATTAGAACAAAAGTGAAATAGAAAACAAAATGGCACCTTAAAGATCTGTCAAACCAAGAGTTGGCTCCTAGGAAAAATTAAAATAAATAAATAAATAAATGAGCTCTTAGCTAGGCTTATAAGAAAGGAAGAGAGAAAACCTGAGTAAATAGAGTCAGAAGTGAAAGAGGCAAAAGGTACCTCAGTAGATACCTCAGAATGCAAAGGACTGCAAGAACCTACTATGAAGCAAAACTAAACAAGTGGGAATAAATCAAACTAAAATGCGTTTGTACCTCAAGAAGCCATCACAAATACCAAAAAAAAAAAAAAAAAAGCAGTATACAGAATGAGAGAAAGTATTTGTGAATCACATAACTGAAAAGGGCATTATTTTCAAAGTATGTAAGATACTTACATGATACAATAAACTGGCCACACAATCAAAAAATGGGCCAAAAACCTAATTAGATGTTTTAAAAAGATGTTTAGATGGCCTATGTGAGGAATTGTTCACCATTATTTATTGAAAGAGAATACAAATCAGAATCACATTTAAATATCACTTTAGCCTATTGAGAATGCTCCATATCAAAAATACTGGTGAATATGTAGAAATGAAAACTTGTCCTATTTGTAGGAGTGCATGTTGGTGCAGCCACTAAGGAAAACAGTATGGATAATTTTTAAGAAAATAAAATGGAAATACCATATAATCCAGCAATATCTTTTTTAGGTATTTACCCCTCCTCCCATTCTGAAAATTCCAGTACTAACGGTCTATGTATCTCTGTGTTCATAGCAGCACCGTCCACAAACATTTGTCTGTTGACAAAGCAAATGGAAAAATTGTGGACTATATACTTGATGCAATTCTATTCAACTGTTAAAGGTGAAATATTGCCAGTTGGAACAAAATGAATGGACCTTGAGATGTTTATTTTAAGTGAAATAATCAGAAAGTGGAAAACAAGTATCAGATGGTTTCTCTTATTTATGGAATACACATAACCAAAAATGTATACATTGGCAAAATGCAGCAAAAACAATTCTTGGACTTAGTGAAAAAAATTTACTGGTTACCAGAGGAAAAAGGATGAGAGGATGGAGATTATGGAGAAATAAATAGGGTATTATGGGAATGGAAATAAATAGGATATTATGGGAGTGGTTATGTGTACATGTAGAAGATTAAAAATATAACCCCAAAATTAAAATAATAGAATAAATAAAATTTAAAAATAATTGAAACAATAAAGCAGTACAGTTAGTAGCTTGGGTATACTCAATTTAGCAAAATTGGTTGTTTCTTTATGTATGCAGTGAATTAGAAAGAGAAAGAAATCAAGAAAACAATCCTATTTACTGTTACATCAAAAATAATTAAATATGTAGGAATCAACAGAGAAGTGAAGGAGCTCTACAGTGAAAATTATAAGACATGTATAAAGGAATAGAAAAGGACACAAAGAAATGGAAAGTCATTTGGAATTTTGTAATGGTATTTAGGGTTTACATAATGTGCCATCTACTACAAATAGGCTATCATCAGTTAATACCTGTATGAATCTCTTAAAAGTTCAAATTTTTTTTCCCCTTTGGAAAAGTATCTTTTAAATTCTTCTGCCTGTATTTTCACTGGATTGTTTATTTTGTTTTGCAGAGTCCTGTAAGTGCTTTGTATACCTTTGTGATCAGTTACTTATCAGTTGTATGGAGTGCAAAAATTTTCTTCCAGTCAGTAGGTTGTCTCTTTGTTTTGGTTAATATCACTTTTGTCATACAGAAGCAATACTGATTTTATTGATTTAATTCCAGCTATTCATCTTTTCATTAAATTTCTTTGCTTTAGGGGATGAGTCTCTAAAGATGTTAATGAGATACATGTCTTGTATTTTACCTATATATTTTTCTATATGTTTTATGGTTGCAGGTCTTATGTTCTGTTCTTTTATCCATTTTGAGTTGAGTTTTGTGCATGGTGTGAGTAATAGTCTAGTTTTATTCTTTTGCTTTTATGGTGGTCAAGTTTTCCCAGCATCATTTATTGAAAAAATCTTCCTTTTTAATTGCATAGTCTTTGCTCCTTTGTCAAAAACTAGTTGCTCTTGTATGTTTGGCTTTATTTTGGGGCTTTTTATTGAGTTCCCATAGTCTGTATGTCTGTCTTTGTTGTAGTACCATACTGTTTTATTTATTATGTTTTATACTATAGTTTGAAGACTGGGAGTGTGATAATCTCCATTTTCCTTAACAGTGATTTAAAATATATATAAATAAATAATTGAAAAGTTCAAATTTATTGAGTACTCCTTGCTATTTAAATTATTCTTGCTATATCTTTAATCATATTTTAACCCACATACAATATCGATTTAGATTTCCTCACATATTTATTCATACATATGACCATGCTTTCATCTTGGCTCACTTTCCTTCTCCCTATCACTTTGATGCTTCATTGATTCTGGTCTGTGGAAAAAAGTTTCTCTTGAGTTTTTGTTTGTCTTGTAAATACCTTTCTTTTGCCTCCATTTTAAAGAATATTCACATACCATTACATTTATAGGTTGCCAGGAGTTTTCTAATTTGGGGATCTGTTTTTATTTTATATTAAGTCCTTAGATTTTAATGTTCTGGTGGTTTTAGTTGAAAGTCTGGGATCTTCACCAACTGCCTGTAATCTTAGAGGATCCTGAACTTAAAGTATTTTCCTCAATCTGTGACAGTTTAGAAGCTTCCACTTTCTTTGCAGCATCTCTCAGTTGCTGCAAGGGTAAAATCTATATTAAATGTTAGATAACTTTTTCTGAGTCTTCCTTATTTCTTGATTTTCTAAATTCATCAATGCCCTGGAACTTACCATTTATCTTCAGTTACATTTCCTTTCTTTCACTTTAATTATTTTTTTAAAAACATTTTTATTTAATTTTACAGCATAGCTGTACTGAAATAAGCTACTTCACTATTATCAATTATGCCAAGATGACAGCAAAAATCTTTTCAAACATGTAACTGTCTATCTTTTATTTACACTCAAATATTTCCCTTTCCCCCCCTTTTCATTAGTGGGCAGCAATAACTCTACTAATCTTTATTGGTATATGTGATAGAATAACTTCAGGACATCACTGAGTTTATCACTAAGTAAGCATTTCAAAGTTAATAAGAAATATTCATTTTTAAATAATAACATTCACATTTGTTAAATTTGTACAAGCATGACAAATATATGTCAGTTTACATATAGACACGTAATTTAACAGGTCACTGAAAGACTTTTATCTTTGCTTAAACACATACTATAAATAACATCTCTAAATAATGTCTTGAACATTATTTATCATTATTTTACATTATTAATATCATTATTTTAATTTTTGTAAGCCCCTCATTTTTTTCTCTTTACCATTGATTCATAGCTAATCAGAGATTGTACCCTCAAATTAGAAGACACAGTAAATATGTGTAAAATTGTTATATAATAAGATGTCCCTTTTATAATTCAGTTAAATGTTATTTTTCTAAATCTTAAAAGGGGAAACCAAAAATCTATACATATTCACTAAATATTGTTAAAACAGTTAAAATGTACAGTGAATACTTCTTGTTCCTATTTTCATTCCTTAAATTCAGACTCTTTGAGATGGTTATGTGTTGTCTTTTAACTCAGAAAAGGATTATTAAGCCTACCAATTTCTGTTCTACATGCTAAGAAAACAATAAAGAGGCAATTATCACTACACTTCTTTTTTTGGAACTTGTAATCCAAGGTACAGGGTGAATACTATTTTATATTTTGATTTATTGGAGAGCTGAAATCAAAATATGGTTTAGTGGGATCATATTTTTTATTATTGAAGGATAAAAATATACAAAATGATATTAGTTTCGAGGTATAAAAATAGTGATTCAAGATCTGCATGTATTATAAAGAGACCTCCAATATAAATCCATTACTATTTGTCACCATATAAAACTCAGACAATAACATTGATTTTATTGATGGTGCTTTACATAGAGTACTATAGCTTACTTATTTTAGATCTCAGAGCTTGTACTGCTACTAAGATCATCTTAGCACTGAATAAATTTTGTTTGATTAAAGGACTTCTCCAAATAAAATAAAATAAAATTTAGAGATCAAATAACCAATCTTTTAATTTTAAAAGATCGATAACCTGCAGTAAGCTTGTCACAGAAGATATCAAGATATAAACTCAATTCTCATATTAATTATCTATTTTAAGTAGTGAGAATTTCATCTTGAAAATTATTAGTCTCATTTTTCACTGCAACATACTATACAACAAAATTATAAACTATTACATTAGTTCTACCTCAAATGCATGTGCATTTGTAGCATATAAAGGCAAACAAGAATGCACAAAACACTATTTGAAGCTGGCATTGTTAATCAAGCTGCAGATAACCTAAAGCTCTGTCAATATTAGTCATTAAAACAAATGTAATAAAAATTATTACAGCAACCATAAACTGCAGTCTTCAGCTATCAACAGATGAGGTGTAACTGAAAGTACCATTTAGAAAAGAAATGCTATAAGAGCAGATAAAAAGTCAGTACCTCTCATTTGTGTGAAATGAGAGCATGTACACTGATATGTAAGATCTGCTCAATGAGAATGAGACCTGGAATAGGCAGGAGAAATATTTTCCTTTATGTTTTTGACTTTTTACCTAATTTTCATGTGCATTTTAGAAACAATAAGATTACAGGAGTGAATGTAGGAGAAGATAACTGACCATCTCTTTATACTTAATAATGCAAACATTCATTGAAAGATATATGGAATTCCTTAATCATAGCACATGGGAAAATAAAAGGAACAAGACATTAACATTGTATTGGTAGTATAGACTTTGATTCACAGGACTGTTTATTTAACATGTTTAACATTAGGAAAGATGCAAGGAAATACTCATTTTGGGTGTGACAGAGTTGATTTTTTTGGTACTTTTATTGCTATCAAAATTAAGTAGTTGTGCTTCTGTATATGTGTTTTGAAATCATAGTTTTCTAACTTTTTAAAATTTATGTTAGTATATGACCATTTCCTACCTCTTCTGGTAGAAAACTGTAAATAAATCAACAAAATTAAACCTTATACTCTAATTGAGGTTTATTTTTCATTTTAAGCTGAAGTAATTCCTCCCACTGTCCTTACGGTCAGCAGTGCAAATTTCTGTATTTTTCAGTTTGAAAGAGGCAAATTGTAGGTGGAGACACTGAGGACATCAAAACTAAAATGACCAATAAAAACTCAATATTGTGACTTCCATTGGTGGCTCTCTGCTATAAATTGATCTAGTTCTGAGTAGTGCTTATCCAGTTGCCACAGGACACTGTAAAATACAAACAAAAAATCCTGTATCAGAGGTTTGACCATGATGAGGAGAAATTATCTACTCTGTCTGTCCTTCCTTTGAGGACAAACAATGAGGACAAACACCTACATGTACAATAAATAAGCTTATGATTTTTCAGGGCTATATTTTAAAGGAAAATATTGCAAGAACAAAATTTTTAAAGACAATGGTATTGCGAGAAAAAATTAAAGATTTGTCTTTGAATTTATGTTTAAGCCTTTTCTTTCTTTTTAATTTATTTCTTTTTATTTCCTTGAAATACTTTTGCTTTCTTCATCCAGATATCAAGTAGGTTCTATATTTTTAATATCATTTACACTTTTTAAAGTGTCAAGAAAATATTAATTGCTAGTTTAGCATGAAAAAGCAACAAGTGAAAAGTATATTGTGCACTGTGGTAGTATATAAATCCATATTAATACATTAATATTAGTTAATTATTAATTTTACAAAAGTAGAGGGTCATTAAGAAAACATATTAGCTGTAGACAAGTGAGTTAGTGAGTTGCACCATTAATCATGATTTATAATTGTCAATAAATCTCTCATTGTCTAAATATTTTACTACCATTCATTATTCATTCATTCACTCATTCAGTTTTTCATTTATCAAACAATGCATGTTTCTGACCACGGGTCAGGTACTAGGCCAGGTGTTTGCCTTTTCAGTTTTTGTTTGTTGAGATAGCTATTTTAGGGTATTTTGTACCTATGTATGACTCATACATTTTCATTTTAATACAAGAAAAAAAATCCAGGCATTCCCTGAAAATGTTCATAATACATGGCCATAATACATGGTCTTTTTTTTTTTTTTTAACATGTGGTGTTTGTTTATTTTTAGTGTATGCTATACTTTGGAAAATTTCATTTAGCTAACAGATAACCAAAGACAAAATTTCTGAGTAAGATTACTGTGATGCACATTTATGTTGGAGGTAAAATTGTTTTCGGGGAAAAGCACAAGGACAGTGTTACTCAATGCATGACAATATTGCAAGTTTTGATATAAGTTTTTTCCTATTCATTCCATTGCAGGGCTTGTTTGACTCAGAGGTCAGTGAGTTTACAACTTAAAAAACAACTTAGGATGAGACTTCTTCAGACATATGTCACCATACCGTAGGCATGTGTAGTCTTCTACCGTAATCCTTTGGGCTCCCTCCCTCCACTTTCCACTGCCTCCTCTCTAAGCCTTAACACTACAGACAGATTTCTAAGTTTTTAAATGTGGTATATAAAGGATAAAAATCAAAGGTCAGCCAAAGCTAAAATAAATGACTTTTAAATACTGTAACATTTATACTCTCTTGTTTTTGAATATTGCATGATTATAAGTTCTTTCCTGTACAAAGATAGTCTTTTTTGGTTTATGAATCTCTATTTCTGTTTCATCATGTTATAAATCTATTATTGATTCGTATCTGCATTATTATTTTTTTCTGTTCATCAGACATGTACTCAGCTATGACACTATCAATGAGGCGTGGCATCTTCTTAAAATGGCATTCACAGCAAGAGGGCACTCCTTATTTCTCTTTCTTGCCTTGTTATTCACCAGACTTCCATTTCTCCTGGGTACACATTTTATTTCCCTTAGGAGACCTTATTGGGTCTCATGGACCCAGGAGGTGAATATACTACCAGTGAATACATGGAGACTTAAATACAGAGGCTTATTACCAAACACCTGAAACCACCCACCTGAGACAGAATCTTGAATCTACTGACAGTTGGTTGTACAAATGTGATCATTGTACAAGCAAACCTCTTGATCATTCAATGTTTTAATCTTAAAATGAGGGTAGTAATGATATCTTCCACATAGGAATGATGTGAGTTTTAAGAAGTTATACTCCTCTCCTTTTTTTCTCTCCTTTACCTGCCCTTGCTCGTCTCCTTTCTGTTCCCCTTCCTCTTATGTGGGTTACTAAATATGTTTAGGAATACAGACAGAACAGCTTCTATTTTTTTATAACAGGGAAGTAATAAGAACTCAGAATCACATCTGTTTTTTTCCATTTTTTATTGAGGAACAATGGTTTAAAATACTGTATATGATTCAGAGGTATAGGTTCAAACCTCTTAAGATGCGTGTTATTACAGCAGCAACACTAACCATACCTCTGCCTTACTCCCTTGGGTTCTCAATTCTGCAGGCAATCTGGAAATTTTATGAACTCACTTTCAGTAGTAACTCAAATAATGTGAATCAAAGAACTTTAATATGAGCTAATCATAAGCTAGAAGTTTTGTCACAGGGCAGTGGTAATAAAGCTAAGACAAATGATAATATGGTAATGTAAACCATCTTTACCTCAAAACATATAACTTGTAGAAAAGGAGAAGATACATTAGAATAATTTGCATCTCAGAAATCATTTGAAATATTCAAATAAAAAGCAACATTTTTTAATTAAAAGTTCTTTTGAGTTATGAGTTATGGACATTATTTCTTCAGGATGGCAGTTGATAGTGAATAAGAAGTAAGTAGGACAGATTTAATATTAGTGAGTGGCAAGGGTAAGCAGATGACTATAATAAAACTATGTGGAACAGATCTCTGAAGGCTAAGTGAGGAAACACTTTCATTTATAGGATATTAAAATGAATGCATATTTTAGTTTTATCACTTTTCAGTGTGCGTTAGTACAATATCCATAGGCTAGTATTTTGAAGTATTGTTTATGAATTTAATGATATAAAATTTGGGGAACAAACAGATTTTTCTCAAATAGGATGCTTGGTGATGTCTTTACAAGAATAAAATAATATAGAGTGGGAATAAATTTCTTAGGATAAAGGAGTTAGAGAATAACCCTAGAGTCTAGATCATTGAAGGACAAAATGTATGGCTTTCCTATGGTTTTGTTTCTAGTGCCTAGCACATACCTAGAACCATAACATGGTAAACATACAACATTTTTTTTTGCATTTTATATAATATATATATATATATATATATATATATATACACACTCACATATATGTATAAGATGGCAAATATCTTCATAATAATTTCTCATATTTTTATTGTAGAATAGGAAATTGATTTTTTATGATATTCATGCATTCAAATTCACTGCAGATAATTCTTAATCATCATATTCTACCACAGGAATTATTGTTTTATTAGTATATTAAGCTGAAGTATTTATATTTCTAGCAACTTAAACTTGCTTCTAGTTGACTTGGTGTTCTCTCTAATTAAAGCTTAATAGACATACAGTTTGGGATTTGAAAATAGGGTTTTCAGAGTGTGTCTCAAACATGCATTTTATTCTGCAAAGGTTGATATTTGAAAGTCTAAAGAAAAAAATTTTAGAGCATTAATTTTAGAAGACTAGAGTCAGAGATTTTCAATGAACCATAAAGTAGGAAGGTTAATACCATTCTCACCCTAGGAAAGAGATTGCAACCTTCTGAGACTGGGAGGATCAGAGAGGCAGAGTCGGACAGAATGGAAGCCAGCCTGTTACCTGCCTGCAATCATAGTACCTGTTGCCCTAAGTGCTTTGAATGAGAACTCTTTAGAAACCCAATGACCTACTAGCTGTAGTATGTTCTGAGAGGCTATGTTCTGAGACGCTGAAGTCCTCCTTAAATAGATATACATACATATTTACATAGATATATGTGTATATATGTGTATAAACATGTATATATACACATGTATGATATAATTTGGTTATAATTTTCAATTTATTTCTGGCAACATTTTTCTACATTGATTTTTTTCTTTCTTTTTAATTGCTTGCTTTGATACAAAATAATACTTGGAATAGAAATCCTTTTTGATTTGTGTGACTTTCGGGGGATATATAGCAAATTATTTTCTTTCTTCAACATTGTTATTCACAAGGTGAAACAATGAAACTGTGTTTAAAATCAAATATGGCTAAATGCCCTTTCATGAAATGCTTTCTATTATTTTGAAAATGGATATGGAGAAGATAAAGAGTCCATTATCAATTTTGTTATGTATTTTGCTCATGTGAGCATAATGTAATAAAATTATTGATTGAATTATAGCAATGTTAATTTCCTATTATAATTGATTAATTAGTATTCAACAAAAGATGGTATACTTGAATAATCTCAAGTGGGTGAGTCACTACTTTATCTGAGGAAATACTTCCTAAGTCATAACTGACTGGTTAATCATAGGAAGTTCACATTTAGGTTATGATTTCCAAAAATTGTTGAATTATCATATACTTCAACACTACAACTTCTGTTTGATATTTCATTGTGGTTCTCCCTGTGTGTATCCTTTCTCCCAAATTTGGTGAGCATCTTTATATATTTTATAGACTTTTTTATTTTGATTTTTATAATAAATTTTATTAAAAAATATAATAGTTGATTTTTACATATTTTTGTACATTTTCCCATCTCAGTTGCAACCCCCTTGGACTTCCCATCACCAAATCACCCATGTGCCATCACCATAGACTTCTTTACTTTGATTTTTATCAGGTAAATTGCTTACCTTCATTTTATTACACTTTTTTTTTTCTGACTTTTTATATGGTTCTTTTGTTTGGATATATTCCCCTGTTAATTCATTTTGTTTGACTTACTGTGGTGGTTTCTGTGCATTAGGCAAAATAGCCATCTCTCTCCACCCCAAAGGACATAAAGGCTATGACTCAACCCTACCTCTTATGGTGCCCTAGATCTTGGTTGTCTCTCAACAGTTGTTGTGAGTCTACCAACACCTGTCAGTGTTCCAAAGGTGAAGCTCTCAGTCAGTACCTTGATTCAGGCCTATTGGAAGTCTTACCCTCAGGCAGCAGCTTTTGAAATATGCATATATACATATATATGTATGTGTGTCTGTCTGTCTCTCTCTCTCTTTCTCTCTCTCTACTGTCCTGTGGAACTGTAGGTGTAAATCTTGCTGACCATTAGTGTTAGGGGATCTAGAAGTTCATAGGTTTCCTATAGATGATCCTGATGTAAAATGAGGGCACTATATATTTGTTAAACTTCTCTTTAGGAAATACTGGGTCTCTGGTGTTTGGCAGAGAGAGAAGACAGAGATGACATTCCTGAGGAAGGTTAAAAGGAAAAATAATAGGGAGTTAAAAGAAAAAGAAGATGGCACCCACCAGATGGCACCCATCAATCTTTATCCCAGAGAGAACTATTGGGTGCTTATAAATGTGGTTCAAATCAGACCAGCACTCTAAGGCTAGCAAATGAGCAGCTTCCACAAAAAGTTCTGGGTATCCCTAACAGAATCAGCTGTAACCTGGGTCAATGAATCTACATCACAGAAATCTTTAAGACCCATTTTTCATATTGTTACAGTCTGTGGTCTTATGGGTGTAAGCCTTGTTGGTTTTCAAATTGAATGTGTTGGGGACTTGTCTCTCAGGTCTAAAAGATGGGGTTCTCCTATAAAGAGCTTAAACTATTTGCCCCTGAAGGAGGATTTCAGGTTTTGAGTTCTCTCTCTCCAGAATATGGTTCATGATGCCAGGGGTAAGGTTTCTGGCAAAATGATATTGTACTTTCTTCTGCCTTCTTTAATGTATGTTTTTCTAGATTGTCTAATTCACAGGAGTCATTCAAAGTTTGGGTTTTTTTTTCAGAGAAAATTGTTCATCTGTAGCAGTAGATGTGTTCATGCGGTGAGGTGAGTTCTAGATCCTCTAACATGGTCATCTTGTATAGGACCTTATCTACAGACTGTTGAATGTTACCTTGCAACTCCCTGTCTGATGTGTAATGTTACTCTGTCATGAATGGCCACAGAAATCCTGACTTTTGATCTTTTTTGAACTTACTATTCATTTTACTCTAAGCACATTTTTCTGCTTTATTCTCTTAGCACACTATTTCACTTTAATTTATCTTACATATTCCTTACTTACTATTCCCTGCATTTTCTTTAACAAATCTATATGAGGCAGTTGTCCAGATCTTCTCTAATAGAATCTGATCTTACTGTAGACCATACATTGTGAGGAGTAGGAGTGTTGCCACCTGGTATATTATGAGGCTTCCCTAAGGGTGTTCACGTTGGAAACACAATTGTGCTTTACTTAAAGACATAGTTACCTTTTGTTTTTCATAACCATCATAGTGAAACTATGGGAAAGCAGATATGAAAGGGAAACTCTAAAGAGAGAAAAACAAACAGTATGATATGATGAAATTGACTAGCGGCAGAAGTATTATGAAGATAATATCTCACACAAGAAATTAGTGGTTTGGATAACTGCACAGATTGCTTAAAGTTCAGCCAGGCTCCATTCTTTGTAATGAGGTGATTGAATGATTCTGTAACACTTTGGCACCCACAAGTGACATGATTTGCTAGTTCTTCCATGGAATGACAGAAAATGATATAATTATTTGTTTACTCCTGTCCTTCAATGTTTCACTCTGTAATTGCTTTTTTGTCATTTAATTATGTAATTATCCTATTCACTTAACATTAATGTGACACTTATACGGTGCTAGATATACCATTAGAGTAAAACAAATATTTATTCCTCAGTAGTTCTTGGTTTGGTGGGAATAAAAACCAATAAAAACAATTCCATTTTTTAGTGTTCTAGCTGATGCATGTATTTATCTTTTTATAAAATGGCTAGAACAATAAAAGCAATCTGATTGTTGGTGCTTTTGGTAAAGAATTTTAGGATTAACTAAATATAAGAAAAGTCATAGCAGAATCAAAATCAGCCTGTTGCTGCATTGGTGGTGTGATGCTTTTCCTTCTGCAAATCAGAATAACAGTTCACCCATTACTCAATATCGCACAGATTTTTTTATGTATCTGTAAAAGATCCAAACAACATAAAAAACAACCTATCAGCACCTTGATATGAACACATTAAGAGTTGCAAAAATGTAAATTGTTTTGTGAACCCAAGAATGGAAAGCCCTTCTTCCCTTATTTTTATGATTTGGAAAAGTTAGCAATGCAAAATCTGTAACAGGAGATGTTGTTAAACAAAATTAAAAACCAAGCTAAGCATTAAAAGCATATTTATCAGAAATACTGATAGCTTTAAAAGATATAATGCTTTATAAAACAGAACACCATTGGCACCTTAATTCTAATGCAAATTTATAAATAATTAGTAAAATGTAAATACAAACGACAAAACCACTGTGAGACATACTAGTTAATGTAATGAATAACTGAAGAAATTCGGGTTTTAAAATGAGATATTTTCACATATTTAATTGTGGATATATTTTTAAACTTGGACATTCATCACATGTCTATTCTTATATTTAGGAATGGATATTGACACAATATGAAATAATTAATTGCTACTTTTAGTAAAGTACAACTAAAAACATCCTACATATTGAATAGCTTTGGAAGGTTTACATAAACTTGTATAACATTTTTAATATGATAATTAGAGCCCTTTGTAAATCATGAAATATCATTATTAATTCACACAGATATTATTATAAATAAGGCTGTTATGGCTATGATAAATATAGAAGAATCTAAGCATGAAAAGGCTGTATCAGTGACTGTAGAGTTTTAAAGTAAATATTCCCTTTTAAAGGGAATTATGATTATGGATTTGGTGGCTAGTATGTCCTAGTTTAATATTTTTAAAGTTATTATTCTGTAAAAATAATTTTATAATAAAATAAAATCAAGAGAAATGTGTATATATGTATAATTCTATAAATACACATGTATAAGTACTTTCACATATATATGTTTGACCTCATCCCATGGGTTTGACATTAGCTCATTTATGGGAAATGAGAATTTCAGTAAAGTACTATTGTGCTCTTCAGTGACACAGATATGAGTCTGAGTAGGGATGATAATGACAAGAAGTTAAATGTAGAAAGTCAGATTGTTGCTGGAGCAGGCAGGAGGGGTGTCTGAGCCAAAATTTGCCTGGTAGCCTCAGGCTTTTCACTATTTAGTAAGAAAACAGTTGCTCCTTTGACTGCGGGCAAAAAGGACAAGTTTGAAATTAAATTAGACAAATGGTTGATTTCAATCTAGGATGTAGTTTCTGTGATTTTGTTAAGCCAATTCATTTGTTAAGTTCTCTCTGAAACCCTGGGGAACAGAAGCCTGTTCCTGATAGAAATTTTTTCAATGAAGTGTACTTTGTTTCTGATTTCTCCTCGTATGCATTTTTACCGTTGCTGGCAATTTCACCCATCTCCTTTTTTGTTTTGTAACAGTAAGTTGTTTTAGATGTCATTAAGACTTTAAAAGATGAATTAAAAAACCAGCTAAAGATACCTGCAATTCAGTGTCTGGGCCAATAAAAACCTATTATTGATACAGATGATGTTACTGTTTACAGCATCTGCTGAATTTCTTAGATGCTTATTTTTAAATGGTGAAATAATTTATATTCATAGCAGCTTACTTGAAAGATCCATATCCATTAAATTCCTGTGACCCCATGACATGGGAGGAGGGTGGTAAAGCTTATTTTTCCTAATAAGTCTGATACTTTTAGGAGACTTATGTCCTTGAAATAAATAGCATTTTTGCCATCTGCTCCAGACCCATCATTTTGCTGAAATCATGTGGGCTTACATCATAAAAGGAGACAAAAAGAAAATCTTTAACTAGCTTTTTTGCTCTCAAAAAGCAAATCAAATTCTTGTGCTGCCAAAGTTCCAGTAAATACCCTTGCTGTGGAGCATGTCTTCAATTCATTATTCTTCTGTACTGACTGCCAGTTCTTGCCATGCCAGAGTATAAAGAATGCTTTCCCATTTACATTTCTACTACAGCTTGAGGGAAAAGGATGCAAACATCACAGCAATCATTGAGAAAGATGATTTTAATAACTTTGCAAATTCTCCCTGAAACATTTTTGAAATTCCTCCATCAGTGGTAGTTTCAGTAGCACTTCCCAGTTTGGGTCATGTGTACTTTCTTTTAGGAGAGTGGGAGTCTCAAAAAGAAATTTGAAATAGCTCCCATCTAGGGAGCTATGAACATCTGCTGGAGAAGCTAAAAGAATGATAGATCAGGGCTTTGTTTCTGACCTCGCTTTCACAGCATCTCTGTATTTACATAGCTGAAGTGAGCACAGACACAGTCTGTGCTGTCAAAGAGCATTTCTTTTATCCAGTATGTCAACCTTGTGTAAAAAGAAAAGACAACTTTCATCTAATAGCTGGAGTCGGGACCTAGCATACAAGGTGAAATCTCAGTTTACTCGCTTGTAGCTTCCTATGACTTGTGAGACACTGGACGAATCAGTACTAGATTTTGCATTCATCAGAGTGGTTCTTTAAATGCCCCTTAATCATAGATAATTTTTCAGTTTAAGGCATTTAGAAGGAGTTGTTGGATATAAGATATAGGGACTAGTCATACCATTGCAAACATAGATATTTATTTAAACTGGAATATAGCACAGTAACAGTGTACTTTTTTTTTTTTTAATGGAATGTCATCTGATTCACTCTAGGCAGAAATATTCTAGTATGGAGTTTATTTTCTAGATGATGATGAACCATGTCTGTCTCTGACTTAAGTGGAAACATATTCTTTAGAAAGGAAATGTTCTGCTACCTCCTGCAAAAACAGATGGGAAAATAAAAGTTAGTGTTTATATTGTGAAAATGGCAGCCTAGCGAAGAATGTTATATTTGGAAGTATACTAAAAGACCAATTCATCCACCTTGTCATTATGAAGTTAAATAAACAAAGGCACAGAGTATTTAATTTTTTTTTCCTCAAGGACACAGATATTGGGATGGGCTGACATTGTGTTACTGACAATACCAGAAAAACTTAGATTTATAGAATACTATACTTCAGCTCCCATTCTTTTTATTATCCCATCCACTCTTCATTGTCATGCAATTTATGCTGGAAAACCATAAATAATATTTCCTACTTGTGCTTTATCTAGGAAAATTCAGTTGTAAAAACTTGGTTTAAAATGCAGTTTGTAGAATGGAATAATGTTAGAAGAATTCATTAGAGAACAAGGTCATTCTGATGGTGTGTATTCTCTAATGATATTGGTAAAAGAAGTCTGTGGGATGAAATAGAAATTTTCCTATAAAACATAGTCCCCCCGGCCCTCCCTGGTGGCGCAGCGGGTTAAAGCACAGCACTAAGAAGTCAAAGCCACTTCCGCCATGAGTTCGATCCCCGCCTGCCCCGGAGGTGACCACATGGCGTGGCAGACCTCTCCTGACCCGCCCGCTGCTCCCCTCAGCAGTGCACTTCGTTGATCTGCCTGTTCTGCTCCCCACTCTGTCTCTGGTGAATCCTCTCACCCTCCGCATCTCTGGCCTGTACCCCAGTTCTGTATGAATAAATAAATAAATCTTTTTAAAAAAAAAACATAGTCCCCTTAATTACATATAGTGTATTCTAATGTTTTCTTGGAAGATAATGAATGCATGTAAATAGTAGCATACACCTAAAACATACACACACACACACACACACACATATATTAAGATTTATTTTATTTATGCATACAGTAGCTGGAGGTGTTGGGCAGAGGTATGTGGAGGAGAGATGGGGTTTGAGATTCACTAGAGACAGAGTGTGGAACAGGCAGATTTACTGAAATACACTGAGGGGAGCAGTGGGCTAAGACAGGAGAGTCTACCACCCCATGTGAGTTAGATCCCTGGCCAGGGATCGAACTCATGGTGCAGTGGCTGCTGATAGCTTCATAGTGCTGAGACTTAACCCCTTGTGCCACAGGGAGGCCCTAAAACATTTCTTTTTTTATAAATCTTATGGCTACAGTAGGAGGCAAATTTATATAAGATGTTGGAGTATAAATAATTTTTACTTAAAATTTAGTTTTGACTATTATTTAATAAACTAAAATAGCATCTGTGTATGAAGAAATAAAGTGAACACAGATGTCATTGATTTCTAAAATTTAATGATTAATATAATATCATCTCTGAAGTATGTGTTCCATTCCCTCATAACATTTTTCTTTTGTTTATAAAATTTTAGGATGTGGAAATGTCAGTATTACAGTACCCCTGTAAAGTATATCCCTGAATTCTTAACTATTTCTATATCAGCTCTTATTCTGTCTATAAACTGTAAACCAGTGCTTCCTAATCTGAGTCTGTGGATTTTTTAGGCTACTCAGAGATAACTAATAGGGAGAGGGAATTTATACAAGTTAAACTGTTCTTACAAAAAGACTGTAGGACAGAGAAGAAAAACCTATTGTGACTAAAGAGTTCAAATATTAGTGGAAATAATTTTCACCATCTGTGATAACAAAAATTGGATGTAACTAATAGCACAAACTCTGTTGGCTAATATATGTGCTTCATTAAAAAAAAAAGGAAAATAAGTCACAGTGCTTTATAAATGCTTATTAGTGGCATGATCTTTTCTGATTTGGAAAACCACTGAAAAGAAACATTAAATGATATATGTTGGTAAATCAGTTAGTAAATAATATCCTATTCTCTTTACCCTTTTCTGTCATTTGATCCTATAAAGCTTACCTTTTGGTCATAATACTGTCAAGTGAAAAAAGGGTGAATGTGTGAGTTAGAATTCATTTTATACTTGGGCTAAAGAGTGATTCTTAATTTATGAGAAAACATGCCTCAGCTACAACTATTATTTATGAACACACACATGTACACATATGTACATGTATATATGTGTGCAAACCCCCAAAGCATAATATGTGCTTTCACATATGCAAAATTAATCACTGACATGATTACTGTGTACTTTATCACAAGCAGAATGCTTTATATGCCAAATTTATCAATGTCTTTGTTTCTTCTCATCATGTGTATGTGCCTTCTCTTTACAGCCACTTCATATTTGCTTACAGAAATGAATATTTTAATCTAAGAGTCATAAATTGTAGCTTACTTTCTATGTGTTTACTTATTCATTCACTGAAAATAGAAGGTTAACTCAATCTCCAGTGCTTTAAAGCACAATGTCATTACTGGAGATGAAGCTCACAATCAAATAAATTACTGAAGCTCACAGTCAAATAAATTGATTCACTGGGTATTATTGTACTGTTTGTATAGCAATTAATAATTACCAATTAATAATTAGCAAGCCAAGAACCAGTTATGTGTAGTACTGACCCTCATATGAGGCATTGACAACAAAATGATGGGAACGGGAAAGTACAGTGGGCGGAAACTAGATTTTTGATGGTAATCCTAATATAGTATATTCTGATATTAAAAGAGAAACCTACACAATGTTATAAATCAGTGTACTTCAATAAAAAATGGTATTTTCAGTATATTGCCAGAGATGGAGGTGAAAAAAAAAAAGATGTAAAAGAAGGTAGTCTGTATTATTTTCTATTTCCCCTCCAAAAACCTATGCTTTAAGTGAGGTTTGGAAAAATAATGTCTTAACATACAGTCAAGCATTAAGTGCCCCAAATTTTAGACTAACAAAGATATGAAATATGCCTACCTTTTCTGCTTGAACAAGGCAATCACATTTTCTCTGATGAGGGCTACTCAATTATTTTAAAGTAATTCCAGTTTACATTTGACATATGTTAAATATCAGGTTGAATGTCCACACTGATTGTAATTATGGACCAGAAACCTATTTTTATTCCTGTACAGTGCTCTTCACTATAGTCACAGTGTACAGTAGTTCCAAATGCACTCTATCTTATTGTGTAGATAATTAAACACTTTGAGATCTTAGATTTGAAGGTGTTTCGGGGTGACCAATTAAGTCCATTTTCTCTCTAGTATGAAATATTTTTACCCTTGAAAACTCCTACTAAAGTGACTCTGATGACTTTATGACTCATGTGTGATTCACTTATAGTTGGGGAATTTGATAATTGAAAAAAAAATTATTTTCTAAGTCATTTTTATCTTTCTCAAACACTGCATCACTGTTTTACTTTTTACTCAGTGATACTAAGTAACAATAACTACTTACTAGGAGCAGCTTATCACAGTCCTCATTACAATTATTTATTTTATGTCATAACTGAGGGCATTAAGACTTAGAGGTGTTAAGTGATCTATTCTTGGTCTCACACATTGGTTTTAATGCTAGACTAAACTAAAAAGTTAATCAAACCAAAATATAATCATTTATTTCACTTCAATAGGCTAAGATTTTGAGGTCTTTGAATAAGTTCTACTTCATTTTTTAAAGGTTTATTTTTATTTATTTATGCATACAAGACCTGGGGTATAGGCCACAGGTATGGGGAGTAAGAGGAAAGTAGGGATCAGAACAGGTAGATTAACTGAAATACCCTGCTGAGGGGAGGAGTGGGAGAGACAGGAGAGGTGTGCTGTGCCATGTGGGTCAGCTCCCTGACCCGGATCGAACTCCTTGCTGCGGTGGCCCGTGATAGCTTCACAGTGCTGACACTTAACCCTTTGCATCAATAGAGAGGCTCTATACTTCATTTTATATCTCCTTTGGGGCTCATTTATTTGTCCAGTTCTACACAAAGAGACTAAGATAACTTTTGCACAGATTTCACAAGAATTTCTTATGGATATTACATGGCACATGTCTACTTGGCATGCTCTCCATTCTATCCTTCTCCATCCCACCTATTTTTCATGACTGCATTTCTTTAGAATTTCTATGTCGATTGACCCTCTGTGTCTTTATATTATTATTTTTTTTACTATTTCTCTATTTTCTTTCCCCATGCTTCAAGATGATGTGCTCTTGATATGGCCTAATTCATCTGAGGCTCCCTACAACTAAAACATGAATGTACTTAATTCTAATCTGAATCCATGTTCAGAATTCAAACAAGAAATTCCAGCAATGTGGTATCTGAGAATTCCTTTGTGTGATACAAGTAAAGAGAAAGACTTATGCAACATGATTACCAGTGGGGATATTCAGGGAGAATATTATTCTTTATAACTGTGGGAAACTATGTAAATCCCCTAAATAATGAGTTGTGTGTTTGTTCTCTTTTTCTTTTGTAATACTATTTTATCATGACTGATTCATAGCTGACATAGAAATTAATGAATTATGTCATATTGCTTTTGGAAAAAATTATATGTTGTATCTGTCTATTGTTTTATAGTATGTAACACAATTTCACATACATTATCACATTTGATCCTCAAAGCATCCCTGAGAGGAAAATAATGAAAAAAAAATTCTAAAGGCATACTTTTAAAATCTTAACGTCCCTATCGGCATAATCTTTACCTCAGCTGTGTCACACTCCCTTTTTTATGTAGTCTATATTTTGATAAGTTGTAATCACATTGGACAAATAGGTATCAGTGGTGGTATTTTATTTTAGTTAACATATTTAGTTTTTCAGCTTGTGAAGGTGAACTTGTGCTATACCTGTTTGTGCTATACCTGTTTAAGCTTACTTTATTCTGATTAGTAAAAAATCCTAAATTTTGTTTTTGTCACTCACACAGGATCTTTGTTTTAAACCTATTAGCTATCCTGTGTAAACATATCTTAGAAATGATAACAAAGAACATTGCAATTTTATGGCAGATCTATTGTTTTAGGTTCATTACTGGAGAAATTTGGAATAAAGAAAGGAACAGAGCAACATTCTGCAGAAATTGCTGCATATTGCTTTGCTACAGATCATGTTTGAATGGTTGAGATTTCACTGCCCTGAAGCAGGTTATATTACAGTCCATTTATTTGTCAGGGTAGGATTTTATTAGCAACCAGTTCCAGGCCTTGCATGAGAATGAATCTTCTCACAGCCTGAGCACAAAAGACTAATGGAGTTCAAAATCAACACCGCGTTTGAAAGCTTTAGCCCAGGATCAGTGAGGTGAGGAGGTTGAAGTTAATGTTCCAGTCTGTTCTGCTCAGATGAAGCTGATAACAAATACTACATGTGTGTATGTGTTTTCATCTTGATCTGTTGGTGTTGAGCATTAGCTCTCTATTTTAGCTTATCCACATGTTTGTGCTGAGGGGAAATCAAAGTTGTAGCACAGACATAAAAGGGAAATTGTAAGTATCCATTTTAGAAAAGGGAAAGAAATGATGGAGTTAGACATTTGTCATAAAACACTGGAATTGCACAAAGGCTATGCAACTTCTAACTCTACCTCTCAGGGCCATTACAGAGTCAGCTGGCAAAACAGAAATAGATATATAAAACTTGATAAAATTATACAATGGGAGCATTCTTGCTGTATGCTAATATTTTAGTGGCGATCTTACCTTAAGAGAGTAGTAATAATTGCTAGGACTTTGAAAAAATATTCTAGGTTAGAAACAACACTATTTAATTCAAAGACTCTAAAGCTCTCTCTAGCAGGAAAAAAAAAAACCTCTTTAATTCTCACAGACTACTTAATGTTGTTTAAGTAGTTGCCTGTCCACATTTCTCAATTACATAATGTCCAAAAATTCATAGAGAATAATTTGAATCTTCTTTGGGTGGAAACTAACCTGCCTGCCATATTCACATGTAGATTTTATCTTGAGTGGAGCGTTGTCCTGAAAAGGACAAAGGAAAATGAAGGCATCATGGTGAAAATGTTCTGGCAGACTGGACATACTCCACAGCAGCTGTGAGTTATGAGTAAGCCAGGAATCTGGTACAGTATAAAAGGTATTTGAATACATCCTAACACAGCTTCTCATCAAATATCAATATCACCTCTTTTCAAATAGTTGCTTGTTTGGGGGGCTTAAGATTAAAATGCAAAAAACAAAACAAAACAAAAAAAACAACAAAAAAACTAAGGACCTGACTTAACTAATTGGGCTGCAGAAATTTGCTCCTTTCAACACTTAACAAAATGTTAAAATCATTAAAATAGATGGGCTGGATGCAGTTTAGAAAAAGCAATGAGTTAAAAGCATCAGGAGATTCAAGAAGAATAAAGCAGCATGGACTTTGAGTTGTGCACTGATAACTATTAATACCTATGGTGATATGAAAGAAAACAAGAGGGAAAGTAACAACCACAGATGATGACAGTGGTGCCTTTATGAATAGCTGGTATCCTGGAAAAATCACCGTGTGGCCTTGAAGACTTTTAAAGAATTACACTAAGTATAAGAAATAAGATTTGCTTCTTGGAGTATGAAATCATTTATGATTATCATGTATGTCTAAACTATTAAAGTCATATTTTTTCAGACTCTCAGACCAATGGGTCCTTGAATTTTTCACATGGTACTTCAGCCTTCACCATCAGGTATTCTTTTGCTAGTTCCTTGCAATAACAGAAATTCACAGATGCCTGTCCTCATCTTGTTTTTTTTTTTTTTTAAGATTTATTTATTTATGCATACAGAACTGGGGTACAGGCCAGAGGTGCAGGAGCAGTGAGAGGATTCACCAGAGGCAGCATGGGGAACAGAACAGGCAGACTGATGAAGTACACTGCTGAGGGGAGCAGTGGGCAGATCAGGAGAGGTCTGCCGCACCATGTGGTCATCTCCAGGGCAGATTTTGAAATGCTGACGTGGCTTTGGCTTCTCAGTGCTGTGCTTTAACCCACTGTGCCACCCATTAGGGCCTTTTTTTTTTCTTTAAACCATGGTCTGAAAGCTCTTCAATTCAACTTCTTTGGCTATTTCTTTTGTCTCCTTATCTTAATAAAAACCCTGTTTCCCTCCCAAGGAATTGCTTCTCCTTATTCTCTTTCCTTAAGAAGTAGCTATATAGTCAAATCCTTAAGCTCATGGTTAGAATATGTAACTGATGTTCATCATCTTATTATATTGCACCCACAAATTGTTATTTTCTGATTATCTTTTAAAAATGTTTGGTGTTTCGCTCATTGAATATCCATTTTCCTTCTCCTACTTTTCTGCTGTTCATCTTGATGCAGTAAAGATTTTGGCACTTGGCTCTCCATGTTCCTACATGTTAAACTTAGCCATGTTGGATGATTTTAATATCTAAATGGATTAGCCTTTATTTTTAATGAAGTGTTTTGGACTTAGTACCCACTTTCATGTTCATAGTTGTGCATTCTAATTATATATTTATAATTCACGTTTAAGAACTTTCTGTCACTGTTACTTCCCGCTATTAAAACATTTTGATTTTGCCAATTTGCTCATCCAATTATTCCTATCAGTCTTTTACATTACAGTGTAACACTCCTCTCTCATCTCCAAATACTATATTTAAGTCTTTATGTCTTAACAATCTTACTCATAATCTTATTATGTCCTCTGTTTCAGGAAGCATCAAAGTATACTGGAGGAACATGGACTTTAAGCTCATAAAATCTGTGTTCTGATCCTACTCTTGATGGATGCTTAACATTGTGCTTACATTTCTGTTCTTTAGTGTTCTCAAATATAGAACTTATTTAATAGGGTTCTTGTGATGGCAAAATCCCTAATACATATAAAATGCTTAAATCTTGACTGATAGAATTTAGTACATATAATTTATATATAAGCACTTATTATAGCTTACACAATTTGTCAAATAGGCATATCGTATAAATTTTATTTAATTGCATTTTTATTTTTATATATTTAAAATTTTAGATTTATCTATATAAAATAATCCATGTTTTCCAAAGTGATAAATTCCCTTGTTCATTTTGTATTCACTCATTTCTCTGGTAAATATTCAACAGTGGGTCAAACCAAATGAGCCACTCTAACCATGACTCAATCTAAGTAGCTTTCTATCTAGAGAGAGATAAATATTTAGTCTTAGGGCAAATTCATGCTCAAAATTCAGTCCCTTAGTAGCCTCTATTCATTTTACTATTTCTGTCTTTAGCCCACCCTTACTCTCACCTCTAAGAAAGATTAAAAAGTTAATTCTTTACTCCCCTTGACTTTCCTCCTGCCTAAAATTTCACCCCATCATTAGTCAAGTGATGCCACCTTCTTCACCACCTTTTAGTTTTGACTGTTTCTTAACCTTTCCTTTGTTTTAGCTATATACCACATATAAGTGAGACTATTCCATATTTATCTTTTTCCTTCTGATCATTTAGGTGAGTATAATCTCTTTCAGCTCCATCCATGCTACTGTGAGTGTCATGAATGTGAATAGCATGAAACATATAAAGATAGGTGGGTGAGCCAGCAAGAGTAGTTTCTATCTATATCCCACCACTAAATTAACATATTCACTTCTAATTGTATCTTTCCTCATGTTTACTTTTTGTTAAAGAATGTTCTTTATATTATATATGATAAATCCTTCCACCTATATTTTGACCCATCCCTCCTATTATTTAGAAAAGTACGCAATTTTGTTTCTGTTTATTTGTATGTTTTTTCAACTACCAGTTCTACATTTGATCCTGCCTATTGCTTTTAAGTGTTTTCACATCTCTCTCTACATAAGAAAACAATGAACATCACTGCTTATCAGGAAAGTGCAAATAAAACCACAATGGGGTACTACCTCACTCCAGAAAGAATGGCTCACATGAAAACAAAACAAAATAAAGCAAACAACAATAAACAAGCAAATAAAAACCAGAAACAACAAATGCTGTAGAAGTTGTGAAGAAAAAAGGAACTGTCTTATGCTACTGGTGGGAATGAGTACTAGTCCAGCCACCATTGAAAAATGTGTGGAGGATCCTTAGTACACTTAAAATGGATCTACCATGTGATCTAGTGATTACACCCCCAGGAATCTACCCAAAACACTAGGACACCAGACAACTGCACCAAAAAACAAAGGACACAAAACATTAATTTGAAGGAAAACCTACATTCCTATGTTTGTTGCAGCACTTTTTACAATAACAAATGTATGGAAACAATCCAAGGCCCGCAAATAGATGCATGGGCCTGAAAGTTGTAGCATATTCCTACAGTGGAATATTACTCAGTAATCAAAGAAGATAAATTCATGTTATTCACAGCAGCATGGATGGAGCTGAAAGAGATGCTCAGCTAAATTATTAGAAGGAAAAAGATAAATGTGGTATTGTCTTACTTATATGTGGAATATAGGGAAAACAAAGGGAAAAAAAGAGTCAAAACAGCTGATAATAGATAGAACTGAAGTATCCACAAAGGAAGGGGTGAGTATGGAAAACAGGGGAGGGGTGAACAAAAGGGAATGTAGTGATGGCGCATGGGTGATATTGTAGCAGAACATGGGACTTCAATTATGTTAGAAACATAAATTAATAAAAAAAGAAAAAAAAAGTTATCTCTACCCCCATCCCAGACATCAGTTCCTCTCTTTCCTAAAATCCCTTAAGAAAACTTCTCATAAAAAATTGCCTTTACTTTTTATGTCATCATTTCTCATTCACTGCTCAGTTCACTTCAGTTTGGCTTCTGTCACCTTATTAATGATTTCATTAAGATCATCAAAGTAAAACTTCATTTTTCTTTTCTCTTGACTCTTGCATGGCATTCATTGATTTCCTTGTCCTCAGAAGTATGTATTCACTTAATTTCAATAATGCTATACCCTCCTGACATTCTCACTCCTATATAGTGATTATTTCTCTTTCCCTCTTACAGACTCTTTTCCTATCTATTCGACTTTTGCAAGCTGGAATACTTTTCTCCCCCTTTATTGAGGTGAAAATTGGTTTTAGTTTGCAACAATTTATATGATTCAGGACAATAGGCTCATACCTCATCACCTATATATTACCACCCCTCCCCACTATCCAGGCACCCATAGTCCTTCACCATAGACCATTGTGCCTTCCTCCCATGTTGTTCCCTTCCCCATCCTCCCTCCCGCTCAGTGCCTTCGATTCTATAGTCATATTTTCCAAGGTTTACTTTGATTTAGTTTTGTCCATTTCCCTATATTATTTTTTGTTGGTTGTTTCCTTTATATTCCACATAAGAGTGAGGTCATCAGTATTTATCTTTACCCTTCTAACTGACTTCACTTAGCATAACACTCTCCAGTTACATCTGTGTTGTTACAAATAGCAAGCGTTCATTGCTTTTTATATCTGAATAGCTTTCCATTATGTGTGTGTGTGTGTGTGTATGTAACACATACCTACTCTACTGTTCTTTCAATGGGCATTTGGGCTGTTTCCATAAATTGGTTATTAGAAATATGCTGTCTTGGGCCTCCCTGTTGGTGTAATGCTATCGAGCTATCTCCAGCCACTGCAGCATGAGTTCCATCCCCAGCCAGGGAGCTGACCCACATGGTGTGGCAGACCTCTCCAATCTTGGTAGTACATCCCCACAGCATTTCAGTACAACTGCCTGTTCTGCTCCCCACTCTGTCTCTGGTGAATTCTCTCACACCAATACCTCTGCCATACATCCCAGTTCTTATATGAATAAATAAATTAAAAAAAAAAAAAACTATACTTCAGGAGTGCATATATCCTTTCAAATTAGTGATTTTGTATTTGTATGTGGGTGTGGGTGTGTGTATGCCTTGGAGTAGAAATGCTGCATCAGGTGGTAGGTCCACTTTTAAAAAAAAATATTTTGAAGAACAATTTGGAATTATTTAAGATTTGGTGCAAGATTATCTTCTCAATATATAACCAATCTTTTCAAAATTACATCTCTTATTCTTTTCACACTTAAAACTGAAATGGCTCAACTTTATGTCTTTAACCTTTGTCTTCTCTGAGGTCTAGATCCTTATGTCCACTTGAAATACAGTCTTATCAGTGTCAGTATCATTTTAAATCCATTATAATCAGAATGAAGTGTGGTCATTTACTCTGTGCCCATATATGTCCTTTTGTGTCCTTTCTTTAATTGAATGGCAGCACCACCTATCTAATTGTGCAAGTCCAAGTTTAACAGTTAATTTCATTGTCTTCTTTCTCCCCATTTACCTGCCCAATTAATCTCCAGTTCTCTAAATTATTCTATTGATATATCTTGATTCAGCTTCCTTTCCTACATTTTATTTACTATTCCCTATTCTAAAGACCAGATCATCTTTTACATATATTGTTTGTATAAGCCTCCGAATGTTTGTCCAAATCAGTTATTGTCCCTGTTCAATCACTTCTCCTAGTTCAGTCACAGTGATCATTTGTCTTTTCAAAAAGCAAATTTTATAAAATTTCTGTTTCTTCTCCCTCTCAAGACTCTCAGATTGCTTCCACATTCCCTCAAATAAAGATAAAATTCTTAACGCTGTTTAAGTAATACATAATCTTACCCTACTGTTAATTCAGAGAATCCCTCAATTTCATTTCTAGCCTTTTATTTTTTGAAGTGAGTGGGTGTTTGCTTATTTACTTGTAACAACTTTATTGAGGTTTTAAACAAATACTGAATATATTTAATATGTATAGTTTGACAAGTTTACATATATGCAAACACATGTGACACTATTATTACAAAGAAGGCATTAGAATTATCTGACACCTCCCAAAATTTCCACGTGTCTCTTATTCGTTCTGCATGTGTGGTTAGAATATTTAGCATGATGTTTTGGCATGTGTAATACTGTCTTGTTAACTATAGACATTATATTGTAGAACAGATCTCTAGAACTTACTCATTTTTTACAATTTATACTTTATGTCCATTTAAAAGTAACTTCTCATCTGTCCCTCTCTGTGTGATTACTATTTTACTTCTATAAGTTTGTCTATTTTATATATTGCATATAATGTCATCATGCAATATTTACTCATGTGTGAATTATTTGGCCTAGTAAGGTTCCTCAAGGTCCATTATGTTGTCTCCTACTTTTTAAAAGGAAATATTATTTGACAGTATGTATAAATGATATTTATTTGATCCACTCATTCATTGATGAACATTTAGGTTGTTTTTCTCATTTTAGCCACATGTGCTACATAAAACACAGGACAGGAATGTAGAAATCGCTTTGAGATTCTTATTTCAATTATTTTAACTAAGAACCTAGAAGTGAAATTGCACTCATATGGTAGTTTGAATTTTACTTTTTGAGGAGCCTCCTAACTGCCTTTATAGCAGCTGTACCAGTTTACCTTCCAACCAACAGTCTGGAAGAGTCTCAGTTTCTTCATATCATTGCCAATTCTTATGATCTTTAGTTTTTATGAATAATAGTCATCCTAACTGGTATGAGATAATATTTCCTTCTGGTTTTGATTTGCATTTCCCTTATAGCATATTTCATTATTTTATTTGTTATAATAATTAATATAATAATTTAAAAATAACAATTTTATATTAAGTATTGTGACTCAGTTACCATCTTTAATTTTTGAGTATCAGTACATAACACAATTACATATAGGTTTTGGGAAAATATTTAGGTTCTACACTAAGGAGAATTTATATTAATTAAATAGAAATGGGATTATATTAAATTTACTTTTATGGAAATCTAATTAGAATTTAAGATTTATTTAACATATCAGACTGTCTATAGTTTTTAAAAAATCTTTGTGGCAAAACATTTTTTCATATTTTAGAAATGTCTTATGACATAATTAGTGAGGTGTAAGGAATATTGTATCCAGTTTGCATTAGTGAAGTTCTTTGTACTATGTAACATGATTTTGTTCAAAAGAAATTTGTGTTTTAAAACAATGGTTGTAAAAGTATATTTGTGATCACTTCTGAGTCTTCATTTAGCGTATATTTTGGCGTTATACTGCATTTTCAGAATAATTCAAATATTTATATTACCTTCATTAAAAACAATAATTTGTTTTTCTGTTTTCACACAGATCTACAAAACATGGAATTTGAATTGAGAAATGTGGATGTAGGTCAAAGAAAGCTTTATTGTCCACTTCCCTCCCCTTCTTTAGAAAGTAAAAATACATAACAAATTTAAAAGTAGACTTTGTAGAAACAGAGCTTATTATTGAATATCTTTTGAGCATCCTCCACCCCCCAGCCCCCAATGCTGTTATATATTGGAGTGTTTCAGGATTAGACATATATTCTTCCAAATAGCAGATCTACTACTAGCTCCATAGAGGAAAACAGGCAACATACATAAAACTCTAGTTGTCTTATTGGTAAAGTGGCAATAGTAATACCTGCCTCGGTGAGCTGTTTTAAGAATTATACTTAATAATTAATTTAAGCTTTAAGGCATAGTCCTGGCTTAGTAAAGTCTAGATTGGATGATTATTATTCAATACCACTTGATTTCTACCTTGCTAAGATAATACAGTGAGTGAGCACAATATCTTAAGAAAGTAGCTTTTTTATGGGCCCTCCCTGGTGGCACAGCAGGTTAAAACACAGCACTATGAAGGTAATGCCACTTCAGCATGAATTTGATCCCCGCCCTGGGAGTGATCCATGCAGTGCAGCAGACCTCTCCTGACCCATCCGCTGCTCCCCTTAGCAGTGTACTTGGTCAGTTGGCCTGTTCTGCTCCCCACTCTGTCTCTTGTGAATCCTCTCACTGTGCCCGTCTGTACCCCAGTTCTGTATGCATAAATAAATAAATTAAAAAAACACATTTATATATATATATATATCAATGGCTATCAATAAGGATGACTATGACTATGAAGGCTTTTACTATACTACATTCACTTTTATCAAACAAAATACAGCAATGTATCCATCTAACCAGAACCTAATCAGCTTTTCCAATGATGTTAAAAACTAAACAATATAAAACTGCCTTTCCTGGCATTCAAACTGTTTACTTCATTGGTTGGTGAAGTATTTGGGTATGTCTGTGGTTGGATTTGTCTCTGTGGTAGAGATATTGGAGGCATGTAATAGTATTCAAATCCGTATTCTTGATCTTGGGCATTACAGGTCTTGGTTGAATAATTAATCTTGGTGAATAATAATCTAACGGTTAGAATTGCTGAGTAATAATCTTTTACCTTCATATTGTTATAGGGCACCCTGATGTGAATTGGGTTGCCTGTCTGTGGGTCCTCACCCACAGGATTAAGATTTAATTGTATTATGGACACACGCAAAAAGGTTCAATAATGGATTTATTTATAAGGAGAAAGGTAAAGGAAACAACCTAGGGAAAGAGGGAGAAAAATACAAGTTAACTAGAATGTCCTACCAGTTCTGCTGATTTGGATTCCATCAGCACGCTGAAAACCGATTGAGAGCCAAAATGACCAGCCACAAACCACCAGGCCGAGAGTACCCCCAGAGCCCACATGTCTGATTTTATTCCAACCTGGCTGTTCTGCTCTGCCCTTACATCCCAGCGTGCTTTTCCTTGTTATTGATGGGATTTATAGTTCCAGTATCTGGAGTGGGACCAGAGTCCATGAAACCTGTACCTGTTACAATATGTCTATACAGTTTTGCATTTTTATCCACATTTTGGTTTGTGTTGTTTTCTCCCTAACTTACTTTTCCCTTTGGTATTTTGGTAGTGATGATTCATGACACTTTATTATATAATGTTTATTTTTTATTATGCTAATTTATTTTTTTATTTAACTGAACCACATAGTAGCTTCATGATAACCAAAACTTTGGAAACTAAGTTTTACTACCTCTTCTAGGAATGTGTCTTGAAATTCATTTTGGAAATTGTATCCATTATCTTCTTCTTAAAGTCCCACTCTTAATCTGGAAAGACATTGGCATCTTTGACAGAGAATACACATTATTCATTGAAAAGTAAAGGGAGAAAGTACTTAGCTACCACAGTAATAAAATATTCTCAGCCTTATAGCCAATCATAAATTTAGGAATTTTGTCTTTATGTAACATAACCAGTAAGCTGGAAATCAGTTAGAAAATTAAAGTAGCCTGTCCCTTGATTTGCTTTAAAATAGTACCCATCACACAAAATTATGTGAAATGCTAAATGTAACTATATATACATATACATAACGGAGTTTACAGGATGCCTTTTGCATGCTAGAGGGTCTATAAATACAGTTTTCCTTAATGTTGAGTAAAGAAATTGTATTTGTTTTTACAGTCTGCCCCCAGAAGTTCATAACTGTGTCATTGCCTAAAAAAAATCCTGGGCTGTGTCGCCCCAGGGCAAAGGGGAGAATCTAAGACATTATACTGCAGCATGTCACACAGCAGGCAATTTAGTATTCTAGGTTCTGAAATCCATCTTTTGAAATAGTTCCTAGAATAGAACACTTATTTCAAGAAATTCAAAACCAATCTTTTACCCTCTCTCATTCATTCTCACCACGTACCCATGAGAAATAAGAAGTTCAAATAAAACCAGTCCCCAGATTTTTGATATGTAGATCTGGTAAGTGATTTATTCAGATATATAACTTTAAATAGCTCTCAAGCTTCTAGTTCTCAAGACTTTGCAGTGTTACCTGAATTAATGTATTAACTAATTTCCCTTTGAGGAAGGCATGATCATTCCTGTTTTTCTGGTCTTATGGCTGCAGCATAAACTTTGGTCATTTGTCTTAAATGTGGTCACAATCACAGTCACTTAGGGCCTCTTTGGATTTGCAGTCCAAATAAACTAAATAGTGTCCTGAACTAAGCATTAGCACTGTCAGATTTATATCACTTTTCTCCATTTGAGTTATTTTCACAAAATTCATGGACTGAAAGTTCTTGTTCTCAGAGAAGATATGTGAGGATTCTTTTTTGTAGCCTGTAAGTGAAGCACTATAACTGTCATTACTCAGAATCTTCACTCAAATAAATAATAAATAAAAAGTTACTTTAAAATAAGATTTTAAATAATAAAGACTGAATTACTTGGAAAAAGCAAGTTCTCTCGCCTTTACTGAATGACCTTCATTTTTCTCAGGGATAGCAATAATTCCTGCCTTCCCTTGTTAAAACATCACTAATAAATTCCATTAGGTAAATTGATAAAACAGATTGAAAAAGAAATGGAATAAAATTAGCCAATAGATGTAGAGAGACACCTTTACCTTTAAAACAAAAGAGTTAACTCAATCAGATTATAAAGTGAAAATAAAATAGGGAAAATCAGCATAGCACAAAGCTTAATAGTTTAATATAGTTTGGAAATACATAATAACAATGTAAAAACACTGCTTTTAATGGAGGAAATAATTATGTTTAGCAGCAGTGTTTCAGATCATTAGGTAGGACATTATTTTGGTCATGGGTTAGAGAGAGACCCAAAGGGATAGAGCACTCAATTTCTGTTATAAGTAAATAGGAATTCTAGGAGAGAGTTAAGAAATCATTAAGAGAGGAGGACCTAACGAGTGTTAGTAATTGGGAA
Organism: Condylura cristata; assembly: GCF_000260355.1. NCBI lineage: Eukaryota > Metazoa > Chordata > Mammalia > Eulipotyphla > Talpidae > Condylura > Condylura cristata. The sequence goes on along the minus strand of NW_004567107.1, from coordinate 62,032,840 downwards.
GAGGCTGAAACCAGTGAGGAAGATGGAGACAGTGATATGACAGAGGAATTGTAAGAAAAAGTGGTTTATATCTGGTTTCTTAAATCATTCATGTAAGATTCCTAATTCGGGACTTGTATGTATGAGTCTGCATGTATGAAAGTGACAATAGGTGAACCATTCTTCAGACAAAAAGAAAACCATGAATACACAGCCTTAATTGGGAGGGAAAGTCACAAGGAAGTCAGAAGCCATAGCAGTCATGAAAATATAAACCCACAGAAGTACTGAGGGATCTTGGGAACAATGTGGGACATGCACTTTTAATTGTTAGCTGTGCAAAATTAGAATCAATTGAAAGCTGTTTTTCTGCATTTAAGAGTTTGCCAGTTATATGTGAGACAGCTTTTCTTCCCCACTCTTAAGTTATATTTAGTTAGAATTTCATTTTCATCATTTTGGCTAATGAGTAAAAAGGCAGAGATGTCAAAATTATTCTATTGTTGTTTTCCCTCCTGCTGCACTGGGTGATGCAATTGAGATTTTTAAGTGCATGTAAATGACTATGGAAACTTTTATATGATGGGCTGAGCACTGAAAACCAGAGAATTCTATTGAAAAGGGGTTATGGTAGTGCTACCTCATTCCAGTGAACTTGTTTGAAAGTTACTTTTTCTTTCAGTAGTTCAAATAAGAAACTACCTCTTAAGGAGTTTGAAGTGTATCATTTATTTGACTCCTCTTTGTCCAAGTCCTTTTACTCTCCAGTCATTGTACTAAACTATTAAGATGAACATTGACTCACATATGAGTGATGAATTTTGGGTAGTAAATCAGAGGAATTCTTTGCAAATCAATAAATATCTCTGAAATATTTCGGAGCTAACCATGAAGTTTAATTTCTGTAGTATCTGACAACTTATGCTTCTTGATGTCAAATTGAAGTCACAAATTTGTAGCCATTATTGAGTGCATTAAGAAAGGAGACCTTTCCCTTCTAGATGATTATTCTTTAAGCAGGGGAGGGTGAGGGAAAGGAATTCAACAGGGAAGGGATGAGCACATGGGACTATGATGATGGCTCACATGTACCATGATAATGGAAGAATCATGGGGACTTCACTTGAGGGGAGAAATCAAATATTTATTATATATAATAATGTAAGAGGATAAGAGCAAATAAATTAATAAAGAAAACACGACAGAATATAATCTTACATACTTCTGGCAACCAGAAATCTAAAACCTTTAAAAATAAATAAATAGTACACCCACTCCTGGATTTCAGCTTTTGGTAAGGAAACTCACCAGGGCAAATTTTGTGGTTGTTTCTCCATTCCTGGTTATAGTTGCTTTGGGGAAAGAAAAAAGGTAATAACCTTTTCTGAGCAGTAGAGTTTTATATAGACAATCACTTTTAATCAAAGGAAATATTTGCTTATGCTTTCTCAAGATATTTTTTTTATTTTGGTGTGACCTGTAAAATTCATAAACCAGAAAACATTATTCTCAGGAAATTCTTTTTTTTTTTAAGATTTATTTATTTATTCATACGAAACTGGGGTACAGGCCAGAGATGCGGAGGGTGAGAGGATTCACCAGAGACAGAGTGGGGAGCAGAACAGGCAGATCGACGAAGTACACTGCTGAGGGGAGCAGCCGGCGGGTCAGGAGAGGTCTGCCGCGCCATGTGGTCACCTCCAGGGCAGGCGGGAATTGAACTCATGCGGAAGCGGCTTTAGATTCTCAGTGCTGTGCTTTAACCCGCTGCGCCATCAGGGAGGGCCCAGGAAATTCTTTTTTGTAGAGAAGGGTAGCACAGGTTTCTGGCTTTCAGAGTAGTAGTGGTAGGGAGGGAATGCTGTAAATACATGTAAACATGGTTACTTTATTTCTAAAATAGTATCTCTTGGCTTTTTGCTTTGTTATTTTATGATACAGCTATAAATATGGGCTGACACAAGTGATTTTGTAAAGTGACTTATTTGATCATTTATTCAGCAACCTGTTCTATAAGAGACAGTGAGAGATATAAATCTTACAGAGAAAAAGAAGCTATCCCCAAAGTGAGGGTGGGTGGGACACTTTTACTGTAATAAAAACTTTTACTGGAATAGAATAATAACTAAACTTTACCTTTTATAAGTGTTCTAGAAATTTATCCTGGATCTTGGTCTCTTGGCATTTTTAAAACCTTTGTAGGCACTGGAAACTCATAGTTCTTGTCTCTCCAGGAAGAGGCAATAATTTGCTTCCCATCTTCCTGTGAAGCTATGTAGAATGAATATGCCCTACCTGCCAAAGCTAGATCCATACGAGACCTCAGTTCAGTAAAGATCAGTATGTATGGAACACCAGGAAATCCATTTCTGGTATGGTGGCATACAGCAGTTTGCCTCAGAAGAACATTGTAGAATTTCATACTACCATGCCTGATATCAGGCATTGAACTACAAGGTGATTATCTATTATAATATAAAAGCTAGGAGGTTAGTTGGAGTAGCTTCTACACCTAACGCACTTTCAAACATCTATGGTCCTACCAGTGGGTCTAAAAGAATCTTTAACTATTAAATTTCTTTCTTCTTCAGTTAATGGTGTTTCTACTGTAGCTAAAAGCCATGGTGCACTGAGATATCAATGGGAATTTACATTATAAGACACCCTACTTGCATAATATATAAATGCCAATAATTACCAGCTTGAGTTACATATTTGTATAGAGAGTTGAATATGGAATTCAGAATTGCATTATTTCAAGGTCCTGGTAGAAAAATAGTTGTTGGGAAAACTGAGGCTGAAAAGTTTGATTTTGAAGTTTCTAAGCCAGTAGTTTTGTGTATTAAATAAAATTATTTTTATAAAATGACTCAGAAATATTTAGAACATATGTAGTGTTCACTAAATTGTGACTGATGATGCATTGGTGATATTATTATTATTAATAAGATTGATAATTAGTAGTATTATCTGAAAAAAGGTCTGTTAACTCACTTATTCTTACAAATCCCTAGTGAATATTATAATTTCAGTTTTACTGATGTTGGCAATGTAAATATCACATCTAATGTCATACAGATTTAACAACTTCTAAAACTTGTCTCCTTCCCTATACCTCCAATACTCTCACTCAAAGTTTGAGAAATACAAAGGTAGAAGTTAGGTTGTATTAGTGGTCAGAGGCAACATGAGCAGAGACATAAGACTCAGTTATCTAAATATGCACATACTAATTTACATATATGACATAGGAAATTAATACTTCATGATGTATATGCCTATTAATAAATAGTATCATTGCTATTTCTATCATGAGTTAATTAATTCATTCTGTGGAATGGGTTGTTATTAAAGAGTCAAGGATAAATGCCTGTCATCTTAAACCTGTAGGTCTTACATAATGTAAAACTAGTATACTTCTCCATATTTTATATCCTGACTAGTGTTTCTTTCCCTATGACCTACCTACACTTTAATGTCCAGTCTAAATGCAATCTAAACATTGCAACAAAAAGCGTGTATCTAGGTTAACATGTGAAAAAACTTTTATAAATAGATTAGCATTAAAAATCATTTTAATCTGTTCTTGATGTTTTGTGCTAAGATGATGTCAGAGTAAATGGTGGCAATAAACTTACTCTTTTAGTAGCAGAGTTTCTGTCTAATTAAAATATGCTTATTAATATGTGTTTGAGTTATGTGTGAATAAATGCATAAAAATCTCCCATTTGTGTACTTATGACAGATGAAACTAATAGGAGTACCTAAAACAGATGAGAAATAGTTTGGCTGCAGTTCAACCAAGAAAGCACATAATTCTTCTCTTAGTGTTAAAGCTTCCACAGCATTAAACTGTTATTTATTGACCCTGCTGTCAAGGGCAGCAAAGTCGAGTAGTTTTACATCTCGAAATGAAAAAAAAAAAATCCTTTTCTGATAGATTGTACATGTTGAGTGCTATGCATTCTATTTTCATATTCTCCTAGTTCTTGGTTTCCTTAAATGCCCAGAAGTAATATAACCATAAATGAGATCAAATGTATGGAAGTATCTTCTTTACTTTTAAAATTGATAGTATCTTGTGCTTAATTCATTTATCAAAAATGTTTGTATTGGGAAAGGAGAAAACTAGCAAGCCACAATGAAAAGGTAACTCATGTTTAATTATATATTTTTATTAAATTTGCTAAGTTGCTGGGTTGGTTATTTTTTATTTTTTGAGGTAACATTAACATTGACTTACTTTATTGTTGGTATAGCTACAAAAGTTCACCCACCAGAAAATGGCCCATAGAATACCACCGTAGTCCACAGCTTCCTCAGATCATTGTCCTCACCCCTTCACCAGGTCCTCCTCTGGACCCTTCTGTTCTAAGATAGTTGTTAAGAGTTAATTTTTAAACTTGCTTTTATCTGATCCTTTGGTTTCTCTAAATGTTACACAAAAATGAAACTATCTGGTCATCTACCTTTCTCCTTATTTCACTTACTTGCTGCACATGTCATAAGTTTGACTCTCTTGATAGCTAAGTAATATTCCATTATGTATATATACAATGTTGTTTTGATGCACTCATCTGTTGTTTTTTTTGGGCACTTAGGTTGTCTCCCTAGCTTTGGCTATTGAAATAGTGCTACAATACATATGGAAATGCATGCTTCCTTTTGAATTACTACTTTTTGAATTTGGGGGTAGGTGCCTAGGGGTAGAGTTCTAAGTCATGCAGAAGATTCTTTTTTAAACCTTTTAGGACCTCCATGCTGTTTTATATAAGGGCTCAAAAATCTCCATTCCAACAAACAGTGTAGGGGATTTCTGTTTTTTCCACATCCCTGTCAAGACTTGTTGTTTCTGGTCTTCTTTATGTGGGACATTTATATTATAGTAGTTAAGCATTGTTGCCTTGATTTGTGTTTCCCACATAATAAATTATGATGGAAATTTTTTCATGTGCCACTTTGACATCTGGATAACTTCTTTGCGAATAGCTTGTTTAGCTCTTCTACTCATTTTTTTGTTTGAGTTAATAGTTTTCTTTTTATTGAGTTGTGTGAGTTCTTTGTAGATATTTAATATAAATCCCTTGTCAGATATATGATGTGCAAATATTTTCTCCCATTCAGTAACATGTCTTTTACTTTTAGTTTCAGTTTCTATCATGCTGCAAAAACTTTTTAGTTTAATGTAGTCCCAGTAATTTATGTTGTATTTTATTTTAATTTATTTATTTATGTATACAGAACTGGGGTACAGGCCACAGGTACAGGGGTGGTGAGAGTATTCACCAGAGACAGAGTGGGGAAGAAAACAGGCCAACTGATGAAATACACTGCTGAGGGGAGCAACAGGAGGTTCAGGAGAGGTCTGCCGTACCAGGTAGATAACCTCCGGGGCAGGGAGCAAACTCATGCTGAAGTAGTTTTAGCTTCTTAGTTCTGTGCTTTAACTCATTGAGCCACCAGGGAGGGCCCTATGTTTTATTTTACTTCTGGTTGGAGACAAATCCACAAAGATGTTATGGAGTTTTGCTTATGTTTTCTCCTATATATTTTATGGTTTCAGGTCTCAAGTCCAAGCTGTTTGTCCATTTTGTTGACTTTTGTGTGTGCTATGAGGTTGTGGTTCAATTTCATTATTTTGCAAATAACTGTCCAGTTTTCCAAACACCATTTATTGAAGGGACATTTTTTGTTCCCTCATGTGTTCTTAGCTCCTTAGTCATAGATTAACTGTTGTCCCTAAAGGTGTAGGTTTATTTCTGGGCTCTCAATTCTTTTCCATTAATCTATCATTCATGCCTAGCTGTTTTAATTATTGTAACTTTACAGTATAGTTTGAAATCTGGAAGTGGATGTTGCCATTCTCCTTTTGTCAGGATTTAGTAGGAAATTATTAATAATAAAGATATAAATTATGGTAATGGTTAAAATAATATTTTCTATCTCTCTTTTATTTTTTACCCTCATTCTTTGTTTTTATTTGTTCTTCTGTTTGTCCTTTACTTTCAACTTGTAGATGAACAAAGGAACAACAGAAAATAGCCATGTTTTATCAATTCCTTATTCACTTGGAATGGTCTCTTTGGAATGGGTGAATTTATCTTTAAAATATAGCAATCCTTGTATATTGTTATGTAATTAAAATGTAATTTTTTGAAATGTAACTGTTAAATGTGAATTTTTGTGAATTGTATTTAAATATTTTGTTCTCTTGATTATTTTTAAGTATTCTTTACTATAATTTTCTATGCAAATTTTAAATATAGTTTCCATTAGGACATCAAAGGTTCTACTACATTGTAATTTCTTCTTGTTGGGAACTCATGCGTGTACTAAGAAAACTGAAAAGTTTAATATATCAATTTTCATCTTCTTTGTTTGTTAATCACGATGATTGTGAAATCCCTGTCTGACAGACTGAATAGTTCTATATCTTTGTTGATTTCTGGTGATTGATGTTTTCGTGGTGAAATTTTCCCTTGTGGCTTGCTTGGGTTACTTGTGTTTTTTCTTCTCCCCATCACTTGTTTTCTGTTCTATGTATTGAGACACTCTGTTGCTAGTATTGGAAGACATTTCTTTTGGGTGCTCCTTCTGGAGTGGTTGATGACTAGTATTCAGACCAGGTCAAGGATTAATGCACCAATTCTCCACCGGGGTGATGGTGTTGTGAGTGTAGTGGTGAGTTTGAGTGCCATATCTGGTGACTCCCTTCCTCTGTGTTTCCACTGTTTTGAGGGAGGGATAGTGTGTTAAGGTGTAGGTTTTAAGGAAATATGTAGAATATATCTTGTCTACTTCTCATCTCAATTTTATGTTTCTTTGCCTCCTGCAGTGTGTCCTGATGTCTTCCTTGATCAAAGAATCCTTTTTATTTGTTATGGAATGCCGCCCTTTTATTCTTTATTGTTATTCAGAGACACCATCTAAGTTATGCCATGGAATATAGTAGTATGTGTAATAATTGCATCTTATGGAGTAGTTGGCTCTGACACACATATCTTTATAAATTGAAATGAGTTCACTGAGTTGATGGAATAAGTAATGGAGGTCTGTTTCTGCTGTGTCAGCATTATGACATTGTGTATGATTATGGCGGTTGTGATACTACAAGGAGTTTCAATGTCAATGGAAAAGTAGTGGTATCTGAGAGTAGTAAATCTGACACAATTGTCAGTTTATGCTTAAATAAGATGACTTCCTGAATGGATCTATTATAAACAATACTCTCATAGTGGTAAATGTCTTTGCTAGTTGTTTGCCACTGAATAAGTATTACAAACATTTCTGAATAATGGAAGATATAAATATAATCACCCATTATTATGAGGCCATGTATCTGTGTCATGTTTAATGTGGTACAATGAAGAGCTTTCTCTACAGTGTTCGGAATGCCAAAGTAAACAAACAAACAGACAAAGAAAAAAAATACAGGCCACATTTAGTTCCTCAAACTGGCAGAAATAATGGAGTGTAGGTATAGGATTTTGGCCTGTGTGTGTGAAAGAAAGTACACTTAGTATGTTTACAAGTGGTAAAGAGATTTGTTCTCACTAATGTCCTTACTGTTATTAGACTTGAAATATGTGAAAATTTATATCTGAAACATACCATCTTCAAAGAAAAAATGCCAACATATTTATCATTAAGATTTTGTTTAAACCATAAACAAAATCAGCAATCAATGCTTCTTTGATTCTTTTAAGATTGCTGAGGTCACCAGTAGATCCAATACTTTTGCACACCTGATGATGAGTGTTATCAGTAAACTAATGCTCTTGATAATGCTGTTTGTTCATATTCTTCCCAAGGTAGACATCTGCCATTTCTTCATCTTTTCTAGAGTCATAAAAGGCAGTTCCTTTGAATCAGAGGTTTTAGACTCTTCTCAATGTTCTATTGAAGCATAGGCCTTTTTGCATCATTTACCACCAAGAAAGGCCAGTTCATATCAGACCAGGAAACAGTTTTATCAGACATAACATAATAGTACATCTACATCCAAACCAATACAGTTTTCTTTGAAATATATCACCAATGAAGTGTGCAGTATCAATTAAGGTATATAGCTTCAGGTGCTCTACCTAATCATGGGCAATTATGTCCACCCCACTTGCTGGAAGCTCTCCAAAGTAGGAATAGATGGTGTCAATGTCATCGACATTGTAGGTAATTCAAACATGGACTAGTTTTTTGAAGAAAATAGTTCTAGGTGCTGCTGCAAACTGTGTTCAAGGATAATCCTACTTATTTTTTATTAAATTTATCTATTAGTAATTGAGGCTATATTTGGACACCCCCCCCTCAGGTACTAGCACTGTACTTAACCCACCAACAAATCACCAATATTCTACTGCAGCAGCCTATTTTATTTCCTTCCCTCCTGTTCCTCACCCCGCTCCATGCTTCATTTCTAGTCAGCTACCAAGGGTCAGTTTTTAAGCTTTTCTTTGTCTGACTTAGTTTGCGCTGTATTCCACATATCAATGACATAATCTGGTATTTATGTTCCTCCTATTGCCTCATTTCACTTAGCATTATCCCTTTCTACTCTTCTTCTTTTTTTTTTTTTTTTAAAGATTTATTTATTTATTTGTACAGAACTGGGGTACAGGCCAGAGATGCGGAGGGTGAGAGGATTCACCAGAGACAGAGCGGGAAGCAGAACAGGCAGATTGACGAAGTACACTGCTGAGGGGAGCAGCGGGTGGGTCAGGAGAGGTCTGCCACGCCATGTGGTCACCTCCGGGGCAGGCGGGAATCGAACTCATGCAAAAGTGGCCTTAGTTTCTTAGTGCAGTGCTTTAACCCGCTGCGCCACCAGGGAGGGCCTCTACTCTTCTTTTTAAAAGATTAATTAATTTATTAATGCATATAAGAATTGGGATACAGCCACAGATGTGGGGGTGAAAGGATTCATCAAAGACAGAGTGGGGAGCAGAACAGGCAGATCTACTGAATTATTGCTAAGGGGAGTGGTGGATGAGACAGAAGAGATCTGCTGTACCATGTCCATCAGCTTCCTGACCGGGGATCAAACTTGTGCTGCAGTGGCTGGAGATAGTGGCTGTCTTTAACTCCTAGGACTTTCAGGAATTCCCTCTGCTCTTATTTTTTTAAGAAAATGCACATTTTATTTTCCTCCCTAGAGTGAAATATTGATTATAAAATGAATAGTCTGCAATAAAAATTATTCAAATGTGTTTTTTGATGATACTTTTTTTAGCTATTTCCCTCCAAGTATCTCTAGCTATATGCACAACTACAAGTAGAAAAGAAATATAGCTTCACATATATAGAAACATGACATACTGTTGTTTTAAAAGTTTTTATAAACAGGCCCTCCCTGGTGGCGCAGCGGGTTAAAGCACTGCACTGAGAAGCTAAAGCCACTTCCGCATGAGTTCGATTTCCGCCTGTCCCGGAGGAGACCACATGGCGTGGCAGACCTCTCCTGACCCGCCCGCTGCTCCCCTCAGCAGTGTACTTCTTTGCTCTGCCTGTTCTGCTCCCCACTCTGTCTCTGGTGAAGCCTCTCACCGCCCCTGAGCCTCTGGCCTGTACCCCAGTTCTCTATGTACAAATAAATAAATCTTTAAAAAAAAAAAAGTTTTTATAAACAAAGACATCATGTAGGTATATATTAGATTATAAAGCTGGAAAGATTTTTTTTTGCTTTTTTTATGTATCTATAATACTGGATTGTATTTTATGTGTGTCAGATATTTAATCTGGTTCTCATTGATGGACCTTCTTTATGCTTTTAATTTTGTTCTAATGTAAACAATAATGAAATGAAGTCTTTTTGCAAGTATGTCTCTACTTACATGGTTATTTTCTTAATGTTATTTCTTCAAACTCATATTGCTAAATCAAAATACATGCTACAATTCAGCACTAATTTCCCAAAAACCAAAATAAATATTGTGATTTTTTCACCCCCCAGGAAAAATATCATAAAGTACCTCACTATTTCCTCATATTACCTCCAACACTAGATTTTTGCTATACGTTTAATCAATCTGCTAGTTGAAAAATTTTAGCTCATTTTAATTTGCTTAGATTTTAATACAGAAGTTTCTTTAGTGACTCTTTAATATCATTTCATTCATTTACATGGTCCCTTTTGTAAAACAATTATATATTTGAATATTTTTCTACTTGGATGATGATGACCTTCTGCTAAATAATCTGTAGTTTACAAATTTAGTAATTCCCATTATTTAACTGCCCCGTTACCTAACTGCCCTCTCCCACCTTGATATTTTTTTTTAACCTATACTGACATTAATCTTGACAATCTGGTTTATTTTAGCCACAAATTTGGGCATAGATATGTTGGGTGGAGTTTTGAAACAGAATCTGTGGGGGTGACAGTGGTGCTACTGCTTTTTACTTCTCTGCCACAGAAACCTTTTCTCCTGAGAGACTTCTCTGACTTGCAACATAACACAGGGACAAAAGAGGTTGATATTGTAAACCACTGAGATTTTAAGGGTGGATTTTTATTTAGTTTTAAATTTTTCATTTTTATTTTTTGATTGAGGAAACATTGTTTTACAACACTGTATATGACTTAGGGATACAGGTTTACGTTTCCTCAGGTATTAGTTACCACACCACAGCCTTTGTTTTCTGCACAATTTTGCTTTCAACAAATTCAATTCCCAGAGTAAAATTAAAAGACTTATTACTGAATGTAGGCTTCCAGTACTTCATTCTTCATCTTAGGGCTAACACAAACTCTAGCTTTTTGCTTCAGTAAGCACAGTATTTAGATTTCTACCAATCTGATTATATATATTTTCCTTTAAACATTATAATATTTCACTTTAAAAATTATATTTCCCTTTAAAAGTTACAAATAAGCTGCATTTAAATGAAAACAAAAAGCCACATTATGATAATTATCACATAATTATTTTAAAATTGTGTCCTTTTTATTGACTTATCATTCATTTATGCCACTATATATTATTTAAAATATAGTGTCATTTCTTCAAATTTATGTTACCATACAACACAGTTGCCACCAAAACACTCCTCCATCATAAACTCCATTATTATTTAATGTCACTACAAAATTAATTTTTGAAGAAAAAAGGAAAAAACCTTGTTTTTTTTTCTGATTACCTTATTTGTATTGACTTATGTTTTTTTAATAGGCTTGTGAAGTGACCTACTATAACACAGTTTTGGAATCTCACAGCAATCTAGGTTAGCTTTATTTCCTAAATACAATGTGTTTTTCCTTTATTCTCAAATTACAGAAGCAATTTTAGTTGGCAACTGGTATTTAAATTTTATTACAAACCAACTTATTAATGATAAATTGGTTCATGCTCATATTATCTCCCTAAGAAAATACTATCACTTAAGATTTCAACCTTAAGCAATCAAAATATATAGTAGCATAATAATAGACAGAGAAAGGAGGATAAAAAAAAACTAAGCTTTTAAAAAATCATAAATTTGTCATAGTTTTAACCTCATCACAATGAGAAAAGTTATCACGCTATATGTTCACTCCTTATTCTAACTTTAAAGGTGTTAAGTCAAAAATATATCTGACAAGTTTATAGAAAATGTTTTTATAGCTGGTTGAAAAATGACAGTAGTTATTAATTGGATTCAATCAAAACATGTTTCTACAATTTCACCTTTATTTTTATTTTATGTTACTTGATTTTATCATAGTATGTATACTATAAAGCTTATTATGTATGATAAATAGGTTTTCAATCATTTTATCTGGGATGATATAATATTGTGAAATGGAAAAACAATACAGCGTATTTTGTTTTTTAATCATATTTGTGCCAGAAATGTAAAAATTTAGTATTTTCTTCAGAGTATAAGAAAAGGGCATTGAATAATAATAGTAGAAACATCTTAAATTTAAAGTGATTTTAAATAGACATGTGACTTTTTCTTTATTACCACCCAAGAAGCTCAATCTTATTAAAACAAATAAAATGGAAAATTATTTAAGAATATTGCTTATAAAGACAGCCACAATATTAGTAGATATTAATTTCTTATAAATTTTGGGAAACTTCCACTTGATTATTACATAAATATGTCAAAATACTTGCTTAGGGGAAAAATACAAAAAAGTATTTGGGGCATTAGTTTCTTTTCATTTTAATTGATTCAGAGTATGTGAGAAACTCACAATATTTGTGTCTAGAGAAAGAAAGCTGCATTTTTAGTTCCAGTGTTATTAATTTACATGGAAGCCTCCTACTTATAATTGAGTCGTCTGAATGGTAATGTGTAATTCAACTACTTGAAAGCCAGAAATTATTTCCCATTGCTATAACAACATAACATAAATAACACAAATCATTTTGTTACTGATGTGAACAGTTCCACAAACTCAGGCTACCGTTACATTCGCTTTCTTTAATTTTTGTCCCTATTAATTAGTTGGCCAAAACTTTTAAAATACATACCACTAAAAGCCTACAGTACATATGAAAAAACAACATCACTGTGACGGTGATAAAAGTCTTCAATCCAGGATATGTAAAAAACCCTCAAAAGTCAAAATTGAGTAATTGTGTTCAATATCACTTACAATTAAGGAAAAGCAAATTCAAGTTACTGTGGGTATCACTATGTACTTACTAGGACTTTTGTCATTTAAAAGGGCCACTGCAAGGACACCTCCTACTTTATTTCCTTAATCCCTATAATTATACTCTTAGTTAATGTTCCTATGCCTGTTCACAGATATGTGAAAACTGACACTGAAGGAAGTAACTTGCCCATTGCCCTTTACCTAATAAAATAACAAAGCCAAGAGTTGAAAAATGTATCCTGAACATGGAGTTCACACTGATGCCCAAGATCAAGATTTTTGGTCTTGTGAGAATACTTCACTGATAAAACAGAAATTATTTTTAGTACAGTATGTCAATGGAATTCTAAATGGTTACTGAAGTTATGTTAGCAGTTGTAAGTTTGCATTGTTATAAAGTGATATCAAGTATTTGTATAAGTTATTTGTCCTAGTTTGTAAAGTAAGTAAATTACCCTCCCATTCTTTCTGTAAAGGGGAAATAATTATTATGCTTTACTCATTAGTGAAATATGCAAATTTTTAGTTGAAATATGCAAACTAAGAAATTTATGGGCTAAATCGAGAAATGAATGTTTAACAACAAGGAACATATTGAGATACAGGGAAGATCTGTCTTTTACATATTTTTATTCCTTGTGTTTATTACTACTCCTCTAGCTTCTAAATAAGATTGATTGGCGTGTCCATTACAGGGGTGTCTGAGCACGATTGTGAGAAATCTCAGTAAGTCAGTATGCCATAAATCAAACAGCAGGTAAATGTTTGGGAAACACTGATCCTTGTCTCAAAATAGAATGATGCAATAGTTAATAAATAAACTAGAATCATTTATTAAAAAAATAACCATTATCACTAAGAACTTTGGTAGTATACAGAACACATTTGTACAAATACTCTTTTGCTAACTTTAAATGATTTATTATATACAAGGTATTATACTAGGCAATGTAGGAAATTTTAGTATAAAAAAAGAAGGTACATCATCATAAAGCAGAGAAAATAAAATATTCCATTATATGGTAGATTAGAAATTAACTTGAGCAATGACTTGAGTAACAGAGATATTATAATGTATTCCCATATATACGTGCTATGATAAAAAAAAGTTATATTCAGAGTGGAAATAACACTGTGAACATAACTCCTTTTATGTTTTTATGTTTATAAGAGACCCTAAGCAAAAACAAACAAAGCCATTTTTCTTTTTTTTTTTCAAGATTTATTCCTTTATGCATACAAAACTGGGGTACAGGCCAGAGGTATAGGAGCAGTGAGAGGATTCACTAGAGACAGAGTAAAGCACAGAAGAAGCAGATTGGTGAAGGACCCTACTGAGGGGAGCAACTGGTGAGACAGGAGAGCTCTGCTGTGCCATGTGGGTCACTCCCAAGCCGACTCAGCTAGCTTTGCAGCATGGTGCTTTAACCTGTTGTGCCACCAGGAAGGGCCCATCTTTATTTTCTTATTCTCACTACTAACTACACAGTTTAGATATCCATTGCTATAAACACTGCATTCAATCCATCTTGGGTTTCTTATTTTGCCTCTTAGTTTTGCCACTCACTACAACAGCTATTAAGAATATTATAGAGTGAGCCAAAGTTTTAATCCTCAAAATCTCAGTGTAAATCATTTTATTTACATAATCATGGTACATTGGTTTACACGGCTGTATGTAATTTAGAGGTATAGAATCATACACGTCAAGTATATTTATCATAACAAACCCACCACCAAGGTGGTGCCCCCTCCCATTGGGCTCTCCATTCTTTACCTGTTCCTCTGACAGCCTCTATTCCACAATCATATAACTGGGGTGTATTAATGCTTTGGTTCAATCTGACCCTTTGTTTCTTTATATATATATATATATTCTTTATATACATACATACGTATATATATATATATATATATATGTGTGTGTGTGTGTGTGTGTGTGTGTGTGTGTGTTTCTGTGTGTGTGTGTGTGTGTATTAAATAATTATGCATACAGAACTGGGGTATAGGCCAGAGGTGCAGGGGCACTGAGAGGATTCACCAGAAACAGAGTGGGAAACAGAATAGACAGATTGACTGAAATACACTGCTGAGGGGACCTGGGTGAGACAGGAGACTCAAGTATGCCATGTGGGTTTGCTTCTTGGCTGGGGATCAAACTTGTGAAGGGACTGTGGCTAGCTTTGTAGTGCTGTGCTTTAACTTGTTGCACCCCCCAGGGAGGGAGGGCCCTGTTTCGCTACATTTCATCTCAGAAATTCCTCTCAGATTTTTCACTCCAACCCATTCTGTGGTCACAACTTTAGTGTCTGTTATGATTGCTTGTTTATAGAATCATTATTCTTTTGTCTTAGTATAAATATATTTAGTTTTAAAGTCCATTTACAGATGTTGTACTGTCTTTGATAAGTTTTTACCCTAGCTAGAAAAAAAAATTTCCCCAAATGTAAATCAAAATCATAATGAGATACCATGTCATATCAGTGAAATGGCTCATATTAAAAACAAACAAAGAACTGGCAACAGTAAATGCTAGCAAGGATGTGGGGAAAAGGAACTGTCTTAGACTGCTGGTGGAAAAGCAGACTGGTCCAACCACTATGGAAAGCTGGTTGTAGGGCCCTCAAGTTCCTAAAAATGGATCTGTCATATAACCCAGCAATTTCACTTCTCGGGATCTACCCAAAGGCTATAAAACTGTTCAAAAAGAAACTCGTAGCCTTATGCTTTTTGCTGCACTATTTACAGTAGATAAGCTATGGAAACAGCCTCAATGCCCACACACAGGTGAGTGGATCAAGAATATGTGGTGTGTGTGTGTGTGTGTGTGTGTGTATATACACAGTGGAATACTACTCAAAATAAAAAAAAACAATAAACTTATGCCATTCACAGCAGTATGGAAGGAGCTAGAAGGGATTGTGCTGAAAGAAATAAGTCATAATGAAAAAGAAAAATATTGGATAGTTTCATTTATGGGAGGAATATAGATAAACCAAAAGAGGGTAAAAAAAAAATGACAAAACTTGTAGCCAAACTATAAGGATGGGTAGGGCAAAGGGTTAAAATAGGAGAGAAGAGTACTAGGTACTGTAATGGTACTTCACAGGGGATATGGTGGTGGGAAATTTATGGGGACAGAAATCAAATATTGTACAATATTAACTACAATATAATAAGGTCTAACCAATAAAAATAGAAAAACTTCCCCACCCTTTTGTTGCCCCATCCTTCCTCCATCGTCTTCTCTCTAAACTTCAGAAGCCTCTTTTTGTTTACTAATAGCTACTAGATTTTTAAAGTATTTTGTCAATATGGTTGCTTTATAAATACCCAATACTGTCTTTGTCATTTTGGCTTGTTTTACCACAAATTATTCTGATGAATTTCTTTCATTTTTGCAGTAAATTAAAACGTATTATTTTTTTTCCATTTTAACTGAATATCATTCCATTGCATTAATATATCATATCTTCTTCATTCAACTTCTTGGACATTTAGATTGCTTCCAAGTCCTAGTCGTTGTTAGTAGTGCTGCAGTAAACTCTGCAGAGCATGTGGTTTTTCAACAATTTTTCATCCTTTGATAAATACCTGAGAGTGAGATTGCTGCTTTGTATGACCTTTGCATTTTTAGGTCTTCAAGCAATCCAGAAAACTTTCCATCCTTGTTTCACCAGTTAACATTCCACCAACAATGTAGCTATGTTTCCCTTCCTCCCATCCTTCTAGCACATCTTGTTGGAGATTTTTTCAATCTGTGCCATTCTCATATTGTCTTGAAAAAATATAATAGAGATTGATATTAATATGTCAAATGTATTGACATTAATATGAAACATGTGACTATTTGTGTGGCCTCTTACATGGTCTGATCTCCAGGTTTTTGTTTTTGTTTTTGTTTTTGTTTTTGTGAGAGCCACATTGATATTCTCCTCTTCTTGCTCTTACATCTCTGAGTTGTCTGTTGGTTTGGTTTTATTGTTCTGTTGCATTATATTCTTTTAGTAATCCTTTTAGATGCTGGTTGCTGTTTATAAGTTCTTTTAGTTCTTACTTTTCAGTGATGCTTCCTTCTGTTTTGGATGCTAGTCTTGTAGAAAGGAGTCTAGGCTGAAATCTTTTTCTTTAAGTACTTTCAAGACCTTGCCGTTCCCTTAATACCTGTAAGGACTCCACTGGAAAGTTTGTGGATACTTAAAATGATGTTACCTGTATGTATCCCATTTTCCATAATGCTTTTAATAGCCTGTCTTCCTTATTGGCTTTTGGTATTTTTATTCCAGTGTGCCTTTGGGTGTGCTGTCTGGTATTATTTTGTTTGGAACACATAGAGCCTCAGATCAGGACATTGGTTCATTTCCCAGG
>NW_004567107.1:62012725-62015065 GCF_000260355.1 Condylura cristata | reverse complement strand
GAACTGGTACCTGCAAGGAGTAATAAGTGGAAGAAGACCACCACAATGGGGCCTGGGCAGGTCACCTCTGGAGAGTTAGGGATTTGTGCCTCCTACTGTGCTGTGTGCTTTGGGTACCAAAGTTGTGTAGTGAGAGCCTCAGTGATCACCTGCTTCACCTGTTCCTCATTGTCAGGTTCTTGTATAGATTTCCTACACCTCAAGCACTAGGCTGTGTTTGGACACCAGAGGTAGCAGTGGATGCGGATTTTAGTTGAGAGAGAGCCAAGACAGGGCCACAAGTTGAGAATTGTTCTTTTTGCTTTTCCAGTGTAGAGCTTTATCCTGGGATGCTTTTTTTTATTTAATTATTTTTTTATTACATTAGTTTATTTTTACATATTTTTGTGCATTTTTCCATCTTACCCTGGGATGCTTTGTAACATGTTTGCCATCCAGGCACATGAACTCTGGTTAGTGCAAGCATTAAGCTGTCTTGGTTATGGCCCTGTGTGTGTGGGTGCTGATATTTCAAATATCACAGCCCCCAGTTACAAATAATAGCTTTGTCTATGAAGAGATACATCTAATCTGGCTTCCCTATTGATTCGGGCTCCATTTGTTCTCTATTGTAAGTCTTAGGCTCAAGTGAATAGTCATCACTATAGTTCTCCCAAAGTGCAGCCTCTATTCTTTTTTTTTAAAGATTTATTTATTTATGTGTACAGAACTGGGATACAGGCCAGAGGTGCAGGGGCAGTGAGCGAATTCACCAGAGACAGAGCCAGGAGCAGGACAGGCCGATGGACAAAGTACACTGCTGAGGGGAGCAGCGGGCGGGTCAGGAGAGGTCTGCTGCACCATGTGGTCACCTCTGGGGCAGGTGGGGATTGAACTCATGCTGAGGTGGCTTTAGCCTCTTAGTGCTGTGCTTTAACCCACTGCGAGGGCCCATTTACTGATTTTCTTGTGCTGCAATTTAGTTGTGAATCTATAGAGGAATTGTCTGTGTGAGAAGTTGAGGATGTTTCATCTTAACTCCACTACCATCTGCTCAGGTTCCTTTCCCTCATCCCCAAGTTTTATGAGTTGCTATTGGCAGATAAAAGTGTATTAGTTTAAGATGTACATAATAATGAATTTACACCCACCTCCACACACAGACATGCACATGTTGCATAATGATCGCCACAGTAAGCTTTGTTAACATCTATCACCTCATGTGATTGCTTTTTTTCTTTTTTTGTGATAGGAACTTATGAGATCTACTCTTGCTGCTTTCAGATAAGTAATATAGTATTGTTTACTATAGTCACCATGCTTTTCATTACATCCCCATAAGAACTTATTATCTTGTATTGCAAGTTTGAACCTTTTGATCACCTTTACCCATTTCCCCATCCCACCCCCGTTTTGGGGCAACCACCAGCAAGTTTTGTGTTCCTGAGTGTAATCTTTGTAGATTCTACATGTAATGATATCACACAGTACAGTATTTATCTTTCTCTGCCTGAATTATTTCTGTTAGATTATTTTGTAAGGATAATATACTATTTGGGTTGACAACTCATTGAAAAGCTCCATATTAAATAGAATTGCGTTAATGATCTTTATTTATGTGAAAACTATTTTTATAATATTATAATTGTAAATATAATGTGTTTTATATTTAAATGAATACATTGTAACTGTGTACTCATTTATATAGCTGAGTTATGATAAATATAATGGCATTTATATTAGAATTTTGGATTGTTACAGGTGATCTGTAAAATTTTCAAATGATAACTGATTCTTTAACACAGATATAATAAATCCTCACATTTGTTTCTTACCTGTATGGATCTGATAAAATGCATCAAAGTTATAATTCTCTCGTTGGTGTTTCGGTTGATGTTAACCTTGTAATCAGAAGGGATATGTATGCTTCAGTGTAGAATAGGTTAAACATGGCCTTAAATTTAGTTTTTGCTGATATCATACTACATCATTCGTATAATACCTAAGCATTGTTGTGGACACATCATACTCATTTTTTGATTGGTAGATATAAAACTTAGGTTAAGTTCTCAAATTTTTAAAGTAACTGTGAGGTATTTATGTAAAAATGCAGAATTTCTGTTTTCCTATCAAGTATTCTTTCTGCCTAAGCAACACTGATGTTTGAAGATTGGAGAAATAGAAGATCCACTAATAACATCAATGAAATTCCATAGTTGTACTCTTAATTATGTTCAAGATACAAAGAAACTTTGTATGCAGATCTTTAAGTAAAAACTTCAGTTTGAACATTAAAAATATTTAAAGAATATTCCTAGAAATTTTAGGGAGGAAGTTAAAGTCTTTACTTGAAAAAAAAAA
>NW_004567107.1:61991167-62012040 GCF_000260355.1 Condylura cristata | reverse complement strand
CCAGAGGTGCAGGGGCAGTGAGAGGATTCACCAGAGACAGAGTGGGGAGCAGAACAGGCAGACTGACAAAGTACACTGCTGAAGGGAGCAGTGGGTAGGTCAGGAGAGGTCTTCAGTGACATATGGGTCACTTCCAAGGCATGCGGGGATCGAACTCATGCTGAAGTGATGTTAGCTTCTTAGTGCTGTGCTTTAATCTGCCCTGTCATCAGGGAGGGCCTGCTTTTCTTTTTTCTTTTTGCTAGAGACATTATTCTTACCAGTTTATCTAAGAATGTGTAGAAGAATACACATTCACACATTAGTATGGGCTTTGAAATAACTTAAGTGTTGTATTCAAACTCCAGTTTTAGCTTTTATTTACCTATAAGTTAGGATGATACTTATTTTTTCCAGGTTCAGTGTCATTAATACTGAATAACATTATATCTCCTTTCTAATCTGGAGTATTTCCAGGTTTTGTGTGACCTAATGCTTTTTTTTAAAGGAATATAAAATAGGGCTATTTGTGAATATTTATTTAGAATTAATAAAGAAATGGCAATGAAATGTAACTTTGCAGAAGCAGACATGTTTCAAATATTTAACAAAATCCAACTGTCTTATGAACTGCTTGATACATTCTTTGTTGTGCTCATTCTTTGACCTTTGCTATATTATTTCTAATCACTTCTTTATAACATTTTCAAATTATTGTTTTCTTTATAAAGAATGAACATATAACTCTCTTTTCACTACCATGATTGATTATTATAAAATTAATGACTGTTTAGAACAGGTTCTTTCAGTCTCACAAATAAGTATTGATTTTGTCATGTGGCTTTTAAAAATTATTTTCCATTGTAGGAAAATTCCATTGAGTTTCTTTAGTATATAAGAGATTTCAGATGTACTCTGTAATATTGCTGTAGGTCTTTCCTATAAAGACAAGAAATTTTATAAGTACCATTTCATAGAATTCCTAGTTTTAAAAATGCATTTCACCTTTTAAATTATGTATATTATTGAGAAAATGCCTGATAGAAATTTTCTTGTGATTAGGTACAGATGAGAACTTAATAGTCCTTTTGCAACTTCATGCTTCTTAGGATTGCTAGAATATTTCAACAAGATAACGTCTGAGCTTTGTACTTCTCATGCTTCATTATTTTCATTCTTCTGTTGATTATTCTGAGGCATTATGATCTGTATAACCTTAAGCCTTTGTGACATGATGATGTGTGACTCAGCATAGCAGTCCCTGAGAATATTTACCATTTCTGGATAGTGTTATCAAAATGCCTTAACAATTTATGAAATAAGTTAGATCTCCTAAATACAAATGTTTTATATCCCCAACTGAACTTCTTTTAGCCAGATAGCAACGTCTACACTCTAAAGTCAGGGTCACACAGGAAAGATAAGACAAAAATTGTTTTAACAGATGTCAGTTTTAATTAACAGTGGTTAAAATGTTTTAATAGTATAAGATTAACATTATTATAGATCCATGTGAATTGGTAAAGCCATACCTCTGGAAAAGGCAATTGGGCTTAAATTTTAAGGTTTACTAGGTAAGTGGCAAATCTTCTTCTAGATTAGTGTATTCAGTTGTATATATTTCTAACATATCCCCACAAAACATACCGGCTTAAAATACAATAAGAAATGCATTTATTTTATATCTCAACTTCAGTAATTTAGTTAGAAATATGATTCTAGACAAAAATTTAGTAAGAGTTTTCTAGGCTCTCATCACCAGCAAACAATGTTTTCCAGTTTGACTTTTAAGTCAAGGACTGACATTTTATTAAAATATATATGTTGAGGGCCCACCCTGGTGGCACAGCAGGGTAAAGCACAGCACTCAGAAGCTAAAGCCATTTCTGCATGAGTTCCATCCCTGCCCCGGAGGTGACCACATGGCGTGGCAGACCTCTCCTGACCTGCCTGCTGCTCCCCTCAGCAGTGTACTTCATTGATCTGCCTGATCTGCTCCCCACTCTGTCTCTGGTGAATCCTCTCACTGCCCCTGCACCTCTGGCCTGTACCCCAGTTCTGTATGCATAAATAAATAAATTAATATATATATATATATATGTTGATTATAAACCTCAGATTAACAACTGATTATAATGTACATTTTAGTAAAATATATTCTTTTGTATTTCTTGAAATTTATTTTTGACAATTTTATCAGTAAAATGATTATTTTATATAATATAATGTGATATATTAAAGTTATTAGGATATTATTAATGAAAATATTCTACATTTTCTGAAGACCTAGCTCTGTGGATGATGATTTTTGCCTGTAATTCTAGAAGTGCTGTAACCATTTTTATCAGTGTCCTGAAAATCCTGCATGCTAGACAGAATTGTCATTTCACTTCATATTCAATTTGCATTTAATTTATATTATATTTTAATATACTGAAAAATTAGACTGCTTAACTAGCAGTAGACATTATTATAAATAGAGTTTGGTTGATTTGGAGAAGACTGTATTAGTTTGCCTGTGTTGCCAGAACAAAATTCAGAAGTTTGGTGGCTTAAACAATAGAATTTATATTGTCATGGTTTGGAGGCTTGAAACACAAGATCATGGCCCCAGTGGAGTTGTTTTGTTGAGGATTTTCTTCCTGGCTGGTAGAACTACCATCTTCATATGCTCTTTTTATATATGGATGAGAGAAAGAGGACTCTGAGGTATCTTCCTTTTGTTATTAACCTTAAAGGATTCTGTAGCCAAAAGTAACCTATTGGAGGTTTCGGATTCATTGTATATACAAAGGGAACATAATTCAGTCCGTAGTATGAGAATACTGATATAAGTCCATGTTCTTATTTGCTTCACAACTTTATTAATGAATATTTGAGTAATAAATGTATATTGTAATTTTTATCAACAAAATTAAAAATTTCACTCTACTTTCTTGCTGGGCTCTCTAGAGAAGTTCATGTAATTCTCATCTTTTTTACTCTTGCATAAGCTAGGTCTTACTTGTGCTCTTCCGTCTTTCAGGACTTTTCTCTTTGTTTTAGGTTTTATGCAACTTGAATATAAAATTTGTAAGAGTGCATGTCTTTTAGTATTTATCCTCTTTTATGGTTTCTGGACCCATGGTTTGGTATCTGTTAATTAATTTTGCAAGTTCTTAGTCATTTTCACTTCAAATATTTTATCTACTGCTCTTTCTTATTCTAGTATTCATCCTATGTGCATGTTATGTTTTCATACTTATTCTGCTCTTACTTTCTTTCTGTTGCGTGCTTTTTCTGTCTTTACTAATTTCAATTTATTTCTCTTTTCATTTTAGATTGCAGTGTTTTCATTGCATTGGTCCTTCCTCAGCTGGGTTCAGTCTACTACTGAATCTATCAAAGGCATTGTTTTCTCTGTTGCAATTGTTTGTTTTCACTGTTTCCATCATTTCTTTTTGATTTTTTCTTGGTATTTCCACTTCTTTGGTCACTGCACCCATCTGTTTTTACATGTTGCCCACATTTCCCAGGAGATTTCTTAACAGATTAACTTTGCTGTTTAAAATTTCTTATAATAAAAACTGTAGCTTATCCGAATCTTGTTCTGAATCTGCTCTTATTTCCCTTCCTTTTTTGCATGCCTTGTAATTCATTATTGAAAATGGAACAATAGTAGCTGAAGTAAATAGATCCATAGTGTGAGGTTTTATTTGAACCTAACTAGGAATTGGGCCACATTTAATGCTTGTTGTACTGTAAATGCCAGAGGCTTCAAATGCAAGTCACACAACTTTTGTGTCTCCTCCGGTCTTTAGGTACCTACCAATTTCTCCTCAATCTCCTCAGAGGTAGTGCAGCGTTTTTAGTTGTAAGCCACTATTATTACACACCTGTTGGTGCGGTAGTTAAATATGAAGAATGAGTACTCTATATAATCCCGATTCAATGTCAGCTTTTTAGCAGATGAATCTGTGTACTTAGGTTTTGAGCAACACAAGTATTTCTTAGTTATCCATCCCTTAGTTGAAATTGGAAGTCTAGGGGCCTAAAGAGATGAAGAGGTATCTTTCCTGGATGGGAATAGGCTCTGTTAAGGGCTTTTTCTGTGGAAAGTAAGCTCTGGGCATATTTTAATGGTTATTACCTGCCTGGCCATGCCATTAGAGAATCTTTCTTGGCTCTTAACCTTGAGAATCTGGTGGGTCCCTGGAGGGCAAAAGATAGAAAATGTGAGTCCCTCTAAAGCCCCAGAGCTTTTTACTCTCAAATCAGTGTATTTGAGACTCCAGCAGCTCCACAAAATTACCATTTAAATATCCCCATCAGTTGATGACTTCTGAGGTTTCTATTCAGGTAAACAGATCTCTGCTGTGACTTGCTGGATTTGCTTGTCCCTCCAGATTTCAGTGCTGCAGTTGTTCCTGTGACCTTACTAGAAGATGAGGCTAAGAAAATACACTGATAATGGGAAAGTCATATACCTTTTCTCTTTTATCTGTTTATAATGATAACAATGAAACCGATATCATAGCTTCTCTATGAGGATTTATTAAATGACACACAGATTGTTTTCACATTGTGATTACTGTGTTTTTGCTATTATTTATTAATTCCTGAAACAGATATACATTTTACAGAGAAGGGAAAGTTCATAGATAATTTAAAGAACTTTATTCAGTGATACTGTATGGCCAGTCTAGATTCCTAAACAATGTCTAATATTTGGAGATGTTTCATTAGAAGGACTTTCCATTTTAACTCTCATAACTGACAATACAGTTTTTTATAACTTAATATAATGATCATAGCCTATAGTAATGGGAAATTACCGCTCAATTTTTATGTATTTGCAATTCAGATCTTATGGATCGATTATATCTATCTCATAAGTAATCTTACTTTGCACAGTTTTGATTGGTAAAATGGAATTTTATGTAACAATATGTATCTGAAAGAATTGTGAAGAGTATCAACAATCTTCACTATCTGCTTAGAAATATTATTTTTATAGAAGTGCACATAGGATATTGAAATGTTTGAAATGACAAGCTCATGTCGGGTTTGCTGAGGGCCAAGCTTTCTCATTGTTCCTCCATGCATGCCATCTACATTTGTTATTATTAACTGATTTTTCTCTTTTACTTCATAATTTTACCTTCCATTCTTTTATTCTTTCAGCCATCATGTTTGGGTAAGTCTAGTCCTTGTGTTTCAAACCAACCAAATGTTTTATTAAAAGCCTCTCCTCCTGACATAGGGATTACCAGATAATCATCAATGGATTTATAGATTGTATTAATAATCTCTGTTGATACTCAAGAAACCTCCACCTTTTAATGCCTTTGTCATTACTGACATAAACTCTCTTTACCAAGCTTTGTACTTGCTGGAATATTTGGGAGATTATCTTGCTTTTTCTAATATATCAGACACAGAAAAGTATGGTTTTCTTCCTCAGGCAAAACATAAATCCCATTGTAAGAGAGAGTAAAATTCCCAAACTCCTTTGAAAAGCAGTCCCATTTGGCGAGTTTTTAAAACCATATAAATCGAGAATTACATTTCCTTTGATACTGTTCATTTCTAGGGGATTCACTACCTTCTACTCTCTGTTAAGGATTGTATTAGCTTCAGATATACCATAGCCCAGTAGGATTTCACTTATCTGTGGTGAATACCTGGTATACTAATAGTTCTTTCACTCCAATAGATATTCAGAACTCATTTAGCAGCATTCACTACTTCAGATTCAAAATTAAAACCACCTATATCCTTGGTTTTCATGATAGTATGTACTTGGAAGGAAAGAAATTTGGAGAAAGAAAGACAGGCTAAAACGTGGAATAAATAGCAAGATTATATGTAAAAAATCCTATCAACATTCACATTAGGTGCATGATTTAAAGATCTCAATTTTAAGGCAAGGCTTGTCCAGCTGGTAAAACTAACATCAAATACACATTTTCAATAGCATATATAACATAATCATACCTTGTATGAAAAGATGAAAAAAGATATGCTAACACTAATTAAAGAAGGCTAGGATAATGGTTATGTTAGTATTGGTCAAAATACATTTCAAGCAAAAATATTACCAGGTATAAAGAATTTCATTTAATAGTGACAGATAAATTAGTTCATTATGGAACTACAGCAATTATAAATAATTCACCACTTAATAACAAGGTTTTGACTGAATTGGCATTTATAGAGCACCTAATAACAGCAAAATATAAATTGTTTCTAAGTGAGCAAAGGAAAATGTACCAAGGTGGATCATTTTCTGGATCATAACACAAATCCAAATAAATCCCCATGTAATCAAATCATAGAAAGTATGATCTAAGACAAACAGGAAAATATTTAGAAATGAATAATATCAATAAATTTGCAAAATGCTCAAAAATTTAGAAACGTAATAGTGTAGTTTTAATTTATAGGTCAGAAAATAAAAATGCTGATTAGAAACCATATTTAAGTCTATCAAAATGAAAAAAAAAATACCCAAATTTGTGGGATACTTGATAAAGTATTTCTTTGAGGGGAATTTATAGCATTCTTTATTTTAAAAGAGTGGGGTCTCAAATTGAACACTTCGCTGGCTTTGTACCAAACAAACTGTTAAGTAATAGGCCTTGTGTATGGCAAAGTGTTTGGTGTAGGGATATAGAAATAGAAACTGGTGATTTTGATTCTGAGCACTTCAGAAATTCATGAGGATGAGAAATATGTAAAGAAATAGGCTTCTTTGATATAGACGAGTGAGTGGAACGATAATATATAATCAGACAAAGAGATGGAAGAGCATTGTGGACTCAGAGAAGAGTTACCCATCTACAGTATCTTTTTTTTTGTTTTTTAAAACAGTGGTTTAATAGCACTTCTTCTTCTTCTTTCTTTTTTTTTTAAGCCAGAGGAGTCAGGGGTGGAGGGGTGGGTAAGAGGATTCACCAGAGACAGAGTGGGGAGCAGAACAGGCCAACTGACGAAGGTGGGGGCAACAGGCAGGTCAGGAGAGGTCTGCTACGGCATGTGGGTCACCTCTGGGGCTGGGATTGAACCTGCACTGAAGTGGCTGAGCTAGCTTGCAGTGTTGCATCCTAACCAGTTGTGCCACCAGGGAGGGCCTGTTTGTACTTTAAAATACACCTATCAGCCATCTAATTGTTTCCTTCCTGTACCACCCATCCTAGTTGTGATCAACTCTGACCTTCATAAATGTCCTCTGAACTCATTGCCTCTCTTTTATTTCTCCCTACTCCAGCTCCTTTTTTTCACTAGCAGTTTATAAAAATCTCTTTAAAAGAAAACAGATCATTTTATTCTACTACAGTTCTCACAATGGCCTCTACTTTCAATTAAAATAAATTGTTTGTAAATTATTCTATATAATCTAGAGAGTGTGAAGCCAAAGTAGAAAATGAGGCAAATTGAGCAACCAAATATCAGCCCCTCAGAATTAAACTTTGATTGTCTGAAATATATATACAAATATATACAAATATATTGATTACAATCTACAACAAACCATATATTTATTTTTTTTAAAGAATTGTTTATTCATACAGAACTGGGGTACAGGCCAGAGATGCGGAGGGTGAGAGGATTCACCAGAGACAGAGTGGGGAACAGAACAGGCAGATCAACAAAGTACACTACTGAGGGGAGCAGTGGGCAGGTCAGGAGAGGTCTGCCAAGCCATGTGGTTACCTCCGGGGCAGGCGGGAATCGAACTCATGCGGAAGTGGCTTTAGCTTCTCAGTGCAGTGCTTTAACCCGCTGCGCCACCAGGGAGGGCCTCTTTATTGTTTTTGGAGCAGCTAAAATCTTGAGTTCAAAACTTGCCCATTTTTTTTTTTTTTTCTGTAATGGTTCCTGAGGAGGGTAGAAAATGAAAGAAAACATTATTGAATCAGTTGCCCTGAGTGGCAGTAAGCTCTCATTGTGTGTATGGTTTGTGAGAAAGGGTCTGACACAGCTTATTTACAGAATTAGTGAAATGGTTTCATGCAGGTTAGCAAAACACAGAAACCAAAAAGCCTAATGAATGTCAAAAAAGTGTGACATACCAACACTGCTGAATGCATTTTTATAAAGGAAAAGTCAAGCATTCCCTGATATAAACACACTATGATCCATTGTTGGAACAAGGAAGCTCAGCTGGGAGTAATCTGGAGCATAAAGAGAAAAATCTTTAATCTATGACTTTATGTAGATGCTTTGGTTTTGCAAAACTTTTTTCACTTTTCCTCTAGAAAGCTATTGACATTTTCTCATAGTGCAGAACAAGCAAAGAGTACTTGGAACATGGATATATGGGTTGTCCAAATAGGCTGCATCCATCCAAGTATGATTCTCCCAATAATTTAGTGGCTCAACTTACATTCAACAATTACAAAGTTGTATGAATCCAGTTACAAAGTTGTAGTGTTCATTTTCTAACTGATGTGACTGTGGCAAGTATGGCTGGGAGGTGGGTAAAGAGACAGAACAGTTGTGAACAAATTATGAGCCCTTACAATGAGATATCTCAGTAGAGTGGGTTATGCATTAGCAAAATCAGTTACCAACTCCTGTAATTTCATGTGACCAAGAACCTGCTACAATTATGTGCATTGACATGCAACTCTTCATCTCACTTTAAGAGCAGTCCTGTTTTCTGTGAGCAAACACTATGTTCTTGGATTTTCTTGCTGCAGAGGACCGAGTCCTGTACTGGAAATGTGTTCCAGTGGGGAAAAGAGACAACTGAACAAAGAGTACTGATGAGTTCACTGCTCAGTATTTCAGGTTGTTATATATGTGACTGAAGGAAGACTACTGATTGCTTTAGGCAGAAATGAAAAGTGGTTCTTGGTCTCCCTGGTGGTGCAGGGATTAGTCTCAATGCTATCAGCTATGGTAGCCATTGTGGCATGAGTTTGATCCCCGGCCAGGGAGCTGACCCACATGTCATGGCAGACCTCTCCTGTTTCGCCCACTGCTCCCCTCAGCAGTGCACTTCAGTAGCTTTGCTCCTCACTTTGTCTTTGGTGAATCCCCCACAGCTCTGGTCTACATTCCAGTACTTGTATATATAAATAAATAAAAGAGATCCTTAAAAAGAAAAAAAGAGATGAAAGGTGGTTTTATAGATGTGGTGTGATGAAAAGCCAATATTGTGACAAGTTTGAGATCATTTTATTCTCATATGCAGCAAAGGATCAGTTAAGTGAAATATTAAGAGAAACAGTATTGTTATTTATACAGATTTTTATGTTTTCTTGACAATAACATTTAACTTATAATTTTATTTGCTTATCTAATTTTCTGGGGAATACATGCTACATCATAAATTAATATATCCTCTAAGTTTGAGTTTATTTTTTATTTGTAATTAACATATGATTTAATATATGCACAATATAGTATTTCATTAGCTCAGCTTAAAAAAATAAAACTTTGAAAAACTGACAGTTTTCTGTCTCTTTTGCTCTTTAAGTGTTTATTTTTGTGTGCACTATCAACAGTAGTAACCACCAAATACTATATATACTGTCCCTGTTTTCACAATGCTTAGTGGATTATTTGTACTTTGTTATTAGTCTCTTTTTTCCTTTCCTCTGCAAAAAGCACATTAACAAATTAGTTGCTGCATGTGGTATATTTGCATGAATAAATCAAGGGAGAAACTAAACATAAACTTTGCAAAAATAAAACCATTGCAGCAAGCGTCCTATTACTTATGAATCTAGTCAAATGTATTCCACCACAGCATTGCCTGGCATGTTTCTGCTTGCACAAAGTAAGGTTGTGACCAGTGATGCGTAACTCATAAGGAAAGGAGGTAGAATTGATGTGAATGGAAATTCAGAATGACCAGACTGTGATTTAGGCTCCTAAGAGTAGCCATACTGATCAATTCCTAATATTACTAGTAAGGCTACAAAAATAGCCAAATGTTGAATTCATAAAACATAAATTTGATGAGATTCCCATCCTACAATCACCAAGTGAGTACAATGCTCACTCAGGACATAGGAAATGAGCAGTCTTTCAGACTCAGCATTTCAATTAAGTAGATGGGAAGAAATCTGTTA
This sequence comes from Condylura cristata, assembly GCF_000260355.1. Taxonomy (NCBI): domain Eukaryota; kingdom Metazoa; phylum Chordata; class Mammalia; order Eulipotyphla; family Talpidae; genus Condylura; species Condylura cristata. The sequence continues at coordinate 62,001,997 of NW_004567107.1, read as the reverse complement.
TATGAAACAATTCGAAATGAATAAAGGGAGCATGTTTTAGAGTGAAATAAAGTGGTTGAAATGCACGGTCATTTAAGTCAAATTCATTCTCTTGGCTAAAAATTTGATTGCTATGATGTTGCAAGATAGAGTTACAGATGAGGTGATGAGGTCTTCATATTCATTACAGAGCTGAGAAAAGGTTCTTCATCTGAGATACATAAATTACAAGTTGTACTTTTAGGTTGATAATGTTAAAATGAGGAAATACATATGAAATGTATGAAATATAGTAAAGTGCTAAATAAAAAAACTTTTCATCTCAATTATTTAGGTAATTGGGAACACACTATTCTTAAGAACTCCAGAACAATTCACTTTGCATTTAATTAAGTAACTGTGTAATTACAGAAACAGAATCCACCATAAGTATTTAGGGTAGAACAATGTCCGAGGGTTTCCATGGTCCAGAGTAATCTTGCATTGATGTTGATCAAAATGGAGTCCAGTTTATGCAATGAAATACTAGTATTATTTTCAGTGTCTAAATAGGTTAAAAAAATGAGAGTGAGGCCCTCCCTGGTGGCGCAGCGGGTTAAAGCACAGCACTGAGAATCTAAAAGCGGCTTCTGCATGAGTTCGAGCCCCACCTGCCCCGGAGGTGACCACATGGCATAGCAGACCTCTCCTGACCCACCCGCTGCTCCCCTCAGCCGTGTACTTCGTTGATTTGCCTGTTCTGCTCCCCACTCTATCTCTGGTGAAGCCTCTCACCACCCCTGAGCCTCTGGCCTGTACCCCAGTTCTGTGTGCACAAATAAATAAATCTTTAAAAAAAAAAATGAGAGTGAAAATTATGATCCAGGTAGTTAATGTTGATGCAAAAAATGTGCAGTCCAAAAGTGAGAAAACAGAGATAGCCTTAGGAAGTGGGGAAGCCTCAGTAGGATTTAATTAAATCAGAGAAATTTAGATTGAGTCAAACAAATTTTCACCAAAAGCTAGTACCGAATTTAAGTGCTGAGTTACAGTCCTCACCAAATCATTAATGTTCAAGAAAGTTGGCAAAATATAATAGTTTCAAGATTTTCAGTGACTGAGGAACAGAAAGGTTTAGTTCAATATAATTCAAAGAGCATGTATTAAATATTTATCAGATGGCAAATACTGAACTAAGAATGGAGTAGTTGTAAGGCATTTGCAATCCCTGCCCTATAGCACTAATATTTCAATAGCAGAAAGGTGGTTGGCAGGGATTTCCAGTGCCCTTTCATTTTAAGTTTGCAGAGCAAACCCCGATGTAAGCTTGATTTTTGATGTTTTTATTTTTGTTTTCTTTTTTCTCTTGTTTTACCCAGTGAATCTACATTACTTCAATTGATATTATGGGTAAATATTAAGTGTTAAATATTTATTGAATGACAGAGTAATCACATAGAAAGGAAACATCATTATGGTTGAAGGGAAAAGGAATTTGCTCTCCTAACGAAATACTGTCCAGATATTATACTATTCACCCTTTAGCAAAAATTTGTGCACAATAATCCCCATCACAGGTAAATGAATTTTTTGTATACATGTGCTGATGTGCAAATTCATTAAAATAGAGAATGTTAAAAAATAATAAAAAATTGGAATAGATTTAATATTTTTCTTCCCACTTGTAATTTTTTATGTATGTCTTCTGTTGGAGGACATATTACTTTAGGGTATATTGTTGGAGGACAAATTTGTTTTAATTTGTTTTGTTTTGAAGAAACAAACTTGTTTTTATTTGTTTTGTTTTGAAGAAACAAATTTGAGAGTAGGAACACTATCTGACATTTACATAATATAAATCTAGGGTGATTCATATATTTGCTTATATATAATATATGTATATTTTATATATTATACCTGTATGTGCCAACTTGTGTGACTTTATGATGCTGATACATTCTGAGAAATCATGGGTGGTTGTTGTCAGTGTTTGAACATCAGACCATATGATACTTTACTCTGGAAGCGTGAGCTAAAACATCACTAGAAAATAGGAATACTGTCTTTACTTAAAATATCTGCAATGTGGGACTAATCATAAACATAAAGGCTAGAAGACTATCTGTTATTTATTTAGAAAAATTGAGTAAATGATAATATATTTCACTTCAGCAAAATTGGTCATGGAAATAAGGTATGAAATGTCAGTACCTATCTTTGGATGGAAATCACTAAAAATATTGAACATAGTTTTTTTTTTTTTTTACTCTTCAGTGGAAAGTGAATAGACTTAATTAGAGAATTGTTTATTCTACAGTGGAAGAGTATGATGGAGGAAAGCTTAGGAATGTGTAGAAAAGCAACAAGTTATATAAAACATGTCTCTGTGACCTTAGGGAGTTTCTGGTTTTATTTTAAATAAAGCTGGCTCTTATCAATTACTCATGTTTTTTCTTTATTTGTAGAATAGGTGACCCATTGAACACTTGGAAAATGGAGATTATATATTAAGAAAGTTTCTTTAAAAAATATACTGTATTTTTTATACCGGATGGTTTCACTCATAGCAGGAGTATAATGGGCCAGGCGAGAAAATAACAAAAATAATGAACAACCATATACCAGAGACATTCTGTGGGGGCAGAGTGGGGAATGGGATCAAAAACAGGGGGTGGGGGAAGGGAGGGAAATGCACGGGGCTATGGTGTTGGCACAGGGGTGATTTGGTGATGGGAAACCCGTGGGGATTACAATTGAGATGAAAAAAAAATGAGCAAAATGATGTAAAAATAAACTTTTTAATAAAAAAATATATACTGTATATTTTTACTTACATTGAGGTCACATTGGATTACATGTTTGCATTTTGGAAGTATTGAAACCCCTCTGGTGCTGTCCCTAGAGTGAGCCTACCATCAAAGCTCCAATAGTGTGGGACAGTTTCTTAAATGCTGTGTCTTGTGGATTCATTTGTGAATAAAGTATGATAAAGAAAAAAAAGATAGATAATTTAATAAAAGATAGATAATTTGAAAAGATCGATAGAAAACAAGTGGGCTTCTAAAGAAAGTTTTAAAATAAAATTAATTTGTTTCACTCTTGCTCCTGAATGGTGTTCTTTCCTCCCTGGCAGATGGTAGCAAAATAGAATTCCTTAAGCATTGTTAGAAGTGGCAGTGCATGGTGATGGCTGCTGATGTATTACATTAATACTTTTTTTAGAGTGACAACACTCTTGATGATGAATTATACTAATATTGTAGTTTATCACATGAGTAGTACACTGATGATGCATTACAGCAATATATCATCAAAGCAGTTGTGTTTATTTTCTCTCTCACTAATCTAAGTCAAGTCAAAAATTCTGTAAAAAAGGTAAATCCTTGATTCTGAAATAGCTTTCAATCTGCTTGATAGGCAAAAAGAAAAGGTCTTTAAGAAAGGCTTGACACAGTTACTATACAAAATGCAAGTGGCTTCAAAAAGTCAATCATCATTATACTTAAGTGCTTAACATTTACACCTCATACTTCTTTGAAAATCAAATATATATGCAATGCAGTGTTGTTTTAAATCAGAAGAACAAAATTTTATATTTTAAACTGTGGAATAAATTTCATGTTCAGATAGACAACAGAATAAGCTAATGACAGAGCTAATACTCTATTAGGTAATATAGATACTATAATGAATAAAACAGGGAAAATATTTTTATTAATTGAGGCATTGTCTGTAAATGAGGTGATTTCCATGTAAAGAGAACTTAAATGCATAATTTTAAAATGTTTATTTTTAGAATTAATTATGTTGCTAAAAACTTTAAATTGATATAAAACTTATAATTAAGATTTAGTACTTTTATGTCATGAGATAAAGCAGTTCAAGCCAAGACTTATAATAAGCTTCATGCTGATAAAACTAAGTTATGCTCCTATGAAAACATGAGTCAATAATGACAAAAATACTTGCACAGAGTATATATGCATGTTAATCTGTTTAACTTTAGATGTTATCTTGATATAGCAGGTAATAAATTTAAATATCAGTCTGAAGTGTTGCGAAGATGAAGATTTTACTATTTCACCTTTTTTTTTTGCTTTCCTCAACTATTCAGTCATATAATGATGTCATGAGTACTTTTGAATATATAAATAAATTTAACTTGGGAGAATTTACAAAGGAAAAACAACAAAAGTAAAATGCAAGGATTTTATAATTAATGTAATTATAATATACTTGGAAAGCCAAAAATGAAAAAAAAATAAAGATGATAATGATATTTTACTTGAAAATTATGAAGTCCACATACAAAGTGGATTATAAACTACATCTCTTTTAGGGAGACTGAATACCTTGATTTAGTACAAAACCAGTTGGCAAATTTAGTTGATGGCAAATTCCTACATATTGTGACATATACCTGCCAAGTTATTTAACCTTCCTATGTTTCAGTATCTTCATCTGTATGATATTAAGAATGCAATAGAGAAAAAAAGTTTAATAATATAAACCTATTAAGTTAGCATAATGGAAGTTTAATCTATTTGAAGTAAACTAATTTGTAATGTTTCTAAAGTAAAATCACTATGTAATGCCAAGTACAGATAAATTATTGCATATAGTATCTACAAATGTGAGCCAGGACTCAAGGACATAGGGATTTTTCTCAGAATTATTTATGATAAGTTGGAATAATTTAGTGACTATTCACTGTGTACACTTATATTTGTAAAACTGAGTACTGCTTCTGTAGCTGAGAAAAAGACCAGACTTGAATAGTTGTATGATTTTATTATTAAAGATAACCAATTATTCTCTCTAGTTTCTATTAAAACAAAACTAAGAAAAATTAAGAATATAGAATGGTGTAACCCTGTGTTTATTTTGAAATTTTGAAAACTGTATTCACTGGGTAGAATTATAGTATCAACATAACTATTATTGCAAAACATCCTGTTTAAACATTTTAACAGGTTAAATGTATAAATAACAGGCTATGCAAAATTTTGGTCAGCTTTCATTTAAGTGAGAGATTTCAAGATAAAATTTCTTGCCAAAGAAATTTTTATTTCTTAGGCAGTTTCTTAATTTTGAAATTTTATTTTTACTGTGCAGTTACAAAAATTGTTATGCATTTAAAAATAAGAAAAATAAAAACTTTGAATAGTTACACTGATTACTATGTTAAAGTTAAATACATGCTATATACTGTTACTAAATTAAACTGCTTATTATGTTTGATAAAATGCCAGCCTTTGTATATTATAGACAATTTTATATGAAAGTTCTTTTAATGTTTATACTTATACAGACTAAAAAACATTTTAGAAGTGAATATTTATTATGAAACATAATCCTTAAATTTTAATATTTTATGCAGAATTAATGTATAAAATTATGAGGTCCTTTTTTTTTCTCTTTCCTGATACTAAAATACAGTGCTTCATATTTTCTCCTTTTCTGTCTAGAGGATAGGTTGCTTTTTAGTTGTATTACGAGGGGCATAAGTTAGTCATGAGGAAAGTGTGTTTTATTGTTCTAAATCACAAAAGTTCATAGAATATTTGGCTTTGAAGAGATATATGCAATCATTGAATATAAACTATCCACTTTGTAGTGGAGGAAAAATATTTTTAATAGTTGAAATAATCAAACAGCTATTCACAGAACTAAAAATGAAATCAGGATTGTTTTTATTCCCACCCCCACGTTGTAAGAAAATTTGTGTTCATTTTATAAATTGTAGAATTTATGAAATTATTTATGCAGTTGTAATCAAACACCTTTGGCATGAAAGTGTCTTTGGGATGAGGTTGTCAGGTGGGTGTTCAGATATTTTACTTTAATATATGTAAGTGTTTCCATGAAGGGTACTGTATAAACTAATTGTGGATTTCTTCAATACCAACCTACTTTTTCAGCCACAGGCTAGAGATAATAGAATGTCAGTGTAATGCTGTTTTGAAATCCATTAATTTTTCATAAAATGGTGTTCAAATAAGTTTTACAGATGTCAGAGAAAGAAATAAATAGATTTGTGCTTTAAAGTGAACATTAAACAATGCTGCTTTACTTAATTTTTTGTATATGGATTCTTTTTATTTCAAATAATTAAGTTATATGCAAGGTAGAAGGAAATGATGAATGGAGCCATCAGTAAAATATTATTTAGTAAAATATATCCTGTCTGATTGTGACTATGCCTCTATTTTACATATTATGTTTATTTTCATACCATTATGTTTATGGTAGTTGTATTTGCATAGCTTCAAACTGCAAGCAACCTATGTGTCCATCAACAGGTTAAAGAATAAACAAACTGTGGCATATCTAGAGAGTGAAACACTACTTAACAAACAACAATAAAAATTGGGTTGAAATATTGATATACATTCAAACATAGATGAATCTCAAAATAATTATTTGGAGTGAAAAAAGCCAGATGACCCACAAAAGAACTACAATATGTTTCCATTTATATAAATTTCTGTAATATAAGGTAACCTACATGACAGGAAACAGAATGGTAGAAGGAGATGGGAAGGGCAAGATGTAATGAGGGGCAGAGGAGAATTTTGGGGTGATGGATATATTGATTTTCTTGACTGTGGTGACATTTCTACAAGTTTTCAAATATGTCAAATGTCAATTGTACACTTTAGCAGATGTTAGTACATTTTTTAAGATCAAATATTGTATTTAAATGAAACAGAAACAGCTCTAGTGTTATATGTAGCACCAACACTGCAGTTTTGTAGTTATTTGAGAAATCAGATGTGACCTAAATTCTAGGAGCTGGTCTGCATCAGTAGGGTATTTTGAGACAGCACAATACTCAGTTTAAGTTAAGCATTAGTGATACTAGATAGAATAGAAAAAGCCTCATCAGTTTTTTCTTTAGGGGCCTCATCTTGGCTTTGTGTTTTCCTATTTAATTGTTTCCTGTACTATCTATGTAGAATCTAGGTTATTTTTATTTAGTTAATATATTTCCATTTCCACAGCCTGCAGAGATTATAAATTCTGCACTAGTCAAATAACTTATTCTAACCTTCTTCCTTAAATGACTTAGGGAAATGTACTGATTTATCTAGTACTTTTCCTCCAAGAATTTCTTAAAACCTTTGGAAAGTGCTTACATAGCCCCTAAATACCCTGTTTGCTTCTACTTTAGTTAAGAGCTGATAATTCATATGTGGTCCAGCTCAGCAGACCAATTTAGGATACAGAAGAACCTTAGCGATCACACTAAATTATGGACTTGTCTGGAGTGTCTCTCTGCAACTGATTCAACTGATTTGACCACTCAGAATTGACCATCCCCCTCCCCATTTTTTTTCATTACTAAGAGAACTAAAATAACACAAACTTGCCTATAACTGTGTTCCTGCTCCCCAAATTTCCAACTATTTTTGATAAAATTTCTCCAAGTGTGATTTCTTGTGATGGCAATTGTAAACTGCATTTCTGGAGGCTATAGAGTTCAGTTCAGTTGTACTTTACTGCTGTTCATATAACCAGAGCATGAAAGTAGGCCAATTACAATTTATTGAATTCTTAAATGATACAGAAAATGAAGTGATCAAAACATTGTTTGGGTTTATTGTTAATCCCACTGAGTAGAAATACTGCTGCATATTATTGAATTTCCACAGAAGAAAGTATTGCTGCACACACAGAAAGACGATGAAAACAGCAGATTTGAGTGCAGACAATTAAACACACCTGGTGATAATAAATTTGCTCTCAAGTAGCTCTAAGTAGCTTTTCTTTCTTTAGTTCCATTAATAGTTGATTTTCTGGTCAGGTGCACTATTGATCGATTTGCACTGAAGCCATTTCTTCCTCATTAGCTTTCCAAACTTTTTGTTGCCTCAATTTTCCTCAGATACAAAGTCTCACAAGATTATAGAAGACGTGTTGCTTAGCAACAATCTCATTCCTCTAACAGTGATGGTTGAGCACACAATGTCACCTTTTTGGGGGAGAAGTCAGATGTTTTCTTATTTCCAGTGTTTACTCCATTTAATTACCAAAGTAAGATATTTAGTTGTTTTTAATTATGTCTTCCCTACATGAATGGTTTCAATTTTTTGTAATTGTACATAGCTATGTTGAGACAGAATAAGGGCTTATAACCTTTAGAAATATGTCCAGAAGCTTACTTCTGGGGGTGGGGGTGGGGTGAAGATACATGAGCAAAAACATTTTTCATTCTCAAATTTCATCAGTTCTTACAGCAATACTAGCCATCAGGTATTATTTTTTTCGAAGAATAGCAGATATAACAGCTTATAGATAAACATATTTCATAATCACTAGTAAATTCTAATCCTAAAATGTCACTTTTATAAATTCTCTGTTCTCTACTTACATCTGTCTACCAGTTACATTGTATTTACTTGATGCAAAGTATCATGTGTTTTGTATATAATATTTAAACACAATTAATCTATAGGCATAGATAAACATAATTAAACTGATAGATAATGTTTTGTGACTAGAAGTTATTGACTTACAAAATTATTCTGTACAAATAGAAATTTGCAGAAATAAGATCAAAGGAAAAACAGGTGACAATAATTATACAGACTTTGAAGGAAATAAGTATATTCTAGTTGAGAAAATATTGTTATCTGTCATGCAGGACAGAACAAAGTAGCTATCCATTCTCTTCCCATTTTCTTTTTTTAAAGAGTTATATATTTATTTAGACATACAGAACTGAGGGTACAGGCCAGAGGGACAGGGGTAGTGAGAGGATTCACCAGAGACAGAGTGGGGAGCAGAAGAGGCTGATCAACTACTTACACTGCTGAGGGAAGCAGCGGGAGAGTCAGGAGAGGTCTGCCACGCCGTGTGGATCACCTCCAGGACTGTGGATTGAACCTGCACTGAAATGGCTGATGCTAGTTTCAGTGCTGTGACCTAACCCGGTGTGCCGCCAGGGAGGGCCTCTCTTCCCATTTTCAGTATAAATGTTGAGAACTTAAGTTGGGAGAATTTGAATCAAAGACATTATATAATACATTTTAGTATTTTGTCCAGCAAAACCAAGATAAGTAATTATTGTTTAAGTGAACACAATTGCCTGCAATGTAGAACAATCTGGCAAATTTTATATACTTAGTTATTAATTTGTAATATTGAAATAAGGTCACATTGTGAGGTGTACTGAGTTAGGATATCAGCATACCTTATTTTGGAGGACACAATATAACCCATGATAGTTTGTAGGTTATGATTATCAGCAAATTTCTCATTAAAAGAATATATTGATTGCTACTTCAAGTTACCACTCTGGAAAGTGCAGGGGATAAAAATATGATCCAGACAAAATTCCCTTATTGTTAAACTATCCCCTAAGTAGATATCAATTGTAACTGTTGTTTGTCCCACACAAGTTAAATATATGGCGCCCCAAGGGATTAGAATAAAGAGAGTCCACATTGAGGAGGTAGGAATGAATGAGAAGTTGTTGGACCCTGGGGCAGAAAAGGTAATTTTTTTTTTCCTGCTTTCCTTACTAGGAAGGGCAGGGAAGCAAATTATGTATTAAATCCTCCAGAAAGAAATGCATCCGTGCTAACACTGAATTTAAGCCAGCAGACACACTTTGAATTTATACTCTGTAAAGTAATAAAAACAAATTTTTATTTTAAATTAACAAGTTTAAGGTAGCTTGTTAATTGATTTCAGAAATTGAAATCTAACATAGATGCTTAAGCTAGAATTAGTTCAATGATGTGCATCGACAAATATGGATAATTTTCAGATTATTTTATTCCATCAGAGTGCTTATTTTAGCAAGTATAAAAGCAATAAACTTTCCTTTAGAACTTTAAGAAATTGGCCATAATTTTATCTTCGAACAAATTGACAGAAAGGTAAAAGTGATTCTAGAAAAGAAGAGCAATGACAAAATCTTTCCTGTGGCCCCTCAGTAAGTTGGGAAAAATAATAAATTGAAATTTAGGATATTTGCTTAGTGTATATAGTCTTTGTACTATAAACTAGGTTTATAGTTCCCAAACACTGATCTCAGGATCAGCCTGTTCTTTGACAGAGTTCACTTGTCTCTTATTTAGGAAATATTTAAAATACCTTAATTATTTCACATAAAGGAAAAATTCACTATTGTTTGATTATACTATTCGTTTATAGAAATATGTAGGCAACAGATCACCATTATAATTGTTAATATTCTAATTTTAATGTTGTAAAAGTTTGTGAAATGTAAGTGAATATCTCGAATGATCACTAAATCACTTTCATTTCATTTTCTAAAAATCTTTTAACCTGAGATGGGATTCCCTGTGTTTCAGTTCTAGTGTTGTTTACATGCAGGAATGAGTTTTACTATTTTGCATTTTCTTGTGGGCATACAGATTAATTTATATCTTTCCAGATGAATATACTCAATTTGCAGATCTTACTTGGTAGATTGTTCTTTAAAATTGGTCATTAATATAGCAAACATAGTCATAAATTATTCCCAGTATGTCATAACTAAGCAGAGCTATTAGGGTGAACAAAAACAAACCACTTTGTCTTCATGTACAAATAATCCACTTTCTTACTTCACTGTGTCTTTTTCTGAAATCTTTGTGAAGTTGGAGTAAAATCTTTGAGACCAGAATGTCTCAGATCATCAAAATAGTCAAATACGTGGAATGTGAATATTCAACTCAGATAAAATACAGTAAAATATTTGTTATACCTAATCTTATCTTTTACATTCAATATACTTTTACAGATGCCAACTATTCATAGGGATAAGAGCTTTCTTTCTCCTTTTTTCTTGCATTGTTACTAAATTAAAAGCATGCATGAAGAAAATAAGCTGAAAGGTAGGTAACATAAAAATAACCT
>NW_004567107.1:61984148-61990827 GCF_000260355.1 Condylura cristata | reverse complement strand
TACACTATTCAGGAGAGCAGCATGCGGGTCAGGAGAGGTCTGCCTCCGCATGTGGATCACCTCCGGGGCCAAAGGGGATGGAACTCATGGTGAAGTGGCTTTAGCTTCTTAGTGCTGTGCTTTAACCAGCTGCGCCACCAGGGAGGGCCATATTTTAACAAATTATTAATTTAACCATGCCTTCAGCCAGTACCCTAAGATATTAAAGTTGACTAACCATGTACTCTTAAATAAATGAATAAATAGAATAGTGTGTAGATCGATAAATGGTTGAAGAATCACATAGTTATGGATTTGGTAAAAAAGTATTTATATTCTAAATATCTCATTAAAGACTCATAGTTTAACAAATGTCTGCAGTTGACTTGCACCAATCTGTTTGGTACAAGGTTTTTTTGTTTGTTTTTTTAAAGATTTATTTATTTATGCATACAGAACTGGGGTACCAGCCTTGGCACAGGCGCAGTGAGAGGATTCACCAGCGATAGAGTGGGGAAAGAACAGGCCTACTGATTAAGTACACCGCTGAGGGGAGCAGCGGGCAGGTCAGAAAGGTCTGCTACACCATGTGACTCACCTCTGGGGCGGGAATCAAACTCATGCTGTAGTGGCTTTAGCTTCTTAGTGCTGTGCTTTAACCTGCAGTGCCACCAGTGAGGGCCTGATACAGGTTTTTTTTTTTTTTTAAAGATTTATTTAGGCCAGAGGCTCAGGGGCAGTGAGAGCCTTCACCAGAGACAGAGTGGGGAACAGAACAGGCAATTCGATTAGGGGAGCAGCGGGTGGGTCAGGAGAGGTCTGCCACGCCATATGGTCACCTCCAAGGCAGGCGGGAATCGAACTCATGTGGAAGCAGCTTTAGATTCTCAGTGCTGTGCTTTAACCCTCTGAGCCACCAGGGAGTGCCCTGATACAGATTTTTTATAAGGATTTTAAATTGATGTTTGGCTAGTAAAGGGAACATATTTCCCCATTATTTATCTAAAGATCTCTTTTGAGGTCAATACTGCCATACATTTTCATTGTTTTATAACTTGTGTACCCTGATAGTAAAAAGGCATGTAGGAATATTTATAAAAACTTTTAAATTCTAGGAAGTTATTAATAATGTATTTATATTGCCTAGACATTGATTATACTGACACTGTGGGGATTTAGAATTCCTCTGGGTAATTTGTTTTGCTAAAAATATACTACTTAAAATTTCAGACCACTAATGTATTCAACTTTTGCATTATCACTTTCTAAAAGTAAGTTTTCTATAGACATTGAAATTGTGAACATCTCAAATAAGAGACATTAAAATAGTTTCAAAAGTCATTCGAAGTATTTTCTCATTCCATAAGCTTAATAATGCTTTTTCAATTGTGGATAAGAAATAGCAATAATGGAATAAATATCAAATTCCTATATGTATATGAGACTAATCATTCAGGATTGGGGAATTTGAAGTTCACACCCATAGGTACCCATTAAGGAACCATAGGTTCTGAAAGTAAGTCAACAAAATCTGAAGTATTTAGGGTTTACTGATTTACTGAATGACTTTGACTTTAGAGAATGTGAGTAGTATATATTACCAAAATATGATCAATCCTTTAATATTACTTTATGTTCAACTATATTAATCTTGATGTAAATATAAGATATATAATGACAATGTAATAGGACTTTATTTTCCTAACTCTAAATTCAAACTTTATAAATTTTTTATTCCTCATCAAAGGTTGAGATGATCAAAGATGCCTTAATTTTCCTTTTTGTGTGTGTGTTATTGGGCAGTCTTATTTTTGCATGTGTTACTGTGGTCTTACCTTTGGCACTTTTCTCTAGTCATTTGTGATGCTGTATACTTGTGTGTAGGAATGAGCATGTCCCAGTATGTGGATGAGTCCATGAGCACAATGTCACTGAGAAGGGATTGTATATGATAATGCAGGACTGGTGCATTCTTTTGTTTATGAAAATGCACTATTTCTTCCAACTTAGGCTTCTTGTTCTATCACAGATCACTCTAACCACAGCCTTTATCTCTTAGGTGTTTATTCTGGAAGCCCATTTCTTCAAGTTCCAAATTCTAAAATTTATGTCCTACTGTCTCCTGGATTCCCTCATTACAACACTCAATTTACCTGGAGTGGTTGAAACAGACTTGTTCGATCACAGTCTAGCAATAAATTATAAATACAAAATTTCTGTTGCCTAGATATTCACAAAATGGAGGTATGCTATCCTTATTAAGTGCCTTTTGATATCATAGGGACACAATTTACCTATAATATTAAGATATATACAACATTTTGTTTTCAAATTGGGAACTCAAATAAAATTTTGGCATACTTATTCCATTTAAATTGACAGCTACACTATTAGGGATCAATAACAAGATTTTGAACAAGTTAAAGATGGAAAATGGATGATAATTTAGTATGAATTGAATAAAAATATCTTTTAATCTGATACAGATTTTCAGTCTCTGTATTTCATAATGATTACATTTTTGATAAATATAATCTATGAATGTAGAATGTCTCTAAATACAAAGTTGCTTGGCATTTCCTGCTGAAGAGATTCTGATCATGAATTCTTGAGAGTGTCACCTAAGCAATTGTGTGTTCTCCCAATGTATAATATAAAGGGGTGCTTGGCATTTCTTATTTCCTAAGCTATCATTGGATGAATGGATTTGTCCATGGTTGAGGACTTGTCTGTTGAATTTCTCAGCAGAACAGATGCTACTTTTACTGTTTTTTTTTTTTTAATATAAATATTTCCTTCCTTTCCCATTTCACGCTGAAAAAGTGAACCTCTGGGTCTACTTTTACAGATTTCTTCTTCTTCTTTTTTAATTATATATATATTTTTACATCATTTTTCATTTGCATGCAATGTATGCATTTTCATCTCAGTTGTAGTACCTGTGGAATTCCCACCACCAAATCACCCATGGGCCATCCCATTCTCCTTTGTGCTCTTCTTTGATCCTCCCTTCTCTCCCCCCTCTTCCCCTCCCCCACCCGGAGCAGAATGTCTCTGGTTTATAGTTGCCTGTTGATTTTGATTTTTACTTTACTATAATTATCTTTATTTCCTGATCTGTAATTTTTAAAGCAATAAACACTACAGGGTGATGCACTCTGAAAAGGAATATATATCATTCTCTTCACCCAACTTTTTTTTTTTTTAAGATTTATTTATTTGTGCATACAGAACTGGGGTACTAGGCCAGAGGTTCAGGGGTAGCGAGAGGCTTCACCAGAGACAGAGTGGGGAGCAGAACAGGCAGATCGACGAAGTACACTGCTGAGGGGAGCAGTGGGCAGGTCAGGAGAGGTCTGCCACACCATGTGGTCACCTCTAGGGCAAGCAGGAATCGAACTCATGCAGAAGTGGCTTTAGCTTCTTAGTGCTGTGCTTTAACCCGTTGCGCCACAGGGAGGGTCTTCACCCAACTTTTATCCACTCATTTTAAGTTGATTGATTTCTATTATCTAAGCCATAATTGTAATGGTTGCCAATTGGTGATTTACTAGTTTCATCAAATTTCATATTATTATCAGTTGATTACTTTTGTGAAGTTTCCATTTTTCCCTGTGTATTGATTAATTATTGTAAATTTTGACTTATTAATTCTGATTTAATGGGGTATTCAAATTGTCACAGGTTTATCTAGTGGGCATATTTTTAAGTTGGCTTCTGTAATTTTTTTGACATATGTCTGGCATAATTTTGGTCTGTCTTTTATTTCTGGCATATATATTATAAGTCTGTTTTGCAATACTTTCTAGCCCCAGAATTAGTCACTTCTTCATATAAGACTGTTTCTTTTAATAAGATTAGGTGTGTGATGGGGGATGGGGTGCATGGGTGGGGAGAGTAGGGAAGGAAGGCTACATTCACATAAACTTTATTATTATAGTACATTGTTGTAATTGTTCTATATTATTAGCTATTGTTGCTAGTGTCTTATTGAACAAATTTATAAATTTAAATTTTTCATAGTTATGCATAATGGATAAAGCAGTGTATATATATATGTAATTTGATATTATCTATGGTTTCAGGCATACTCTGGGGGTCTTGGAAGATATCCCTCACAGACATACAGATAAGAAATCTGTTTTCTATGTGTATAATAATTGTAGCTTTCTGAAAGAAAGCTAAGCATGAAAATTTCATATTTGAGATATATTCTTGCATTGCCTACTATTGTGAAGAGAACTTAGCCAGAAATAACTTTGGATATTCTATTTCTCTAATTTAGCTCTGAGATGACCTAGTATCAGGTTATCAAAAACTTTGAACAGGCCACCACTTAGGTCTTCTGAAAATCTGTGACTGATAGCACCATCTCGTCTACCCTGTGGCCAAGGAAGGCCATGTCCAGGCTCCCACTGGATACCATCTTGGCACTATGAGTCATTTTTATCAACCAGTTCTGAAAAGAACAACAAGATAAAGGGTATCAAAGAAGATATTCTCTGCCTATAAAGATTTTTGTGAAATTAACAGGATATTTTATATCAAGACTAGACAGCCCACCTATGTCCTGAAAACAGTTGCTGGGATTGAGAAGGGTTCTCAGCAGACATGGAAAGAAGTGGCAGGCCTAGTAAAATAGCAGTTACTTCTTTTGACCATACTTTCTTGGTATAGGGTTTTAGTACTTCATTAAGCCCTGTAAGGACTATTATGCAAAAGATGGTGAAATTGTGATCATTTCACTTAGAGATGCCAAGAAATAGGAAATGGCTAAAGTGCAATGCTTTTTGTGAATTGTTCAACTGTTGTATAATTGTGGAACATTTCCTCTGATCTACCAAAGGGTATGTATGATGACAATAATTTCATTGTTTTGCAGGTGGCTGTCCAGTTTTCCTAGTACTGTAACTCTATCATATACATTTTTGTAAATCAGTGTTACCTCAAAAATTAAAAATACTTAGTATTGATCCTTAAGTTGATACTTTAATGTATAGTATTGCCCCACTGACATGTGAGTTCTTAAAATTAATTGGTTTCACTTTGATGCAGAATATACCTTACTTTTCTGATTGTATTAGAGCAGTGGATTGCAGAGACTTCTTGTAAGTGAAGGTGATCATACCTACATAAACACAATATACCTAGCTTTTAATCATGAGTAACTTTGGAGTGACAACCCTAGAATTCGAATGTCCAACAGTTATATTTTAATTGTGTAGAAGCAAAGATTACCACCAACTGGAACAATGTATAGCCAACAGTATGAGTTGTATATTAAAGTTAATATTTTATGATCAAATGAAAAGCTGAGATATAGACATGTATAATTTTTCTAAAAAAATATAATAGTTTATTTTTGCATTTTTTGGTGCATTTTCCCATCTCAGTTGGAATGCCCTTGGGTTTCCCATCACCAAATCACCCATATGCCTTCACTATAGTCCAGTGCATTTCCCTCCCCCAACTGTTTTTAATCCCATTCCCCACTCCACCCTCTCAAAAATGTCTCTGGTATATAGCTGTTCATCATTATCATTATTTTCTTGCCTGTTCTGTTATATTCCTGCTATGAGAGAAACCACCTGGTATTTTTCCTTTTCTTTCTGGCTTATTTCATGAAGCATGATCTTTTCCAGCTCCATCCATGTTGTTGCAAAAGGCATGTGTTTATTTATTTATTTTGGTTGCTGAGTAATATTCCATTGTGTATATGTAACACATCTTCTTAATCCAGTCATCTACTTTTGGACATTTGCACTGTTTCCATATCTTTCCAATTGTGAATAAAGCAGCAATAAACATGGGGGGTGCAGGTATCTTTTTGAATCAGTGTTTTTGTGTCTTTTGGGTAGATACCTAGTAGTGGGATTGCTGGGTCATAGGGAAGCTCCATGTTTAGCAGTTTGAGGAGCCTCCAAATAGTTTTCCATAGTGGTTGTACTAGTTTGCATTCCCACCAGCAGTGCAGGAGAGTTCCCTTTTCTCCAGCTCCTTGCCAACATTTGTTGTTGCTAGTTGTTTGAAAATGTGCCATTCTCACTGGGGTAAGGTGGTATCTCATTGTGGTTTTAAGTTGCATCTCCCTTATTACAAGTGATGAACATTTTTTTCATATGCTTGTTGGCCATCTGCATTTCCTCTTTGGAGAAGTGTCTATTTTAGCTTTTCTGCCCATTGTTTGATGGAGTTGTTTATTTCTGTTGAGCTTCATCCGTTATTTTTATATCTTTATGATCAATCCTTTACCGCTAGTTTTGAGGAAAATTTTTCCCATCTTTATTTTAACTAAGGAATGTTTTATTATAATGTTGAAAAATGTGTACTCAGATATTTTGGGGTGTAGTATTTTATAGATGTCTGTTAGACCCATGTTGTCCAGGTCCTTGTTCAGAGCTTTAGTGTCTTTGCTTATATTTTGTCTTGTTGCTCTGTCCATTGTGGAGAGTGGCATGTTGAAGTCTCCTACTATATATGTATTTTTTCTGATGTATGTTTTCATAGGTGACAATAGTTTCCTGATATATTTTGGCACCCCTTCATTTGGTGCATATATGTTGATGATTGTTATGTCTTCTTGTTGTATTGTCCCCTTAATCATAATGTAGTGGCCTTCTGTGTCTCTTTTAACCTTTTTTAGTTTGAAATCTATTTGATCTGATACAAATATAGCTGTTCCTGTCTTCTTTTTTGGCCC
>NW_004567107.1:61980448-61982723 GCF_000260355.1 Condylura cristata | reverse complement strand
CTGTTTTTCAAGCCCCTACTGTGTGGAATTATGTCTGTTGTCTCTGCCAGTGATGCTCAGGGGTCTCTTGTGGTGTTCAGGTTCTTCTAGTAACTCGTTGATTCCTTGTCTCTGCAAGGTGCCTGTTGCTCTTTAAAACCTTCTGATGTCCCCATTTCCCTCTATGCTTGGATGTAGCCCCGAAGGGTGGGGTGCATTAGAAGTGTTGCTGCTGGGCTTGTGATTGAGCCAGTCACTGGTTTTGTTTATTTTTTGAGCACTGTGAGCCTTGCAAGGCAGTGCCTTACTGGTTCACACATCTTCCAGCTACTGCTGTTCAGTAGCACCTTGAGTCCTAATTCTGCACACCTCCCAGTTTTGCAGGCTGTCAATCCTCCCTCTAGGCCTCCAGGGCTCTTTGTGCACAACAGAGCTGTCTCTCCCTGAGCAGTCTTTCCCTACCACTTAGGGGAGTGCTAATGGGCCTGTTTTGATTCAGTCTAACTGTTTTCCCCCACCCCCCCTTTTATCTCAGGGGCTTTGTTTACTTGCTGGCCCGGCCTTAGTGACTAATGCCAGGAACAAACCTCCAGGCCTATGCTGTGGCAGTAGGTGAAAGGGTTGCAAGCCTTGCAGCTGCTCCTGTCACCTGAATACCAGATTTTCTTCCCCATCTCCCGGACTTTATGACCCACTTGCGCAGTCTTTTCCCCCAGCTCATTTCTACTCACTGAGCTGAATGAGCAGGAAGCATCCGTCTGGGGCACTAGAGCCTGGGTGTTCCCCCAATTACAGTTGCAGTTTTCTGCTTATTCTGTCTGTGGCACTTCCAGATAGTAGTTCCCTTATCAGAACTCTCCAGTCACTGATTCTTTCTCTGTTATCTTCCTTCTAGTGAGTCCAGTTCAGGGTGTTCTCATTTGGGTTGAAACTCAAGCATGTAGTCTATAGTCCGTTTTTATATATTCCCATGTGAGCCTGGATGTAGTTGTCTCAGCATCTTTACTCTGCTGCCATCTTGTTCACTCCCGATCTGATCGAGCTGGTCTGTCAGCCACTTTGCCCAGTGCGCAGGTGCTCAAGGATCTGATCTGTAATTTTTCTTCAACTTGGGCTCCACTCACCAATCTGAGATGTCTCCCTTTACCTCCAGGGCTTTAGCGAGGGGTAAAGTAGCTCCTACATTTCACCAAACTTCCAGGCGCCTGAGCCCTCCCGGGTGGGGGAGGATAGTTCTCTTATTGGAACTCCCCAGTCACCGATTCTCCCTCAGTTATCTTCTTCTAGTGAGTCCAGGATGTTCTCATTTGGGTTGAAACTCATAGTATGTAAATCTGTATTCCTTTCTCAGTCCTAAATTCCTGTACAAGCCTGGATGCAGTGATCTCCATGTCTTTACTCTGTTGCCATCTTGCTTCTTCTAGACATGTATAATTTAAGCTATAAAATGTTTGAGAAATTCTTCCTATGTTGGAGGAAATAATTACAAACTGTGGAGTCTGAAAAAAAAAGTGATGTTTTGCATAATATAAACTTAAACTTCAGACAAGAATAAGATTGTCTAAGAAAGTATGAAAGCTTGAATTTGAGTTGAATCCATAGGAACAGAGAGAATGCCACATGGACCAGCCATTGAGGGTTCTTAAGTGAGTTTAAATAAGGTAGCTTGACACAATCTATGCATCTTCTATCAAATTCCGGATAGAGAAGGAAAAGCTCTGAAAAATCAGAATTTCCACTGCTAACTTATGTTATAACCTCCCTTTTTTGTATAATCATAATAATATTTGGAGCAACCATCAGTTTACAGCTGGATTGCCTGGCCCAGGCAAGCTGCCCCAGGGTGTGAAATTCCTCTGTCTCTGGAGATAAAAGGCAAGCCCCAGGACAGATAAGACCCCCAGGGCATAAAAACTCCTGGGAAGCTTCCTTGGTTTTTGTTTTTTTTATAAAACAAATCTCAGATAAGACTCCCAGAGCATAAGGACTCTTGGACAGATTGTTAACCTTGTTTACACAGGTGATGCTTAATACAGGACTTTACAACTTTCTCTAATTTACTCCTTTTTAAAATAATCACTAACTACACTCTGCTAGCCTTAAATTACCCTTTTATTAAACAAACACTAACTACTCTATGCTGGCCTTGAATTAGCCATTAGCTTTTCTTTTGACAATCACTGATAACTCTGCTAACACAATTTATTACTTCCCTAAGACCCCTAATAGCCTTTTGCTAACAAGCTCATCCTTTCCCAGACCCCTCTTCCCGTGAGTTATAGCTAAACATCTGTAT
>NW_004567107.1:61978506-61979768 GCF_000260355.1 Condylura cristata | reverse complement strand
ATTTTATTTTAGACTGTGGTGTTTCAGTGCTTAAAATAGTTTAATATTGGTCTTCTCTCAATTCTTAGGTGAGTAGCATAGTTTTTCCCCATTACAATATTTTCATTTACAGTTGTTTTAAATGCCATCTGCTACTTTTTCTGGTATTGAGAGATGACTGATGTCCACATAAATGAATAAACAAGTTGTGTCCTCCAGGAAGGTACTGACATCCTATCTTCTGTCTCTAAAATGTGACTCTAATGGAAATATGGTGTTTGAGGATAATCACAGTAAGATAAGATTATTTAGAGATCTCATTACACACACACACACATATATACATACACACACATATAAAGGGGACATTTGGACAGAAAGAACCTGATGTGAAGATACAAAGATTGCTATCTATAAGCCAAAATATGCGAGGCATTCAGAATCTAAGAGGTGCTTGAAAGTTGATTCTCCTTCACAGTCCTAGGAAGGAACCATTTATGTTAACAGCCTGATTTCAACCTTTAGTTTACAGAATGGTGAGAAAACAAATTCTGGATGCTTATGCCAGATGGCTTGTGGTGCTTTGTTATGGCAGCCCCAAAAAGCTAATACAAGATACACTTAAAACACACTAACACATACATACAAATTGTTAAGAAATAAAAATATTTCCCTATTAAATATATGCAAAACACATTTTCCTACTTAAGAGAAAAATGGGAGAATTTAATTCAATGTTATATTAAAGTTTGATGTCTAAGTTTATGTAATCTGTTTATGCTATTCTATTTCTGAACAAATCTCCAGATAAAGATTTTTTTTAAAAAATAAGCATTGTGTTAACATGTCTTCATCTGTTGTTTTCGCTGATTTCCTTTCTCAGATCTTACATAATATAATTTTGCATATAAAATGCAAAAAACCTCTGTTTTTCTCAGAAGTTATTTCTGGGACTGTGGTCAATTTTGCTTTGTATATAATGAGGCAAACTTTTCTGCATTCAGTCCTATTCAGAATTCATAAACTGACCTCCAGAGTTCTAGAAATCTATTTTAAATCTTTGTTTTTTCAAGACAGTATTTGTTTTATTTTTTGTTGGATAATTTTCCGTTTCGAAGTATTGTTTTCCCCTTGTCTAAAAATACAAGCATTATCTTTCTTAAGCAGAATTTTAAATTGGTGTATTTCTGGTAGTATGTGGCACATTTTGTTACTTTTGGCTTTTAATTTTTAGTTCCTTAAATTTGCATGTAATTTTTTCTTGGCTGTTTAGCACAAAAGCA
>NW_004567107.1:61961004-61977701 GCF_000260355.1 Condylura cristata | reverse complement strand
GGGCAGGCGGGATCGAAGTGGCTTTAGCTTCTTAGTGCTGTGCTTTAACCCGCTGCGCCTCCAGCGAGGGCCCTTCTATTTTTTTCATTATTATTATTACTGACTAGTATTCCATTGTTGTGTTTGTGTATGGTGTTATCACATATAAATCCTGTCCTGTACCACTTTGATTATTTCTGTAGCTTGGCTGTTGTAACTAGAGCTACAATGAATATAGCAGTATATACATCTCTTCTAATAATGCTTTTCCCATTATTCAGTTAGATATTTAGTATTAGAATTGCTTGATCACATGGTAGATCTTGTTTTAATATTTTGAGAAACCTCCTCTCTGTTTTCCATAGAAGTAGATGAGTCTTCATTCCCACCACATATTCACCAACAGTTGTGGTTTTGGGACTTTTTGAAATTGCCATTCTCGTAGGTGAGGGATGATCATTCATTGTAGTTTTAATTTGCATTTCCCTGCTGATAAGTGATGAGTATTTTTTCATGTGCCTGTTTGCCATCTGTATGTCTTTGGAAAAGTGTCTGTCTTTTCTATCCATTTTTTTTTTTATTGTGTTGTTCATTTTCTTTTTGTGAGTTGTATGAGTTCCTTGTAGTTCTTGGATATCATTCCTTGTCTAATGTATGCTGTGTAAATATCTTTTTCCACTCATAGTGTATCTTTTTGTTTTTTAATAACTTATGTTTTACATCATTCTTCATTTTGTGCATTTTTTAAATCTCAGTTATAACCCCATGGATTTCCCACCACCAGTTCACCTGTGTGCTATCACTATAGTCCTGTGCACTCTCCACTCCAGTTTTTATCCCAACCCCTTTTCACTCTCGTAAATTGTCTCTGGTTTACAGTTGTTTGTTGTTTTAGTTTTTACTTTATTACTACACTCCTGCTATGGGTGAAACTATCCATTACTTTTCTTTTTCTTTCTGGCTTATTTGATTAAGCATGATCCTACCCAACTCCATTCATGTTGCTGCAAAAGGAATGAGTTTATCTTTTCTGAATCTTGAGTAATATTCCATTTAGTATATGCATCACATCTTTTTAATCCAGTTAGCTTTTGGGTGGCATTTGGTTTGATTCTACATCATCCCTATTGTAAGTAGAGCAGTAATAAACATGGGTGTGCGGGTGTCCTTTTGAATTAATGTTTTTGCACCCATTGGGTAGATAAGTATGGTATTGCATATGTGTCCTTTTGCTTTAATGCTTTTAAGGCTAGTTTTTTTCTTTTTCTTTTTTTTTCCTGTGCAGAATTTTTTTTTTTTTATAGTTTGATGTAGTCCTAGTTGTTCATAATTGGTTTTGTTTCCTCCTGCTGTTGGAGATGAATTCATAGATACATCACTGAAGTCAAAGTTGTGGTGTATTTTGACTCTGTTTTCTTCAGTTATTTTGTAGTTTCAAGTATTATATCCATTTCTTTAATCCATTTGACTTAATTTTTGTGTAAGCTGTAAGATGGTGATCTAATTTCATTGTTTTGCATGGGCTGTCCAATATTCTCAGTACCGTAATTCTGAATCAGATACATTTTTGTAAATAGTGTTAACTTCAAAAAATTAAAAATAAATACGTGGAAGTAAAAGAATAAAAATAGACAATCTAGCAAGTGAAACAGAATTAACAACCCAGAAAAACATGAATGAAGTCTTAAGAAAGTAAGCATAAAGAAAATCTAGGGCACAAGAAATGCTGTTGAAATACATATGCCTGATCAAATTTTCAAGGAGACTAAATTTCTTTTTTTTTTTTTTTGTCTGACTTTAATATAGTTACATCAGGTTACATTTACTTGCTCATTGTAGAGTGTAGCTTCTTTACCATCTTACTTTCAGTTAGACTAAATTTCATGATAAAAGCTTGAAGATAAAAGAACAATTGTGAAGCAACTACTATAGCAGATAGATTTATATGGGGAAAAGCTATTCAACACAGTTTGAAATTATCACTTCCATTATTTCTATAAGTTATATTTTTTCATCATATCAAAAACCCATAACAAACAAAACCAACATTCACACATCCAGAGCTAAGTATGATGTTGATCTCTGTGTATTTGTGTTGATGATTGCCTATAATGTAAATGTAGATAGGAAGGAAGTTTGTGATTTAATTTCTGTTTTTTCCTGCTTCTTTGAGAGTTAATTATATCAATACATCTCCATGAATTTAATTAACCTCTGTATAATTCCTTTCTAAAACATCTTATAAATTGTATTGACATCTTTTTTCCAAAAAAAAAAAATCACTCTTCTAAAAAATTAATGATTAGCAAAGTTCTTGAAAGTACATTTTTAAAAAAAATGTGTGAATGAGTTTTTACCAAATTAAAGGGGTACATGAAGATGGATACATCAATAGGCAGTAGTAAGTTCAGGTTGTTTTATAGATGGGTAAAGGTCATTAGTGAAGAAGAAATACTGATACCTAAATTTATTATTAGTCTTAGTTCTTTAAGGTTTTGTATTAGTTCTTCAAAAGAATTTCAAATTTGAATAATTAACTGTTGACTTTCTCAAAGCATCATATTTACCTTAAAATCTATAACTTTAAAGTTCTGAGGTACACATAATAATTTTGTGAGAACTGTGGTCTTTAATAATATTAAGTGAAAACTAAACACTGATATTTTGACTTTATAGTAGGTGTAAGATGGATATCTATTTTATAGTAAAAATATTCCAATAAAGATAATATAAACTGCTATGAATTGGGGAGAGAGGTGGTATACCATATTATATAATTTTATATTACTTCAAATTAAATATGTATGTGGATGTGTATACATTTTTAAGCTCGGCAAAAATAAAATCAAAGATTTTAGAATTCTGAATCACTTTAAAGACTATACGTAGAGTCATTTCATAGTTGTTTCTCAGTTAAAAAATCTGGAATTCTCTTTAATTTTATTACTTTGCTATGTATGGAGTGATAATCTTAAAATGTTTAAAACACTTGTTTTGAAGAAAATATTCCTTGAAATGCAATCATATTGAAGACCACATGCAATCAGTGCAAATCCTTCTGTGGCAAGCAAATAGTCTATAATAATGTATGTTTGTCTTCTGTTTTCCAAATTTTCTTTACACTTCCTGGCACATGTAGATATACAGAATTTCCATTTTTGTCCCAAGGTGTTTTGAGAATCTTAACGGATTACCTTATGGAATGTGCAAGTGACAAAGAGAAAGAAATTCTAGTGACTGGTAGCATTCAAACTTTAATATGCCACGAGTCAGTTGTTGACCTGGTGAAAATATAGATTTTGTTTCAGTCAGCCTGAAATGGGGACTGAGACCTTTGTAGCAATCTTCCAGGAGCTGCTGCTGCTGTTGAACAGATAACAGTTTGATTGTCAAGAGAATCAAATTAAATTGGTTAGGGGACTTTTGTGTCCCAGTAATAGAGGAATATTTTGTGTCAGGAGATTGCTATTGCAGATAACACATAAATATTGGACAAAATGTTAAAACAGAGATGAATATAGTCAAATGAAGGCATTAGGAAGCAATTTCAAGTATGCAGAAACTGGGGTAAAGCACACATGTGAATGAAAGAAATTATAATAGCTAACTCTTCATCTTTTATGGCTTTTCCCTGAAGGGCAGGCCCCAATTAGTGTTCTGCACATTGTGTATAGGAAAGCAGCAAAGACTAATATAAATAGTATTTTCTCTAATGTGCTATGATGAATGGTCTTCCCCAAGACTCTGTATTTGCATCTTTATCCCTAGAACTTACACATATTCTATATAGAAAAAGGATCTTTGCAGATATAATTAAGAATCTTGAGATGAGATCATCCTGTAGTATCCATGTGGACACTAACTCTAAAACACATACCCCTATAAGAGACCCACAAAGACATATGCATACACCAAGAGTAACACTGAGTGATGTGACCATAAGCCAAAGATTTCCAAGGCATACTCAGAGCCACTAAAAACTAGGAGAGCCAGGGAATAGATTATCTCAGTCTCCTGAGGGAACATGATCCTGACAATATCTTTCCTCCTGTTGCTCTAGGGGGAGTTACCTCTCATTGTGGATTTCTCAGTGATCCACATCCATAATAAAACCCCAAGCCTTTCTCTTAGTTCATGTTTAAAAGTCATTAGAAATTGTCTCATTGTTATCTAGTAAAGTCAATGCTATAATTTTATTTCACATATATCTATTAATCGCCTGATTTATTTATGCCTTTAGGAGTTCAGACCTCTAGGGGATCTAATTTTTAAACTAAAATGTTGCTTGAAATTCCAAGTTAAATAATCCACTTATAAAATTACAAGTATGTTAAAGGTATATCTGCTTTGTTTAAATATTAATGAGAATGAAGTGTGTTAAATTAGGCTGACTTAAGTTGTATAGTGTTAGAAAACTCTGGGTACTGAAGAATTCATAGTGTATGTATGGCAAGAAGAGGTTGGGATAGGCTTGAATGCTTACATTTGATCACTCATAAAGAAGTCCTTAAAGGGGGGTGAATGTATGCCAGTGTACAAGGAACTTCCTTTTTCTTCATCATTCTGCAACCAATTTTCAATCACTTTAGCACAACTGATGAAGAGTCCATTATTCATTTGAGAGGTAACTAATAGTTGTTTTGTCCCGATTTCTGTGACCGGCTGCAAGAAAGAAAGACAGGAGGCAGAAAGGCTGAGCAAGTAGAGTTTATTGCTCCCGGGCAGCAGCTGAGACAGAGCTCCCTAGGGTGGGGTCTGCAGTTACTGCCAGCACTATAAGGGAAAAGGGTCTCATATAGATTCTAGGTTCAGATTCTTAAGGGGTGACTCATCGTTGTACCCCCGATGCAAGGCTCATTTCATTCCACCAGTATCTCCCAGATGTGAGACCCAGTTTATTATAGCCTTTATCTAGTCCCACTGATAGTTGTATTATCGCTGCATCTGGTCGCC
Source organism: Condylura cristata (assembly GCF_000260355.1). NCBI lineage: Eukaryota > Metazoa > Chordata > Mammalia > Eulipotyphla > Talpidae > Condylura > Condylura cristata. Next base: position 61,972,769 of record NW_004567107.1, on the reverse strand, counting down.
CCCAATATTAGTAATAATTGATCACCTTGTATTCAATGGTATATTAATTTTAGAGATATGTCACAATATGTTTGCCTATCCTGTATAGCTGTGATGAAGAAATAAAATAAAAAAAGAAATAGGGAAGGAGGGAGGGGAAGAGATGGTGAGAGAGAAAGAGAGAGAGAGAGAATATGCAAGAGCAGATGGTAAAGAGAAAGGAGAGAACCTGAACTGAAAAAACAACAGAATAGAGAAATGTTCCAGGAAGCTATTCAAGTATGATTTAATATTTGAAATTATAATTTGTTTGGAATTTAATGGTAAAGGTATTATGTGAAATATTTCATTCCATTTGGAAGCAGTTAAACAAATAGATAATATAAATTATTCAATTAGATGTATTTTATGACATATTTGCAGAGTTCAGTGGATATATTAAAATGCTAATTATAAGTATTGATTATATGTACAGACAGTCTCTGAAATTGGTATTACAGGCTGTGAAATCTAATTTGATTAAATACAAAACATAAAATACAATGCAGTCTAAAATTTTACTTGAAGGCTACCACATTATTTTTGTATTAAAGTATCAGTGTAATTTAACATACTAAAAATGACAAAATTTATGCAGTCATTTTAAGTAAGCCAGTTTATAATAATTGTTTTATAAAAATGAGAACATAGTCTTGATTAAGCAAAATGAAATTGGAAAAATCAAGAACAAAAAACTTAAGAAACTAAGAATATAATCAGGCTTCTTTTAAATGACAAATAATATCATAGAAAAAACTAACAGAAGGCCGTCCCTGGTGGCACAATGTGTTAGGGCACAGCACTGCAAACTGGCCACAGCTACTTCAGTGTGAGTTCGATCCTCCACCCTGGAGGTGACCCACATGGCAGTGGCTGACATCTCCTATCTCACCCTCTGCTCCCCTCAGCAGTGTAATTTATCAATCTGCCTTTTCTGCTCCCGGCTTTGTCTCTGGCAAAGCCTCCCACTGCCCCTGCACCTCTGGCCTGACCCCAGTTCTGTATGCATAAATAAATAAATCTTTTTTGTTTTTAAAGAAAATCTTTTTTTTAAAAGAACATCTTTAAAAAAAATGAAACAAAACAGTAATATATCCTGTGGTGGAATATATAAGCCCTAAGTTTGGGAATGGAACAAAGATATGAAGAAACTCACCATTCTATTTCCCATCCTTTTCCCATCCTAGTCAATGAAATACATTTAAAATCAAATACAACAATTGCACGGAAAAAACATTAATTCATCATCTTTTTTTATATGACATTTTAGGGTATTTTGAAAGTTCAGAGTGTTTTACAGCAACTATAGATTTAGCATAATTGTTGAATACAAAGAAAATTGTATGTATAGATATGCAAGTACAAGTTCAATCAAAAAAGACTAGGTATGATAATCCAGGGCTTTCATAGCTAAGGTCCATAACAATAGTTAGCTCTTGAGTAGATAAGGCAGAGACCACATGGCACATACTGTGAGCCTGAAACAGCATGCTTTTGGGGAAATTATAATAAAAGAGAAGCAGTAGCCTGGGCTTGGTGTCATTGTTCTCTTACTTACCTGGAAAACAAATCAGGGTTGATGAGGGATGGACTTCAGGCTTGCAGAGTAGCCTCTGTTGTTAGGCTGTAGAGCTGATAGACTCCAAGAACAGGACACCACTAGGCTGTTCCTGACATGAGCAGAGACTCAGCTCTTTGAGGTTACAGTTATAGCCATTGTGGAAGCTGGCCTCCATCTAGGCACCAATGTTGCAGATATCTATTTGAAAAGAAACCATCTCTGTGACTGGTATGAACAGGAATTGAGGTCAAATTTTGTGTTTTGCTACTTCTGAATTGATAATTGAGATAATAGCATTCTCTGATCTCTAATTAACAGAAGACTGAGGTCTGAGTCTTGTGACTGCCTTTATATTAGATGGTAGGCTAGTGGTACTCATTCTTTACTTGTTACCTCTGCATTAGATTAGGGTTCATTAACCTAAGCACTTGATTAGGAAAGTGCTGTAAATAGGTGACTTTCTGAAATGATCCTGCAGTAAAGGAAGTTAAAATGCAATGAGTTATTTTTTGAATTTACCTCCATATTTGATTTAAAATCCGAAGTTAAGACTGTCCCAAAAATATGATATATGAAAGCATGGCATCTTAAAATTTAGAAAAGCATCCAGTAGGTTTGCCATATATATTTGCTATATATATATTTGCTATATATTTTTGAGGCTCTGAGGCATTGGGATGTACAGCAAATCTCAGCAAAGTCCTCTCTAGGATGGAGGATATAAAGTTATACTTGCCGGAAAATGGATTTAGAATATCTGGATAGGAACCTGGGAATAGAGAGTGTTGTCAACAATACTCTATTTGTATCTGGGCTATGAAATGGTAAGCAATAGAGCAATGAGAAATGAAACCCTCCCTTAAATGTAATTAAAATGAAGAGTGAATTGCTGCTGAAGCATAAAAGGTGGGTCTTTGGGTATTGCAAATACCTGTTAACATCCAAAATTGATTTAAGGTATGAGGGAAGAGTTCATTTAATAGAAACAAAGTAGTTTCATTAGGAATGCAAGATAGGATGACTACCAACATCTTCACTTAACTATTTAAGCCAGCCTGAAGAGTATGTATCTACCTTACTCATTTCATATTAATAACTGGCTTAACAAATAATAAAATGTAATTAATGGGACAATTACCTCTAATTCTGTAATCGTCTGAACTGGCGATTATGTACACAACATACCTTCATGAGATATCCTGTAAATATATCCCTACGCTACATTAAGCATATACTTATTTTTTCATTTGATTTTATTTTTTTAAAGTTTTTTTTATTTATGCATACAGCACTGGGTACAGGCTAGAGGTGCAGGGGTGGTGAGAGGATTCAGCAGACAGAGTGAGAAGAACAGGTAGATCGACAAAGTACATAAGCTGAGGGGAGCAGTGGATGAACCAGGCGAGGTGTGCTGTGTGGTGTGGATCACCTCCAGGGCTGTAGTGGGGGCTGGGATCCAACTCTCACTGAAGCGGTTGCGGCTAGCTCGCAATGCCGCGCCCTAACTTGTTACACCACCCCGAGGGCCTATTTTTGTTTTTTAAGATATAACTGATTACAAAGAACTGCGCACACCTAATATGAATAATATGATGTTTGCATTTATGCAAATTCTTGTTATACACCACTACAATCATGTTTATAGACATAGCCAACACTTCCCAGAGTTTACTTGTGTCTCTTTGAGGTTGTTTGTATATTTTAATTTTTTTTTTTTTGTAGTAAGGCTATTTTATATAAGATCTACCATCTTAGCAAATATTGAACTATATAGTATCATCCTGCTGTTATACAAACAGGTCCCTGGAACTTATTCATTTTACATAATTGAAACTTTATGCTCATTGCATACAAATTTCCCATTTTCCCTGCCTCAAAGTCCTCAGTGATTATTCATCATATTCTCTGCCTCTTTTAAGTTGTAATATATTAGAACTCTCATATAAGTGAACATGTTTTTTGGCTTAGAGGTTCATCCATGTTAACACAAATCACAGTTTCCTTCTTTTGAAATGCTGGAAAACATTCAGCATAGATAATATACATGTAGTAATTTATATCAAATTTGTTGATGATGTTCATGTGGTAATTAAAATTAAATTTCTGAAATAATGTGATTTTAAATTATTTTATTCAGTGATTACATTAGATTAAAAATGTCAACATATCTGAATTCTTAATTGTCATTGCTATTAGATGAAAGGCTAATGGGAAAGATGTATTCCCATCATAAATTTAGTGGCATTTCCTATTTTAGATAGATGATGCTTGTATAATTAAGTGATCATTAAATTCTAAGTTTAGGAGGCAGAAATATCCTCATTAAGCAACTGTTAATGGTCCATTATTTTTTTACTGTGGAGCTTTATTTGGAAACCATCATAGACATTTTTACTATCATCAGAGGACACTTGTGAACAAGTGGCTAAATAAGGATGAGTACAACACTGATGTTAAAATATTGATAGTCTCTTCTTTTTTGTGAGAGTAAAAAATATCGACTTAAAGGAGAGAACTGTAACTATTGATTTCTTTCCAAGGAGAAGTATTTAAGTTTATGTTCTTTCTTTCATCTACAAATACATAAATGTCTGAATTCTGAAATTTACAGCTTGAAAAGAAAAGACAGAAATCAACACCCAATAACAAGTTCAACTTTTTATTATTATCATTAAGTTGCCTTTTTCTTCAGCCTGCCAAGACTCTTCAATATTATTAGTCTGACTGAACTGCTGATCCTGGTACTCTTTGTAGATCATTATTTTATTTTATTTGGTAAGTCTTTATGACAGTTTTATTGTCGACTGAAAGCAGAATTGATCTTAGCCCTAGATTACTTGAACTATCCTTACAAAGTAAATAGATATTCTCCTTAACAGAAAACTGGAAGAGAGAGAAAATTAAGTATAATCTTAACCTAATTTAAAATGCTATTTCTTATACCAATTTCTTTTCTCCTTATATAGTATCTCTCTAGAGTGAGGTGTGTGTATATATATATATATGTATATATATGTGTGTGTGTGTGCACATATATATGTGTATATGTGTGTGTATATATATATATATATATATATATACACATATATACACATATATATATAGCTATTAAAAGAATTTATTTAGAGTAAAAGTTATATTAAATGTAAATTATTCACTTCCATAGCTACCAAGTGATTTATAATTTCCACATTCTATTTGAACATCTGCTTAAAAAACAGATCCAGTACTGGATCCTGGAGCTTGAGAACAACTGCAAGGGCAGCTAGCAAGATGTACAGCAATTGTAATATATGTGCACACTTACCAAAATAACTTATTTTAGAATAGTGCTTTTTTTCCCCCTTTAGAGAGTGTTTATGCCTGGTGCTGTATTTGTAATTAAAGATAACATGTCAAAATCTTTGGTCTTAAAGATTAATATATTTACCTAAACATAAATGACAGATTTCTTAGGGACATATGGATAGTGTGCTATAGAAACCAGTTTAGTATGTGACCTACAAGCAAAAGTTAAGGAATAGCTTTGTAAAGAGGGTGGGGACTTCACTGATCCTCCCTCCCTGCCTCCCCACCCCCCACAATACACATAGGCATTCATGGCTGAGTGTAGAAAAATTAGAAGTAGTAGCCAGTGCTAGTTAGCTCAGTTTCTTTGTTTGAGCAACTTGTTAGATTGAACATCATTCAACAAACTCAGAGAGTAAATGTATGAGTTAGAAGATGATGCAGTCAATTTGAGAACATACCAAAGGAATTACTCTGAGCTTTGGGCCAGAATTTCAGTGCAGCATTTAAGCTGTAGCTAGCTAGCTAGAAGTCATTTATTTAAATGTGGACTGTAAATTAAACTCTGGGATAGTGAATTAATAGAGTGTGGTAGGAGGATATTTATGGGGGGAGGCTTCTAGAAAATTCTAAAATAGAAGAGCTAGAACATGAAAATGAATTGCTTCCATAAAGGATTGTAAAATGGAAACCAGAAGTGTTTACAACTAGAGCACATAACATAAGGATAGAAGAAATTGAGGTGTTAGTTAGAATCCTGAAGTCCAGTAGCAGGCATAAGTTTCTGGTGTACTTAAATATTACATAATTTAGCTATAGTAAATAGCATTACAGTAAACATCAGAATACAAGTTTCCTTTGATCCATTTTTATTTTTTTTGAGATACCCTTATACTACTTTCCATAAGGGTTGATGGTAGTGGTTTAAAGATCACAAAGGGAAGAAGGAAAACAAAACTCACAAAATTGAATAGTATTAGAAGTCCCTAATTAAATTTATAGAACTTATAAATAAGAAGGATATTTTAAAAGGCCAGAAAGAAAGCCAATAATTGGGGTAATTCATTCCAGTTGTTTGTTTACTTAGTATCACTAGGCAAATAAATGAGGAAATATGTCCCATAAAATAATATATTAAAAGTTGAATGTTAAAACAAAGACAGCAATAAACAAAGAACAGTCTGACATGACACACTAGTTAACTAGATATCCTAGGAATCAAAAATGGAGACAGAGTAACAATTTAAAAAGCTAGAATGTGATGAATTATAGATAACACAATTGAAGGGAAATTTTTAAAGTTTAATATAGATTTGCTTTTATATAGAATAATGAACTAGATTTGTGCTAAACTAAAATACATTAATAAATGCTTAGTAGATACACTCAGATTAAAGACCTAAGTATAGAAAAACATTACAGATATAATGGAACAGATTGATAATCCCAACAATAAAATGATAGCACTAATGAGAGACAAAAAATTTCAGCTTATATATTAGCAAGAGTGATCATCAAATCATTGTAAATACAAATAAAATACATACTATATAGACAATTTAGACAAACTATAAACAGTTGCTTCTAAACATTATCAGTAGAAAAAGTAAAAGTAAAATTAGCAAAAGTTAAGAATAGGCATTTGATTTAAAAGAAGAAAATGAACATGTGAGTAGATGTCTACCTTACTACTATTCAGCACCCTAAATTCAAATGCATTATAGTTATGAGGGGATATACAACATATATGAAGTTTTTATCTTTATGTCCAATTTTTTGCTTTGTTCTGTTTTCCACAAGCCATTTTGGTTTTCTCATTTCTTTTATTCCTGATAATCTTCATTGTAGATGAATGGATAAATAAATTGATAGTAGATGAAGAAATATGGCTATAGATTTAGATGAGAGAATTTTCTCAAGAGGGTACTTCACAAACCTGTCCTCCCCAGGCATTCATTCATTCATTCTGTTTCTGTGTGTTTGTGTGTGTGTGTCTGTGTGTTTATGTGTGTAGTGAGATATTATGTTACACACATAAATGTCAAAATTGAGGTTCATGGATATCTTAGTGTGTGTAATTACCTCAGTGCAAACATGTACATTCAAGTGGCTAGATTTCACATATTTGGTATGCACTTTATTTTTGTTTGTCTATTTTATTTATTTTATACATAAATAAGTGTTAGAGCCCCCATGGTTCTTCCATCAGTGTATCACCTGTGAACCAGACCATATTCCCTTGGGTTCATCCCTCTCCTGTTTTGACAACCCCACCCCCTCCTTTGCTGTATGGCTCAGTTCTATGATAAGTGGCTAGTTCAGACTTTTCTTGACATATAATTTGATTATGCTATGTTCCATATATAAGTGAGATGATCAAAAACTTGTGGTATATTTATACAATGGATGGATCAAAAAAAGGCCAACATCCTATTTGTGGCAACATGGATCGAACTGGAAGATATTATGTTAAATTAGTCAGGAGGAAAAAAGATTTCTCCATTTCTTATTCAAAATATTGACGCAGCCCAGTTGCAATGCTATACCAATGTACCTATTAGTATGTCCACGTGAAATAATGACAGTAGATACAAATGATTGGGTAAGGATACAAGAAGAAACATGCTAAATAGGAGGTGATGAGTTCATTTACCACTTCTTTTGTAAGAAAAATGACCTGTAAAATTGGAGATATTCATATTTGGAAGAATTTAATAGAAAGTCTCTTTTATTTTCTCATGTAATGATCTAGGTCACACATTGTTTTCCCATTGTAAGCAATCTATGTGATGATCTCTTTATTTTATATTTTTAATTTTTAAAATAATATAATAGTTTATTTTTACATCTTTTTGTGCCTTTTTTCCATCTCACTTGTAATCCCCATGGGCTTCCCTTCACCAAATCACCATCACCATAGTCCAGTTCACTTCCCTCTTCCCACTGTTTTTGATCCCATTTCCCACTCCACCCCCACAAAATGTCTCTGGTATATAGTTGTTCATTATTATTATTTTCTCGCCTGGTCCTTTATACTCCTGTATGAGTGAAACCATCCAGTATTTTTTTCTTTTCTTTCTGGCTTATTTCACAAAGCATGTTCTTTTCCAGCTCCATCCATGTTGCTGCAAAACGCATGTGTTTCTTTTTTCTTTTCTTTCTTTTTTTTTTTTTTTTGGTTGCTGAGTAATATTCCATTGTGTATATGTACCACATCTTTTTAATCCAGTCATCCACTTTTGGACGTTTGGGTTGTTACAATGTCTTTCCAATTGTAAATAAAGCAGCAATAAACATGGGGGGGCAGGTATCTTTTTGAATCAGTGTTTTTGTGGTTTTTGGGTAGATACCTAGGAGTGGGATTGCTGGGTCGTAGGGAAGCTCCATGTTTAGCAGTTTGAGGAGCCTCCAAATAGTTTTCCATAGTGGTTGTACCAGTTTGCATTCCCACCAGCAGTGCAGGAGAGTTCCCTTTTCTCCAGCTCCTTGCCAACATTTGTTGTTGCTAGTTGTTTGAAGATGTGCCATTCTCACTGGGATAAGGTGGTATCTCATTGTGGTTTTAATTTGTGTCTCCCTTATTACAAGTGATGTTGAACATTTTTTCATATGCTTGTTGGCCATCTGCATTTCCTCTTTGGAGAAGTGTCTTTTTAGCTCTTCTGCCCATTTTTGGATGGGGTTGTTTATTTTTGTTGAGTTTCATCAGTTAGTTCTTTGTATATCTTTGTGATCAATCCTTTATTGCTAGTTTTGTGTGAGAAAAAAAATTTCCCATCTTTATTTTATTTTAAATAAGGAATGGTTTATTATAATGGAGAAACATAATTTTCATCATTATACTAGTAAGATTATATTTTAGTTTTTATAAAGAAGATACACTTATTTTAAAACTATACAAACCAACAATATAACTGAAAAAGTGGCAAAATCTCTCTCTTGAACTCTTGGAACTAAATCTCTTTCTCTTCACCAAAACTATGTTCATGTGAACACACACACAGTTCCTCAAACACATGTTGCCATTATTAAGGAAAAGTATAGAAAAAGAAGTTCACAGGTTGATACAATGTTACTGAAATTTTATATTCTTCAAATTGAAAATAAACTTATTTGCATTAGAAATTATCTAATTTGCATGTATTAATCTGTATCTCTCAGTAAAAATTGTAATCTCATATAGACTTCATTAAATTCCCTTATTTTCCTATGGAATTTTTTATTCTCCTTCTCTTTTGATACATTTTAAAAAAATATATTGTTTCATAGAATTATTTCTTCAGTAATTTAAAAAAACAACTTTGCATTTAGTCTTAAAAACTTACTGTAGCCACATACAGATTTTAAGCAAAACTAGTTGCTGGTGAGAAATAGTGAATAGAACAAGAAGAATCTGAAAGTTGAACTTCAATGTTTTTTTTATTTGAGGGGACATTGGCTTACAACATTGTTTGTATATTATATATTTTCTCTATAAGGTATTGTTACCACACCTTACACATGACCATAGTGTCCAGAGTGTACCACCACATTCGGTCATGTTCTCTTTCTTTCTTGCTTTACCCTTCCCACTCATACCTCCTCTCTTGTGGCCTTAGTTCTATAGGCAGCTTTCTAGGGGTAGTTCTTAGTTTGACTTTATCTCACCCTCTTTTGCTTTCTTTATTTCCCACATATAAGTGGCACAAAGCAGGACTTTTTTCCCTTCTTCTGACTATTTCATATCATTATCCCCTCCAATACTGCTCATATTGTTGCAAATAGCAAGTGTTTATTCTCTTTTTTGACATATGAATAATGTCCCATTATATATACATATCTTTCTGACTCACTATGTATTTGGGCACTTAGGCTGTTTCCATAGCTTGGATAAATGCTGTGATTCTAAATTTGAAATACACACACACACACACACACACACACAATTTTTGGACAAATATTTGTACAATGAAACACAACTATGAAGTTTTATTCCTTTTCTTTTATAATTACACCTAAATTGAATTGTACTGTCTTAAGAATTCGTGAACAAGAATGAATGTATTGCATTTACAACAAGAATAAATATATCTTAAAAAAGAAGTTTTTATAGGTTAAAATGAAAGTAAAAGCTTCAACAGCTGATTTTACATTGTAATGGCCAATTAATATTCCTATTTTATTATTATTGATATTTTTATACCATTGTCTTATGTAAATTGACACTACTTGTTTATCATCAAGAGTAAGCTAACAGATGCTAGCTGTTAAGTGCTTCTGATATTATCTTTTGTTTTCTGAATGGAATGGAATATGATTTTTTTGGCATACCTTACATGGGGATTACTTTGAATAAGAGTATTTAGGAATTTTCCACCATATTATTTTTACCAGTGTCAGCATTTCTAAAGTGTTCCCTTCTTAAATGTGTCTTCTTATAAAAGATAAATATCTCAAAAATGAGAAAGTATATAATCACACAAACAAAAAGATAAATATTTGCAACAGTTTCATATGGGAGTGTGAAGTTCAAGGCAATGGAATGAGCAAACAACTTCATATGGGAGGTAAAGGAAGACTCAGAGATGCCTTGGAAGATGAGAATTAAAGAATTAATTACCTAAATAATTAATCAAAATTAACGACTACATAAGAGGAGAATATTCTAGGCAAAACAAACATTCAGCATTGTCATCATACAGGAAGAAAACAATTATATCTTAATTTTCTGTATTTTCAACCATTTTTGCTTTTTTCTGTAAAAAATAGCTTCAGAAACTTTGGTGCTGCTTGTGTGCTCTTTCCTTCTCTACACTCTGTTTCAATTTTACTGCTGGAAATGAATTGGTATACATAACAAATATTTGGTTGTACACTCCTTTGGACCCAGAAAATCAATTGGTGAGTGTTATAAAGCCTGGCATCATATTTTTCTCAAGTAATAGAAGGGTGAACTCATGGAAGCAGAGTTGATTATCCTTTAAAAATTATGAGCATTCAGGTCTTCATGGATCAGCAAATCAATAGACATACAGTGTGAAGTTTTAAACATATAAATGTATACTTTAAAACTTATGATGCTGTGTTACAAAGGTCAATTGTATAATGATTTAAAAGGGACTATGTCATATGTCAAATTGGAATAGATGTAACTTGGAAGAGTTGATGCAGGTACATGCCAGCTGAATTGAACCTGAGTTGGAGGCATAATATATAAAAATGATTGATTGTTGCTTTCCCTATCAATTTTTTTTTTTAGATTTCCTGAGAAAACAACATGAAAAATCAAAGCACATAATATTTGGTTTTGGAATGCTGAAATACATGCTGATTTATAATAGGATTGAAAGGAAGAAATGTGTTTATTAGTAGAAATGTCTGTTCTTGGTTACTATTATATTCCTAAAATGCAAAAGCAGCAAGTTAAAGATGGAATAACTAATTTATGAAATTCTTGGTTCAGTGAAAAACATTCAGGGAATTAGAAAATATAATTAAACTTCATTGAAATATATGAGACCGATCTATTTTAAGGATTGAGGATAAAAGTAGAAAATGTAGGCAATTCTCTTGGTACCTTGTATGGCTGTACCTTGCTTTTAACCTTTGTAAAAATGCAGTAATACATAAATCATAATAACATTTTAAAGGTTAAAATAAAAATCTCAAAACTTTAAAGGAATTGCATGGTATCAAATTACTTTCCAGTCTTGAAAGCTTTCTACTTACAGTGAGATTTAAGTAAGCTTATTTAAATCATTTAAACTGTAATTGAGACTTTTAAACCCATAATTAGAATGAAAATAACATGATATGGATTTCATTTTTTTTAAGATTTATTTATTTATGCATACAGAACTGGGGTACAGGCCAGAGGTGTAGGGGCGGCAAGAGGCTTCACCAGAGACAGAGTGGGGAG
>NW_004567107.1:61959139-61959724 GCF_000260355.1 Condylura cristata | reverse complement strand
TCATGTGGGTCACCTCCCTTGCCAGGGATCGAATGTGGCCGCAGTTAGCTTCCTCGTGCTATGCTTCAACCAGTTGTACCACAAGGGAGGGTTTATCATTGTGCAAAATTTTGTTCTATAATTATATTCAGATATATTTTGTTAGGTATTTATTTATTGAGGTGATATTTGTGTACAACATTGTTTTCGTTTTAGATTTATAGGATTTCCCCCCTCAGTTGATGTTATCACACCACTCTCATCACCAAAACCCACTTAGTCCTCTAAGATATTCCATTGTATTTCCTCCTTACATTGTTCTCACTTTCTCCCTTTGTTTTAAGCATACCATGGTGTTTCCCATTTTTGATGTTTTTGGATCCCTGGAAACCAATAAATTTGGCTAATATTTGAAACCTAAGGGAGGCAAATATAACTTGCCTTTTTTGTGATTATTAATTTATAGGCATATTTTGATTTTACTGTTGTATATTAGTAATATTGACTAGTAGCATTGAATATATGATACAGTATTTCTTTAAAGACAGCTAGCAGTGCAGATAGATTTTGCATATTTTAGAGAATATCTTTTTTGTTAATAAGACT
>NW_004567107.1:61956836-61958484 GCF_000260355.1 Condylura cristata | reverse complement strand
TTATTGAAATGGATGGTAGTTATAATGGTGATCAAAAGTGGTTTGATTCTGGCTATGTTTTGAAAATATATTTTCAAAATGGTTTTGATGGTGAATTTGATGATAGTCATGAGAGAATAGTTGAGATGTAACTCTAGTTGTTTCTGTTGAGAGGTTAAAAATATGATGTTGCCTGTTATTAAATTGTGTAAATCCAAAATAAATCAGAATTGGGAAGCAATCGTTAAACAATTGGTTTTGGATATATTGTTTTGAAGATGCTTACAAGGTATAGTGGAGATGGCATTGCACAATTAAATGTAGAAATCTGGAGTTGAGGAACTGGGTCATAGTAAATATGTACCTTTGAGAGTTATCAGATTATGTACAATATATAAAGCACTGTGTTTAGGTAAATTTATCTAGTAAAATGTTTTTTAGACCAGAAGGTAAAATTTGTAAGGACCAATTACTGTAGCACTTATCGACCTACATGAACTGAGCCAAAGAGAGAAAATATGAATAAAACTAACAGGTAGGCACATACAGCTGAATAAAATATGTCATATTTATTACCTACATCAAATTCTGCTTGTCAGTAAAAATGTATTACTGATTGATTTGGCAGCATGGAGATTACCAGTAACACTGACAAGAACAGTGTTGGAGACACAAGTCCATAAAAGAGTGAATGTAAATAAAAAATGAAATTTAAATAGAAGGTAATTTAGAGATATCATGAATTTTTTAACTCAATAGTTTAAGTCCTATAGAAGCAAAATTGAAATTACTATCTTGTAGAAGGACATGGTTTTTATCTTTCTTTCTTTCTTTCTTTCTTTTTTTTGGAGCTTGTTAAAAGTCAAGTTGAAAAAGAAAAAGAAGCAAAGTAGTTTTCACCTATGAGAACAAGAGGGAATTGTAAATAGAAATGAGATTTAATAACAAAATTTAGAACTCCTGTCTCTGCTTTATTAGTGAGTCAAATGTGAGGCAAGCAATTTGTTTTTAAATAATGGTAGGGCATGACTTTTGTAAGAAAAGTTTTTGATAGACAGCTCAGAAATAGTCTGTGAACCATAAATTTTTATTGACACATACCCTTTTTCTTTTTATGTATTCTACTCTTTAAAGAGAGGGAAGACAAATCCTCACATCACCGCGGCATTGCCTGAGTAACTATGATAAGATCTTTATATTATGTGACCCATCTCAAAAAGCAATTTGTATTTTTCATACCCTGACAAGCTTTTTCTGGGGATTTTTAAGTAGCTTCTTAAAGCCCAAGATTTTTTTTTTTAAGGATAAAAATAGGAGGCTTTACTTGATAATTAGTTGAATATGAATTGTTAAGAATTTCAATTGAAAATAATTGTTAGTGCCACTTTAAACTAGTATTGATGGTGCCAGAATACTGTGTTGTTTTATTTTTTTAAGATTGATTTATTTATACATACAGGAACTGGGGTACAGGCGAGAGGTGTGGCAACCTGGAGGATGAAACGATTCACCAAAGATAGAGTGGGAGGCCCTCCCTGGTGGCACAGCGGGTTAAAGCACTGCACTAAGAAGCTGAAACCACTTCCGCATGAGTTCGATTCCCGCCTGCCCCGGAGGTGACCACATGGCGTGGCAGACCTCTCCTGACCCGCCTGCTGCTCCCCTCAGC
>NW_004567107.1:61955604-61956736 GCF_000260355.1 Condylura cristata | reverse complement strand
AAAGATAGAGTGGGGAGCAGAACAGGCAGATGTATTGAAATAAACTGCTGAGGGAGCAGCAGGTAGGTCAGGAGAGGTCTGCTGTGCCATGTGGGTCACCTCCCTGACTGGGTGTTGAACTAGTGCTGCAGTGGCTTCAGATAGCTACATAATGCTGCATTTTAACCCGTTGCACCATCAGGGAGGGCCTATACTATGTTATTTAGTAGTAGCCGGTATCATTGGACTAATTAAACTTTATTTCCCTCTTAAAATCTTGCACATGTTTGAAACGACTTCTTTTTCTCATTATTGTCTTGGAACAGTAGTGGCAAATCCATTGACCATAAATGTGAGATTTTATCTCTGGGTTTTAATTTTCTTGTTCTACGTGTTTCTCTTAATGTTAATACTACCCTATATTGGTTATTATTGGTTACTATAGGTTTGTAGTATTTGCTTATTTAATTGATGTAACTTTGGTTAACAATACTGAGTAAGTTTGGAATATGGATTCACACATCAATATCTATACTGCAACAGATCTACCACCAAAGTTCTGGTTTTCATCTATCACCACTCTTCCCTTCTACCTACTCTTTCTACCTACTGAACTCCTCCTGTTCCACTAACCCATGATATGAATCTTGCATTATTTTAATGAAATTTATTCTTAGATATTTATCCCTTTTATTGCCACACCCGATATTATTAATTCAGTTCATTTTGTTTTATTGGCAGTATGATTATTTTGTGACTATATCTTTTATGCTACCACTGTCCTCACTCTTATGTTAGTTCTACTAGTTTGCTTTAATTTATTTATCAGAATTTTGTATGTGTATGATTGTCATTTTCAAATAGAGATAGTTATAATTCTTCATTATCACTATGGATGCCTATTATTTTCTTTCATTGCATAATAGCGCTGTATAGAACTTCCACTGGAGTGCTGAATGGATCTGGCATGAATGGACATTCTTGTTTTATTCCTGACTTTAGGAGAAGGCATTCTGTCTTCTCTCATTAAGCATAATAATAAGAGCAGAATTTTCGTAGTTGTTAAATATCCCATTGAGAATTCCCTTATGTTCTTGGGTATCAATTATTTATATATGTGTGTGATATATATCTATCTGTGTGAGAATATATG
>NW_004567107.1:61907684-61953629 GCF_000260355.1 Condylura cristata | reverse complement strand
TGCAAAGTCTAAGAACAGTACATTTCCAAGACTAAATCAGAAAGGAATAGAAGCATTGACTAAGCCAACCACCATCATGGAAATTAAAACAGTAATTAGTAATTTCCCTAAACAAATGTACTTTTACAAATAAATTGTATCACACCTTCAAGCCAGAAACTTCCCTCATCTTGCTCAATTTATTATTGGAAATCCAAGAAGTCGGAATGGTCATTTAATACATTTTATGATTCCACCACTATCCTAATTCCATAAGCAGACAAATAACACCAGAAATATAAACTACAAGCCAATATTGATAGTGGATATTGATGTGAAAATCTTCAACAAAATGCATGCAAATTGAATTCAACAACACACTACATGAATTACACGTGGTATTATGTGTGATTTGTTATAGGAATGTAAGCATGAGATAATATGTACAAATGTAATGTAGCAATAAAATTTAAAAAACACATGATATCAATAGATGCACAGAAATATTTGATAGTATTCAGCACTGTTTTTGTATTTCAAGAAAATATGGCTTGAATGTTAGTGTTTTGGTTCTGGTAAGAATTCCATCATGGTGTATCATCTAGAGGAACAAAGGTGAGGAGAATAAAAGAAATGAAGACAGAGAAGGTAGGTAGCACAAGGCTGAGCATTCATTTTTTTATATGTTAAATAAGATGAGCATAGATGGAATCTTGCTCATCATAATAAAGTCCAAATCTCACATATCTATGGAAATATAATAGGTAAAATTGAAAAAATTGAAATATTTCTCTTTAATATCTTGATTAAGACAAAAATGCCCACAGCTACTGCTTCTGTATAATTTACCATTATAGGTTCTAGGACAAACCAGACAACAGAAAATGAAAATAATTCAAGCTGCAAAAGAAGTAAAACTGTGACAATTCACAGATGATATGATGCCATATGTAGAAAAGTCTAAAGACACCACTGAAAGTTTTTAGAAACAATACATGAATAAAGAAAGTGGCAGGTTTCAAATCCATGCAACAAACCCAAATACTGAGTGGACAAGAAGAAAAAGAATCAAGAAAATAATTTTCAAAATTTCCTGGGGAAACATTTTTTTTAGAAATTAACGAAGTTGAAAAACTTGCAACAGACACTATAAGAAGTTATTAAAGATTATAGATCATGACAGGAGATGGAAAGACATTTTATGCTTGCAGATGGGAAAAATCAGTATAGTCTACCAAATTTGATATACAATTTTAATGCCATTTCCATTAAAGTCCTAACAATGTTTTTCAAAGTCATTGAAGTAAAAATGTGCTAAAGTTTATATGGAACCATAAACAGCTTCTAATAGTTGAAGCAGTTCGGAGAAAAGAGCAGAGAAATGAAAGCATCACTTTATTCAGTTTAACAGAGTTAATTAAAGCAACAATGTATTGGAAGGAAAATGGACACATGGGTCAATGGAACAGAACCTGAAGTCCAGAAATGAATACATATATACACCAATATTTAATTCATAAAAAATGATCCATGACCACACAATAGTAAAATATGTTCCTCACAAATTGTGCTGGGAAAACCAGCTGGTCTCATGTAAAAGAATGAAGTTGGATCACTATCTATTGCCATGTACAAAATTAGTTTCACCATGCATCAAAAATTAATCAGAAAACCTGCAATAATAAAATATATAGAGGCAAGCATTAATTCATTTATGACATCAGTAATAAAAATGCTTTGGAGATTCAACCCAATTGAAATAAAAAGAAAATATAGACAACTGAAATTGCCTGAAATAAAAAGCTTTTACATTGGGGAAGTAGATATAAAAGGCATTCATACATTAGCCATACATTATAGTCATACATTATACAACTAACAAGTGGTTGCTATCGAAGACGTAAAAAAATATTATTCAATATAACAATAATGAAACCTAAACAACCCAGTTGATAAATAGGCAGCAGAAGTAAACAGATAATTCACCAAAGAGGAATATGTTCTCTATATGATATAGCTTCTCCATCCAGAAGGCAAATATTGATAGATACATGGAAAAATGCTCATCATTATTTTTAATAAGGACAGTGCAGATCAAAATCACAATGAGAGATCTCACACACACTAGAATGGCAGACAGTAAAAAGTCTCCTGATAACAAGTGCTAAAAGCTGCAGAAAAGTGGAACCCTCTTACACTGTTGCTGGGAATGTAAACTGGTGGTCATTCTGGAAGGTGATCCGAATCTACTTAAAAAAGAAAAGAAAAAAAAACAACTAAAAAATGGATATACTCTATTACTATTTTGTTTCAATTAAGATCCAACAGTCCTAAGTGCTGGGCATCTATAAAATCATATGAAACTCTCAGCTTGAAAAACCATGGTCCACTCTGTTTATTTCAGTGATACTTCTAATTGCTAGGGCTTGGAAATAGGCTGAGTGTCCACTAATAAAAGACTAGATTAAGAAGATGGGTCTATCCATACAGTGGAATCTCTAGCCATGGGAAAAGACAAAATGTTGTCATTTATAATATAAAGGAAGCAATTTGGGAGACATAGTCAGTATGATAAGACGGGCATTTAGATAGCAAATAATTTAACAAAGCAAAATCCTTATAAAAACTAATGAGCATTCATAAAGTAAGCCTTCTGAATTTAAGAGGGGGAGGACTAAGAAAAAATAATTTGCTTTATTATGGCTATAGCCATTTTTGACACAAGACCATTTAGGCTAAAATAAAAAGAATTTGTTCTTCCTTGGGGGAGCAGGGGGTGGGGTGGGGGGCGCTGGTGGGGAGGTTTCTTGCCTAACTACCCCAACTGGGATCATAGTTGAAGGCAGCTGCTATGTTGCCAGCAGTTTTATTTTGTTTCAGTAAGGCCCTTTAAGTTGGCTCACCTGAGCCTTGTGATCTGAAGTCTGGGTCAAATGAGATAGGCACAAAACTCTGAGAATAGATATTTTCTTGGGATCTGAAAATTTGAAACAAATATTGATTGTATTCTGTGGGGTGGTAGTTTTAATGGACCTTCAAATATGATTTCAGTCATCTTAGACTAATTGATTAGTGTTTCACACCATAATGAAAGGGAAAGTGAACTGGAATATCACCAAGTTAATTGTCTTATCAAAATTAAATATCTTCTCTTGGATAAATGATTTTCAGTTTATTATGTGGCATTGGTTAATATTCAGAGTTCTGAAAAGATTAATTTTATTTATGTTCATGTATGTTTTTTTAAATAATGAATTGATTGATATTCTTGACAATTCTGAAGGTAAGTTTTAGCTCCTTTACTTTGATGCCACAAACCAGTTCAATCCATGTCAATCCATGCCTGCTTTTATTAAGTCTTTGGATCCTAACAAGATTCCTGTGACATAGACCAGGATTTTACTTTGTTACTCTTGAAATCTCTCTCTTTTGATTGAAGTCAGGAGGATTATTGTGCTATCTTCTGATAGACAGATCAACATACTTTCTTAAAGAGATTACCTTTCTCAGTTACTTCAGTATCTTCTCTCTTTTTGTGTATCAATTGTTGGATTTATGCCATGGTAGCATGTTTAAATTTTTAGACTTTTTTTTTTTTAAAGATTTTATTTTATTTGTGCATACAGAACTGGGATACAGGCCAGAGATGTGGAGGGTGAGAGAATTCACCAGAGACAGAGTGGAGTGCAGAACAGGCAGATCAACGAAATACACTGCTGAGGGGAGCAGCGGGCGGGTCAGGAGAGGTCTGCCATGCCATGTGGTCACCTCCGGGGCAGGCGGGAATCGAACTCATGAGGAAGTGGCTTTAGATTCTCAGTGCTGTGCTTTAACCCGCTGCGCCACCAGGGAGGGCCCGCATGTTTAAATTTAATATAACATTTTCACTTCTCAGTTAGTTCATATTTTGGTAGATGTGTCAGTATTCTGTTGTACATTCTGGAATATTGCAAACAGACCCCTCTTCATACAGCTGTACCATCTACATCTTATAGCATCCTGACATGATAGGGGAAGAAGCACATGCAGATTTCATTACTACTTCCACTAGAAGTGCTTCATGCCGATTTCTCTCACAGAAAAGAGGTTAAAATTAGTCACATGATTTGCTTAGCTCCAAGGGAATTTATTTTGTTGCTGTTATTGACTTCTTTATGATTAAACAAAGAAGAGGAACTACAAGCTGCTACACTCCTTTTAAAGTGGCTGCTGGTTAACTCTTGCAGAATCAGTGTTAAGCCATTTTCTCTTAGAGTTCTCTGTGGGTAGTCTAGCGCTTTGCTTTTGCATTAGGACATAGTTGTTATCTACTATTTTATTGTTAGTCTATTTAGTCAGATGGAACTAAAAAGGGAAAATCTCATTTGACTTTCTTGCTGCACAAAATAGAATATTTTGTCGTTACAAAATTTTCTTAAATGCATTTTCAAAAATTGTCTCCACAACTGCTAGCAAGAATTGGCACTCTACCCAGTTCTGCTACTGGAGAGTAGCACCGTTCACTTTCATTCTTTTCTTTCCACTGGGTGAGAAAATAAGTTCCACTATTGCAGCCTGACAGTCTGGCAGCATCCACCTAGATGAAAGATGTTCTTCAAACATTATTATCAGCAACTTTTACATCAGTTTTCTAAAATTAATGTCTCACCATAAACCCTCTGTTCAACATAGAAAGTTTAATTCAGAAAGACTGTCTAGGCAGAACAAATGCTTGATAACAACAGTGCATTTGGGGCCTCTATCGTCCATCATTCACTGATGCAGCAAACAAATGGGTCTTCTATATCTATGTATGCCAAAGTCTGCCTTATATACAACAAGTATTTGAATATAACAAGTATGTCAATATTGCTAGCAAGTATGTGAATATAGTAAGTATGTGAAGCCATTAGGGTTCTCATGCAGTATTTGTTTATTGAAAATAAATATTAGAAAATGATTATAATAAGACATAACTTATTCATAATGCAATAAACATATATTTAGTATATTTAACAATTATTATTTAACTGCTGCTAAAATCAAAAGTTAATGGTGTATTATCTTGTCCTTAAGATTAAAAACAAAGAAAATCCCATTGATTTGTTTCTGCTGCCAGTAACATAAAATCATGATGGTGATTTTATAATTTGTATTAAGAAATATGTATTTGGTCTTCCTTCTGATTCTCAACAAAAGTCTTCAAATCTTTGGAATTTCCTGAAAAGTGAGAATGGTAAAATTGTCCATTGTTTTCTAAATGAAGCAACTGCTGGCATGACCTTAGGTCACCCACAGGTTTGGGGCTAGTTACCATGAAGTATAATCCTTGTAATAAGGGGGTAGGGATTTTTATTCCTACTCCCAGACCTTTTAGCAGAAGAAAGACACGAGTTGACTCAGTCTCTGTTGGAAAATGATTTAATGACACATTCTAAAGCTATCCTACTATCCAGTGAAATCTATACTTCCCAGCTAAATTAGTCTCTTCTACCCTAGCAGAGGAGAGAAGACAGTAATAGGAAAAAGGATATTAGCATTTAAGAAAATTAAGTTTAAATCTGATTTGTACCATTTCTTCTTCTTCTTTTTTTTAATTAATTTATTTTTAACTGAGGTAATGTAGGAGTATTCTCATCCGGTATTGCCACCATAGCATACTTATCACCAACTCACTATCATAAGCTATAAGAGGTTCCTCCTTCCCTTTTTGTTCTTACCCATTGCTCACCCTCTACCCCTTGATGCTTCAGTGCTGTATCAGCTCTCAAGGGTTAGTTTTTCAGCTTGTCTTTATCTAACTATAATTTAGTTATTTTATATTCCTCTCATTAGTGGCGCCATGATCTTTATCTTTCTGATCTTTATCTTTCTCCTTCTGACTTATTTAACTTAGTGTGAACCTTTTCAGCTCTAACTTGTGTTGCCACAAATGGCATAAGTTTAATTTTTTGATCTGATTGGTATTCCATTGTGCACATATATACCACATCTGTTTGACCCACTCATCTGTTCTACTTTCTGGACTCTATTTTTTAATAGGTTAGACTCATAGTCTCCACCCATATCTCTAAAATAGAAATAAAGATACCTAGGTTACAGAATCCTGGTGAGAATTAACTATTGTGCTGTATGGGTGGTGCCTAGCATAGGGTAGGTACCTCCTCAGTAAATGCTTGCTCTAGTAAAGAAAACTACCATTCCTAATTTGTGATGGACATTGCACTGAGAGCTTTGCATAAGAGCATTGTACTGGTATTGATACCTCTGTTTTAAAGTGGATAAGTGGAAGCCTAAGTATTAATAGGAAATCAATATTATATATTTATAGACATTTTACTATAAAACATCCATATACTGTTAAATTCTGAGTACTGAGAATTTGGCTACTATTTCGATTACTGTTTTCCCTCTGTCAGAAAATAGGACTAGAAAGTGATTGCTATTAATATTTCTGGGACTTCATTAATATAACAAAACTGAAGGCAAACCTTCATTTTAAATAAAATATGGTGGTGTGGTAAAATAGAGATAATTGTTAAAAATCTTAATATTCAACAAAACCTAAGGTTTTGTATCATTAAATTATTAGAAATATTTCAGAGGTTTCATGTGTTCTTTTTAAGTTTTTGCATAATTTAAAACTATTATTCTAGAATTTATATAGAATAGACAAGTAGGAAACAAAATCGGGCTATGATGGGTATTTTTCCAGATGAGATTCTCCATAGAAGAGTGAATTTTGACCATCCTATATGTAGCTGCATAAACTATCAAAATAATTTCATAAAACATGTGAATGACAGTGATGCCACTGTATAATAAAGTGAGATGCAGGATGTGTAATGATGTGTAAGCAACTATTAGTTAAAATAGAGCATTTTCCAATGACTTAGGTCAGTGTCATTCATTTGTCCTTTACCATACTTCCGCATATGATCAAGAAGTTCTAGAGATTATGTATTAGTAAAGTTTTTCAGAGAATATAAACAAAAGTTTTTTGATTAACAAAGTTACAATACACAGAGGCATTCCACCACTGCTCTATTACCAGTGATTGACTACAGCAGCAAAAACTGATTGGTATTTTAAAGTATTCTGAGTATTTCTTCATTCATCATCTTAAGTAGGCCTTAGAGCATGGAAATAAAACCAAATTTGTTGAACAGTAACTGACATTTAAAACAAAATCACTGCAATCCTACTATATTATTAGTTAGCAACAGAATGTACATTGGTATATGTTGACAACTTAAATCTAAAATCTGCAGTGACTTCAAGCTATAAAGATCCACTTCCACTTATTACTGGGCACTCAGAAGTTCAGTATTCTGGTTCATTTATAGTTAGATGAGGTCAGGTTACACTGTTCTTGCTAATAAAATAGAATTTCCTGTGATATTTTCAGACCAAAACGTTATGAAGCAAGTGATGCCTACTCTGTATTTTCTTGGTTTGCTGTCAGCACACACGTAGGCTGGTAGAGAGACTAAAGTATAAAGAACCTCTCTATGTACAATGTCTCTATTAAGGATCTTTCACACTCATAAATCAGAAACCTTTTAGTGCATCCCAGTCAGACATATTAACATTAATAGATAACTAATGACATAAAAATTATAATATGTTTGAGCCATTACACATTTTGGTGTCTATTTGGAACTGAAAATCTTTCAACCCAAAGTATAGTTTAGAAAGCTTAGCATTAATTAGTACAAGTCATTTTAATAATTGAACTTAAAGAAATTTAGATTACTCAGGAATTTCCAGCATTATTCATTGTCTAGTAGTTAAGGGCCTACTTTTTGTTAAGCCTTCCATCAATTCATGGGTAAAATAAGAAATAATGCTTGATGCTAGATGTTGTAAGATTATATCATTTAGTTTATTCAATGAAATGAAAAAAAAAAACTTACTTTCAGTGATAATACTATGAAACTATGAATATGAATTTTGGTAAGTTTTTTTTTCTCTGTTACAGACTATGTTTTGAGTACTTTTGAAGGCTATCTGTTGCTTTTATTAAATATTTATACCCTCACCTCTAATGAATTAACCGCTTTTTCAGGAGACTTTATTTGATTTAGCTTTTATTTTATAACTATTCAATGTTGATATTATAATAATTATGAACAAAATTAAATCTACTCAAATATAAGGCTTCATTTTGTATATATTACACAGTGATTCAACAAAAGAAAAACATTCATACTATATTTAGAATGCATGGCAAATAATAAGTTTGTATATTTTCAATTGTGCTATTACATTTTATAGATTGTTCTTATTTTTGCTATTAACTAACCATTGTGGAAAATGGGTGTAAATCTATTGGGTATCAGACAGAAGACAATCTAAACTTTAACTACTATATAAGCAACTATTATTTTATGTAAATAATTTCACTTGAACACAAAAGGTAATATAAGTCTACGAGACGTGGTATATGTGTACTTTCTGGTCTGAGTATAAGTGATAATACCATTCTGAAGAACTGTTTTTAATTTTCTTGTTTATTTAAATATACACTTAATCAGACCCTGCATTTCTACTCCTCAGCATATTAATCAGAAGAGAAATACATAAACTCATGAAAAATTTTGTATAAGAATGTGACAGTTTTGTTCTGTATACTTAAAACAGATCTGGTGCTTTTCAATGAGGAAATAAAAATTTATGGCACATCAATATAATGCAATAAATACTACATAAGCGTGACAATGAACAACCTTGTGGTCCAAACTTGTGCACTGAGGTCACAGTGCAGATATGTCTCAAGAACATTTCAAGCAAGTAAACTACAAATAAAGTAATCCAAATGCTGTGGCTCCCCTAACATGTACAAATTAATTTGTAGTTAAGAGTAGTAAAAACATTACTGCCTCTGTGAAGGAAGTATCGACTGGGGAAAAGCAAGAGATTACCTGGAGTAGTGGGTGAAAATACTAGCTTGATTTAGTTAGTGGTCTACTAACTACAATGAACAAACTAGAAATAAAAATTAATTAATAATAAAATATTTTGAATACATGGCAATGCACTTCAACTAGAATACTTGAATTGTAATTTCTTCATTTTCTTATCATCCTCTCAATATACATTAAGCATTTATTAAGGATTTACTGTGTATCAGTACCTGGAGGGAATTTGATGTGAATACGTTAATAACTCTGCCTTCAAGAGTTGACCACTCTGGTGAAGAAAATGAGTGTAAGAATCCATAACATATGATGAATCCTTTCTATATTAACATTATTTAATTGCTTATGATATATATGATTATAGTAGTGACATAATGGAAAAAAGTAGGGAAACATATGTAAAATACATTATCTCTAGTCTTAAGTTACTGTAATTACCACTACCTAAAATATTCCCCCCAAAGCACAAATATGAGAAAGCTATGTGACTAACCAACCATGTGTTTATTAGGCTGTTAGTTTATTCCTAGCAAGTAAACATAAAATTAACCCCATTTCTTTTTAATGCCAGCCACCAGGAAATATCGGTGATACATAGAATGTCAACTATTAAAATGCCTCTTTAGATCCTCAATCCAAAATTTTTTATTGGAGACAGTGAGTTGGAAAAATACCCAAACAAAAACTCAAAGCTGAAAATTTAAAATAAACTTGCAAAAAGTTTTCATATATTTTAATATAATTTGAGAGTTTACCCCCATTTCCGCTAAAGGAAGAAGTTTCTGTCTCGCCATTGTAGTCCTTCTTTCCTATCTGCAAAATAAGGTCCATCTTGAAGTTTTCTTTTTCTTCCCTCTTTTGAAAGCACTCAGGTTATACAAATAATCTATTCCCCTCATTTTTAAGTAGTTCTTTCCTTAGCTTTTGCTTTCATTGCAGTTGTTTTCAGTCCCAATGGAAATTCTTCCCTCACTGCAAATTGACTTCCAGTAACTTCTGGCTGGTTGTAATGTAAACAACCAGACTGGATCCTTGCTGACACCCAAAAAACCAGATTCTGAACCAGAAGCAATGTCTTTTCACATTGGAATTGATTCAAGATAGCTATGAAGGAGATGAGTGGATGCCAATAACACACTCCAGAATGTCTGGAGTGCTAAGATTACAATGGACTGAAGGAAATTGAGGAAGGGACTTAGTTGTCTAGGTCTGATGTTGCTTTTGGAGTTAAACAGGTTTGGAGTGCAAGGTCCTTGGGTTCACTCTGGGACAGGTTTCACCAGAGCTCCCCTTTCAGCAGCATGCAGGAGTTTCCTCGTGAATTTCTCCAGGACACAGAGCACAGGGATGTCAGTTATATTTAAAGAGCAGGTTTACTAGGGAAAAGGACTGAGGAGTAAAGGACACTTTTATGCCTATTCTTATATAGGCATAAGCAGGCAGGAAGAGCTGCCCCCAAAAGGGACAGGTTTACTGAGAGAGGCCTGCATAGTTGCAGGCAGGCGGCCTTGAAGAGAGCAGCCTCTACTGAGGGATGTCAGTGCAGAGAAGCCCTGGCATGATGCAAGTCACAGGTAGGCAAGAGGCTGCTGCTCTGAGGAAGAAAGTTGGTGGAAAGAAGCACCTGTATAGGCACAGGTGAGTAGGACTTCAGCCCTGGGCCAGTGCAGAGACTGCCCTGATACAGACATCTTCTCTTTGGGAGGGGATCACTCCTTGTGAGCCTGAGTTTGTTGATTTTGAATAGAATCTGAAAGGGTCGGAAGATCCCACAATGGACTCAATCTCCCTATCTGTATCTTTTAGCTTTTGGGCCTGTGATAGACTGGCCTACATCTGTCTGCTACCTGCTTAGATCTTAAGCTTTGTTATCTCTGCATTGGCACCTGAGGAACTTCTATAACTGGGTCAATGGCTATGCTGATCCCTTCTACCCCCAACTCCCTGTGAGTCAGTCTTGTGATACCTCCTTTCTAGTCTTTCCTCTATCAGGCCCAAGAAATTGCCAGGAAATCTAGGTGACACAAGTTAAGATTTTTTTGACTTTCCCAGCAGAATGTTTCCTTAGCAGATGTTTGTTTCTCATGCTGCTATCAGTCCTGGAGAGACGCAGAACACTTTATTTGGCATGGGACACAATCACTTTTCCACGTGAACCAGTTAACAACAATTGAACAGGAGGAGGAGTAATGAGAAGACAGAACAAGGGGTGGTTAGAGTTTAATTCCACTTATTCCTAGTTTTTAGCCTTGGAGAGTTTTTTTTTTTTTTTGGTTGCAAAATGGAGGGGATGAGGCTACAGCAGACAATATACACTGCATTCTTTTCAGCTGTCTCATGTCTTGTAGTATTTTAAATTATCTTTTTGTAGCATAGTTACAGTGTTAATAGTATTCTAAAATAAAATGAGAACATGCATATGGAAACTATAAGCTCCCTCTTCCTAATTGCAACATTAATACCTTCAGTGAAAATATAAATAACTGAGCTAAGATTTTTGGCAGCATATGGGTTAACCTTATATTGAAATTTCTTACTTTAAAGTCCAAAGCATTAAATTGCATGTTTATAAACTCACAGCTCAAATAAAAAATCAAGTCATGCAAAGCAAATACTTTTCCTGTAAAAAAGTCACATAAATAAAGAAAAGCTGAATCAAGTGGAAAGCTTGGCAAATATGTAAATATGCTAACAAAAGCTATTTTCTTACTAAAGCCAGATTGATGCTCCCTGTACTTAAAAAAACAAACTATATTACCACCTGGAAATCTCAAGCTTTATAAAAATGTATGGAGAAAGAAAGAATGATCTAGGCAAATGCACATCACATAAGTTGTGCTGAATTTTACCTTGTAATAAAAACTGAAAAATGTAAAACCACCGATGAATTTGAAAGTGATTTTAGGAAGAGTTTTTAGAAAGAGCACTTTGTATTGTGTTACCACTGCCAGGTGAACCAAGAGCATCTACTTGTGCACAAAACTCAGTCTTCTATCTTTCAGAGACCTGAGTGTCTACTAGTGGCCAGTAAACAGTCCATTCAGAGGTGGCCATGAGTGATGGTCTTGCATACAACAGCAGAGAAAACTGTTATTTAATCTATCAAGTGCTCTTTCAAAGGAGTTTGGCTTTTTAACCTGGAGGCCTGGGGGGTGGGGGAGCAACTTGCAGCCACAGAAAGAAATAGCTGGTGTAAGGGTCAGGCATTTGCCAAACACAGGAGCAGCTGCCCCAAGCTGAAACAGATATTGGAGAACGATAACCTCATGACTTACTTGTCACCACTGATTAACACAAGCCTGGGCAGAAAAATAAGTTCCAATTCCGTGTCAAGATTTTCCACCTGGCTGTTTCTCCCCCTACCTAGGCCTATAAAAACCCCTCTGACCCTTCCTTCAGTGCGACTTCTATGACCTCAACTCTCTCTGGGGTCAGGGAGCCTTGCCCTGGAGTGCAGAAATAAACCTACTTTTGGTTTTACTGGCCTCATCACTTGTCTTTGAATCCTCCTTACTGTGCCAAACCATTCAGCTGGATTGTATCTTCAGCACCTTATTGTGGAAGAAGAGCCCACAGCCTCAGGTGTTTTGACAACTTTTTTTTTTTTTTTAAAGATTTTATTTTATTTGTACATACAGAACTGGGGTACAGGCCAGAGGCTCAGGGGTGGCGAGAGGCTTCACCAGAGACAGAGTGGGGAGCAGAACAGGCAGATCCATGAAGTACACTGCTGAGGGGAGCAGTGGGCAGGTCAGGAGAGGTCTGCCGCCATGTGGTCTCCTCTGGGGCAGGCGGGGATCGAACTCTTGCGGAAGTGGCTTTAGCTTCTCAGTGCAGTGCTTTCTCCCGCTGCGCCACTAGGTAGGGCCTTGACAACTTTCTTAATGAGAAAGCACCCCTCAGGGGTTTCAGCCACAGTCCATAAATATAGAAAGGCTGACCTATGGACTGTAGGTGTAAGGGTGAGGGTCATTTTCCATAGGTATGTGTGCATTAATAAGATAATATATTTGGGGAATTTTTGTTGTCTCGTTTGTCAATTAACTTTAAGAGTCAAGAAGTCATTCCAGTTGATTTTACAATGTCCGTTCCTTAGTAATCATAATAATAATAAAAGTAATACTTCACTGGGGTGGAACTGATTCTAAGCATTTGAATGTTTTCTCTCAAGTTATTTTTTTTTTTCCTATTCTGGCTTCTGCCACTTGGTACCATTGAATCAAATCTTAGACTGTGTGATGGAAGTGAGGTTTTCAAGATTCTGGAGTCTTTTCCAACTTTGTCTAGCCAGAGTGCTTTCTTTTATTCTAGCAGCCTTAGAAAAAAATGAAAGTGCCCATTTGGCTGTTTCAAATAAACATACAATGTAATATAACTCTTAGAAATATAAAAATCAAAGTTTGTGTCCTTGACATAACCTTCTATTTCTTGTTGTAGTACAAATTAACATTAAAGCAAAAGCTTTCAATGAGTTATAAGATCTAGTCAATTTATTTTTGTGTCTCTATAGCTTTCTATTTTCTCTTCTTCAGCTGCCTGCCAAAAGATTTCACTTCTGAAGAAATATAAATTTATGCCACAGAAATGAAATTACTGCTCTATTGCAGGCTGTCATCTTGCCATGGTAGACTAAGGTTTTTCTTAAAATATTTTAGTTAAACAAATAGATACCTTTTTATGACAAATTGAATAAAATTTATAAACTCACTGACTGTAAAGACCGTGTATATCTTCAGGATTCTGATTTGATTGCTTATTTATCTATCATTGTGATACTCTATACAATTTAATATGTTTTTGCCTTGAAAGCATTATTCACCTCATAAGTTACATTAATGATTTCATCCACATTTCTTTTGTTCTTCTCTCAAATTTGATGCTGTGGTTTCAGCCTTTTGCTTATTAGATAAAGCCCCATTGCTCAATAACAAATAATAGTAATTTTTTGATGAAGCACCAAAAATACATCTGTAGCTTAAATTATTACTGTCATTAAAATAGTCTTGTTTTCTTCAGTTGAAATGTCAACTTTAGCATAAGTGATATGTATATTATTTACTTTTTTACTTTTTTTTTTCTTCTGTATGAGAAGATAATTCCCAGTATGATACATTGTTGTTCGCCTTTAACAATGATTATTTTTCATTGAATCTACAACCCACTGTCTAACCATAAGTACATTTCTCCTTGTAATTTTCAACTTATCTAGCACATAGTAGTCCTTCATTGTAAGCCTTTTTTTTCCCCAAAAACACATAAGTAATCTTACTCTATCCTTTCCTTTGCCGAGTTTAGCAGTGCAATCATTGCTTTCTCTATGTCTTCTACCATTCAGCTATCAGTGTTGAAAAATCCACAGCTTCAGATATTGATAGGTAAAGTCAGAACAACAAATGGACATGAAATCAAATGGGCAACTGAATCTGTCAGCCCATCCTACAAACAACACTGTATCAATCCATTTCAAAGACATTTGTTTGCATATGTTTTTCACATGTAAACCTTTCAGCAAATCTAGTCCTAAGGTTTTATTTAAAATAAGTTAATATGAAGTTCAGTTTTGGGCTGTCAAATCTTACCATTAGTAATTACTTGTTTTCTAACAGCAAATCTAGACTAGCCTGATTACACCATGCATGCATTCTCTCTTTACCTATGTATTTCCTAATTCTTGCCATGTTCCCTTTCTATCATGTATATTTGAAAGCCATTGGTTTGCTAGGTGCCTTGAATTTAAAGACAGACACAGTCAATTTAGGGACTTCTGTTAGAACAATACTATGAACTCTCCAGTAGAAATGACAGTGGAACATATAACTGAATGAATGATGCTTATGATTAATAAGTGCAATTATTATATATTGCAATATATATTTGAAATAAATCCATGAACATGGATTATTCATACTCTACTTATTCATTAGTTTACTTGTTAGCTTTTATTTTTAGCAAAAATTTTAAAAGACGCTAATGATACGGTTGGTGGAAGTTTTCTTCTAGTTTTGGCTTAATGCAGAGCTATAGATAATATTTTAAAGTAAATGAAAGAGCTAACTTTTTTATCACTTAAGTATTACTTTATGCAAGTTACTATGTTAAGCATTTTGGAAGTGTTATGTAATAAAATCATCACTCCACTTTGAGATAGATAACTCATTAATATTAACAATGATGCCTCCAATTTATAGAAAAGATAGATGCTTAAAAGCAGAAAGTAAGCAACCCAGGATCATTCATCCCATAAGAATACAACTAGGGACTTTCAATCCAGAATTCAAATTATTAACCATCACTAAAATTTGAAAATGCCTCTTAAATCACTTGTGGAAAAAAGTTCATATGTATATACTTTACAAGACCTACATTCAGATTAAATGGTAATGACCACTATTTAACTGTAATTTTTTCAATCATTGCTATGCTCTTTTTAAAATATATCGAATAACTGCTTAAACACTTTTATTCTAAATAAAACTGTTTAGGACACTACAGCAGAGTCCTAAAAAAAAATAAATAAGTATCCACATTCAATGTTACTACATTTGATAGGTTTCATTTCAGTCTATTTCATTTATCAAATATCTAGGGATCCATGTTTCAATCAATACTCTAATCTAAATTAAATTATCTTCCTTTAAGGAGATACTCTGATAAAAATGAGTTAAGTAGCTCACTTTGGGTTCATATCCTTTTTCCATCTTGAATTCTGTTGTAACAAATGCCTTTTTAATTCTTAAAGTGAAACACTGATACCTGCAGTTTGCTATAAATGATAACTAAGATTAGAAAAACATTATTTAGTTACCTTTAAAAACCTAATATTTATTCTTTTAATAGATTCTAATGAGTCCTTATCCTTTCTTCCTTTACTTTTTCATTATAATTGTTTTATAATTTACAAAACCATGTTTCTGAAGTTAATATGAAATTATCACAAATTAAAACTTTTAATCAAATCTTGTTTGATATTTAGAATTGTTTTGAGATGAATTCTCTTCAAGTGCATAAGCTCTTATAATAAAAATAATCACTGAATATAGGTGATAAATGGAGGTCTTGCGGTTTAAATAAGTTGAGACTGTGTCAGATGGATGTTGATTTACCTTGAATAATAGATTAATCCATAGTTTCTTTCACATGTACTTCATAAATGGGCAAGTCCATATTTTAAGAACAAGACTTCCTCTAGTGACCTTCATACAAGACAGATTAAGTCTGTTGTACCTAATGTGGGTTAGCTCCCTGGCTGACCAGGGATCCAGCTTGTGCTGCAGTGACTGGCTATAGTCTGATAGGGCTGTCTTTAACCCTAGTGCCATCAAAGAGCCCTCAGCTTTGTTTCTTATAGTTGATTTCTAATTTATGACATGGCTAGAGAGAGTACTTAATATGATATCAATCGTGTATTTTTATTAACAATTGATTTGTATCCCGATACAGCATCTTTTTTATTAACAATTGACTTGTATCCCGATATAGCATCTGTTCTTGAAAATACAGCATGTGCACTTACAACAATACATATATACAGCAATATTTGGGCAGAGTTTTCTGTAGATGTCTGTTAGGTCTATTTGGCCTAGCTCCTCATGAAGGCTATTGTTTTCTTACTTTCTGTTTTTCTGGTCTGCCTATTGGTATAAGTTGGATATTAAAATACCCTATTATTATATTACTGTGTTTTTATTAATATCTATCTTTAGTTGTCATTGTCTTATGTAACTCAGTGCTTCTTTCCCTAGATAGCACCAATAATTTTACTGCAACTGATTTTTTACAAAATAGTCCTGAGTTACAACCAACATTATGGTCAACAGGCTAATATGGAGTAGTGAGTATCTCACATGTATATGAAGAAGCATTTTATTTTATTTTTTTTTTTGGAGAACAAAATGGGTGGATTTATTGAAATACACTGCTCAGAGGAGTAGTAGGTGAGA
This sequence comes from Condylura cristata, assembly GCF_000260355.1. NCBI lineage: Eukaryota > Metazoa > Chordata > Mammalia > Eulipotyphla > Talpidae > Condylura > Condylura cristata. The sequence goes on along the minus strand of NW_004567107.1, from coordinate 61,936,810 downwards.
CAGGAGAGTTCTGCTGTGACTGATGAAGTTTTTTAAAAGTTACATAGCTTTTCTCGCCTGGTCCATTATACTCCTGCTATGAGTGAAACCATCCGGTATTTTTCTTTCTCTTTCTGGCTTATCTCACTAAGCATGATCTTTTCCAGCTCCATCCAAGTTGCTGCAAAAGACATGTGTTTCTCTTTTTTGGTTGCTGAGTAATATTCCATTGGAACAACCATATACCAGAGACATTCTGTGGGGGTGAAGTGGGGAATGGGATCAAAAACGGGGTGGGGGGAAGGGAGGGAAATGCACGGGACTATGGTGGTGGCCCAGGGGTGATTTGGTGATGGGAAACCCGCAGGGATTACAATCGAGATGGAAAAAAAAAAATGATGTAAAAATAAACTTTGTAATAAAAAAAAAAGTTACATAGCTTTTTAAAAAATTCACTGTTTATTATAGTTTAGTCATTTGACTATGATAAATTAAGATTAGTACAATCCCATTCAGTAGTAATTGATATTGGGCACAGCTCTGAAAATATATGGAAGCAACTTAGTACATGGCATCGTACACATTTTAAGTTGGTCAAACAACCGTAATGGGGATATGTTTTATGATTTACCTTTGAATATTCCAACTCTGGAGTATGTCAGTATTGATATGTTTTTGTACTTGTGTTTTTGTATGTTCATTTTGATGAAATGCTTTCAACATTCTGATTTTCTTCACTTACTGTCTAATTGTAGAGCAATAAATTTCCTCAATGTATTTTATGAGACAATTCCAATCTGCATTATTTGAAAGACTTAATGCTTCAGAGAAAATCAGAGATACATTTTATGTTCTATATTTTAAGCACCCACTTAGTTTTGAAAATGAAGCCAAACGGATGCTCAGGTGATATTAGTAATACTAGTAACTGTAATAGTATAATTTAGATTATTAATGCATTTAATTACCTAAGACATGTTTATTGAGAACTCCCATTATGTTAGGCATTGGAGCTAGAACACTGAATAAATGAATTATCAGATATATCCCATTGTTATGAAGAGTATAATTTAGAAAGTGAAATGAAACTGTGTATGTATCTACAGTGTACACATGTACTGTGTTAGGGTGTACTAGGTGCTTTGGGAAGGCGAATGAAGCCAGGAAATGAGGAAAAACTATTTGTAGAGAGGAGCTCACATTTGAATAGGTCATTTAGGGAATGCTCACTGAAAAATCTATGAGATAAGAAAGAACAACATGAGTGAGTTAACAATGAAGTTATGTGGAAGCATTTCATCAAAGAGTAAATTCAAAGACAGTAATGTTGCAATATGTTGGGAGAATGCCATGGAGGTCACTATGAATCTAGCGGAAAAAGTAAGGGGATGGATCGTAGGTGAATTCAAAAGATGTAATGAGGAAACAGATTGTGTGGTATCAAATTGTGTAGATTTACAAAGAAGCAGTGGCATAATATAAAGGAGCAGTGGGATAATATCATTCATGATTTTAAAAGGTAAAATTTTTGCTGCTGTAAACATGGATTAGTAAAGACAAGGACAAAATTATGGAGATGAGTTGAAAGGTTATAGTACCCTAGATAAGAAAGATAATGATTTGGCCAGTTTTTTGGCAATAGTCATTGAGAGGTTATTAAATTCTTTGCATATATTTTTTAAAGTTAGAGCCAATAGAATTTATTAAGAATTATATATAGGCTTCATGAGATAAAAAAATGAACTCCAGTATTATTTTTTTCCAGAGTAACTGGGATCAAAAAGACTTCAAGAGGAGGAGGTTTTTTGAGATAAATGATTATATATATATATGTAATATAAAACACACTATGTGTGTGTGTGTGTGTGTTTGTGTTAACTTTAAGCAAATCAGAAGATATCAAAAGGAGATGTTAAGTAGGCAGCAGATACAAACTGAGAACTTCTCAGTACAGCTTTGAATTGAACATATAGAATTTGAGATACACATGCGTGCATTTATTTGGTTTTTTATCAAATGCAAGGACTGAATCTGGTGCATTCCAAATTTAAGAGGCTGTTTGGATGAGGCTATGAAGAATGAATAGTCAGGAAGAGTATAAGAAAATTTCACAAGTTTTTCTCACTGAAAAATCAAAAGTCACGTGAGTAAAATGATGAAGTATTTCAAACGAAGTGAATACTTACGTCAAATGTTGCTAATTTAGCATATTTTAAGAACACTGGATTTTTCAAAATGGAGATTATTGTTATATATGATAATAAGTTTTTCTATAGCTTTCTTATGGCTCATTTCCAAATGGCAGGTTGCTCAAGGCAACCACATTAAAGTTTAATCCCAGATCAAGGGGTAAAGGAATAAACTGTCCCTACAGATGAGAATATATTCACATTCATATTTCAAAGAAGTGGGCATGCAGGAATCATTACTATGAATAAAATATAATTACAGTCCTGGATAATGGTAAGAAGAGAAGAGATCACCTCCAAATTTACTATCAAGTGTGTTCTCGTGAAATAAAGAGGTTTTGTGATGGTTGAAACAGGATGACAAAAATGCCAAAATGATTAAACTTCCTTTTTCCTTTTTTCTTTATTTCTTTCCTTTTTTTTTTTTTTTCTTTTAGTTTTTGCTTTTTTTTTTTTTATTTATTTATTTTTTGTCTTAGAGTTAAATGTCATTAGTAGAAAATAGACTGCAATCAGGTGAACAAAAACTAAAGGCAAAGTTGGGATTTAAACCCCAGTTCTCTTTGGCACTGGAGACTCATATTACACATGTCTGTAAATGCTATAGTCATCCAAGTCATATAACATATGTAACATACACTATGGCCTATTCATTTTACCTAAAAACAATTGCATTTTAATAATCAATGAAAAGACAAATAAGCAGACAAAAGCTAAAAAACCAATTAAGAAAAAAAATCTTCTCAAGTTAGAAAAGTATGTTGACTTAAAAAATTTCCCTTTTTCAAGAATTAAATGGAATTTGAATAATTATATGTTTGAATAAATAATATGACAATGAACATATTCAATGCTAACAAAACTGCTCATTTCAAAAAGGTATTAAAAGGACAGACAGTTCAATTCTCCACATCTCAGCTGAGTGCAAGTATCAGTTTTTAAAGTCATTTAATTCAGAGCATGATTGCTTGTTTGAGTTGAACAAATCCCTGATATAAAATTATGCTCAGTGTAATAACATCTTCAGCACTATTCAGATATGTCAGGGGCTTGACAAGCTAATTTATAGATTTGATGAGTTGGAGAGTTTATTATAGACAATCTTTTACAACTACATCTCATTAGAGGTTAGAAAATTGAGGACTGGGGAGATTAAATTACTTTCTCAGAGATACAGAAATAATTAGTAATATAGCCAGGCTTATATCTTTCAATAGCATTGTCTTTCACCATATCTAAGTATTAGATTTGTGTCTGCGTCAGATGTTCTCTTTGTTCCATTGTGAACCAGACTGGTTACAGACATCTCCAGTAGGTAGATCCTGACCAGGAGTGGTGTGGAAATTTCTGTTTTTGTACTGTTCTCAGAATCTATATCTGTAAACTAGAAGAGGAATATTCCAAAGTGTTTCTTTATTCCATTTAACAAAAGAAAGTCGTATCAGAGATTTCCAAACATATTTGTAAAATATGTTGCACCTACTTAATATAAACACAGTTTAAAAAACACAATAGAAGTCTGTGCTTTCTCAGGAATAGGTGATTTGACATAAACTCATCGGTGTAGAAAATGCAAATATGTAGTGATCTTTTTGAGATGACAAAAAATCTGGAACTTCAAGAAATAATCAGACTGCGCAAGTCAAGGGTAAGCATATGTGACTACAGTCGTTACCTTTACTAATTTATGTCTTGGTCACCGTAAAAACAAATGAAATATTTTTTTGCTAATTTGGCTCCTTAGTGTTTTAGGAAACAAAGTACTGTTCTTCAAGGAAGATGGGCTAATTGCAAGGATATAGAAGTTCTTTGGTCTGGCAGAGATATGAAATCTAGTTTATTTATATTCAGGATTAAAAGCTAGATCTGGTGGCCTAACAATATTCTTGGTTTCTCTCCTCTCTTGTCATGTCCTCTGAAACAGTTGTTAATTCCTTCATACCTTATAGACTCCTCTGATATGTGGTTCATCTTCTCTTTGGATCTGTTTTTCTTGTGGCGGTATAATTCTATCAAACTTTTCAGAATTTGTAATGTAAATTGTGTGCTCAAAATCACTTGATGTCCTGGAGCTGAGTGGAGCATCACTACATATTTGGCATGAATGACATTGCTAAACACCTTAATAAAATAAGAGTATAACTTCCTTAATATCTCATTGTTAATCTTTAGATTGCATGCTGGTTTCTGATTTCCAATACCATGTGGCAAAGGTAACAAGTTCGTATGAGTAAATCATGGCAACCTAGAAATAATTATCGTAATAGTACTGTAATAGCTAAACCTTTGTAAATGCTGACTATATGCTGCCTATGTTTGCAAGTACTTTGCAAATGTGTATATATAATCTTAAGTACAAATATATGAATTTGGGACCATTATTATGCTCAATTTCTAGATAAGCTTTTCTGGGTGTAAGCAATTTGTATAATATGACATAAATGTTAAAAATTACTTTTGATTTATTGTTAGATAGAAACTTTGAACACACCATGTATATAGTGTTTTATGTCCAGTTAAGTCACTGAAAATTACTAACAGATATATAGATGTACTTTTATTTTAGTACATTTATTTTATTATAGATAGATGTACTAATGAGTATCATTTATTATTTATTATAAATGCTATTTATTAGTAATTTATGCTATTTCTTATTCATTTTGTAAATTGAGCAATGTCCATATCACACAGCTGAATTATACAGATCTCTAAAAAAGAAAACAATAAAATCTGGAGACAAAAAGACTGTTCATTCTTCATCTCCTCAGTATCTGTGCTTTTCTGTGTTCAATAAAACCACTTCTGTGGAATGGTCTGTCTCTGTCAAGTGGGTTATTACTGCCCTAAAAGTTATACAAATATAACAGTAGTATAAGGTATAATCCTAGAAAATCACATTATCCATAAGATACTGACCTAGAGAGGAACATACAACCCAAGTTGGACCATTTGGACATTACGTGTAGATACTCAGAGATAATTTCCCTCTTTACTTTGGAGTAAATATGTTGGATTGGCACAACCCTACGTATGTTGGAGTGGCACAACCCTACAGGATGCCCCTTGGAGAACACAGAATAAACTATAGTGTGACATCATAAGAATTCATGTAGAGTTTAACTCAAATGTCACATCCATTTACTTTGTGTTAGCAATAATAATGTCAATTATATATCATTAGAGATTGTCAAATAATCCTTTATTGTCAGGAGAGTGTTTATAGAAAGAAACAATAGGTTTGAATATGCTGTTTATTAAATTTTAAAGAAAATACATGTATTGTTTTTGAAATAAAAAGGAAACTAAAATTAAGTTAACCTACTGGCATGATTAGGCTAATTTATTTTTTAAATTAGGTTTTAAATAAAAAGCATGTTATCTGTCAGCATTGTAGTAAGATTTGCTAAATTTATCTACATTTTAAATTTTATTTTATTTAAGTTGAAGTTTTCCATCTACATATAACAAACTCAAAATACTTTTGTATAGACAGGTTATTTTTGTTTTCTTGGTAAACTTCCTAGGCAGGAAAATACTTTATAGTGTATCAAAGGCTATTATGCATTGGAAATAAGAAAATTAGATCTAATTCTACTCTATCAACTCACTCTCTGAGGTTTCTAATCCTTTTTTTTTTTCCTTCAATACCACAAAACAAAGTACTTAAAAAGAAAGTCTCATTTATTCATTCATGTGTTCACTTAGGCTATATCTGATGCCGCAGTGAACAGTCATAAAATGTCAGCTTAGTTTATAAAAGAAACTAATATAATGGAAGTATGGATAACATACACTAGTAACCTAATAAGATGGGGAATCAAGAAAACACATATACACTTTCATTAATTCCTCATTCCGGGATTTGTGAAGCATGGGTTAAAAATAATACAAAAATGGAAACCCTCTTTTGATTCTCAATGAAGCTTTTTGAGTATTATATCTTCCACCTCAAGCTATTGTTTTAACACAAGGAATGATTTTATCTAATTAGGGTTTATTCACTACCTATAAGTTAGTAAGCATCCATGGAACTTGGATTAAAGAAATCCCTAGATTCATTCTCATAGTATATGATCAATGAATACAAAATGAGAATTTGAGAATTCCTTTCTTTGGCAAGTGAAACTTGATCACAAGTAAATCACCCACTACAAGCTTGTTTCTTTAATATTTTTCTTATTTTCAGGTTATGGTATATTTTGTTTGCAGTCATATTTTTCAGAGATGTCAAAAACACACAAGTAGAAATATAATAGTCTTGGTCCTTTATTTTTTAAGAATATTTATTTTTACATAAAAGAACTGGGTTGTAGGCCAGCGGTGTGTGAGAGCGGATTCACCAGAGACAAGACTTGGGACCAGAACAGGGAGATTTACTGAAATGCGCCACTAAGGGGAGCAGCAGACCAAGCAGGAGAGGTCTACTGTGCTGTGTGGTCAGCTCTCTGGCAGGAATCCAACTGGTGATCTTGTTCCTTAGTTTGCTGTAGATATAGCTTTTGACTTCACAAATATTTCTCCCTTTTATTTATAGAAATTTAGAGATAAATCATTGATTAAGAAAGTTAGTGATTTTTATTGTTTCAGTCTAATAGTGAGAAGAAATTATACGACGTCATTTATACAGAGTTTTCTGTCAGCCAAACCATTCAGTAATGTTTGCTTTGAAATGAATTTCACATTTACTCCTGTGCACAACGGTTTGTTATAAATCCATTTCTATTGATACAAATTTAGGACATTTCTGTTTCTGTTTCCATGGCATCGTTATCAACCAATACTGCCAAATATTAATTGTCTATGTTAAAGAATTGTAATATTAGTACAGATTATCCATGACAAAATAGCATGGATAGTACTTTGGAAGTCTAATAGTATTTCTGTGTAGTTTCCATAATATTTTTCTCATGGATTCAGTTTACTCAGGCGATTATATATAAGTTAAACTATATACCTTTATATAGAACAGTGGTATATGATACTATACTAGAAATGTCCTGCATGGTTAGGAAATACAGTAAAAAAAATAATAATAATAAACTGCCCTTTTTAAAAAGACTTGTTTCTACATACAAAATTGGGGTACAGGCCAGAGGTACAGGGACAGTGAGAGGATTCACCAGAGACAAGAGTGGGAAACAAAGTAGGCAGATTGACAAAGTACACTGCTGAAGGGAGCAAGGGGTGAGACAGATGGAACTCGTGGGGCTGGGGATGGAACTCATGCTGAGGCAGTTATAGCTAGCATTGCAGTCCTGCATTTTAACCCATAGTACCACCAACACTTATATTCCTTTAATCATAAACCAGTCTCCCTGGTGACATAGGGGTTAAGTCTCATGCTATCAAGCAGTCACCAGTCACTGTGTCATAATTTCAATCCCCAGCCAGGGAGCTGACCCACATGACACAGCAGATCTCTTCTGTCTCCCCTCAGCAGTGTATTTCAATAGATCCCCCTGTTCTGTTCCCCACCCTATCTCTGGTTAATCCTATCACCACCTGCACTTCTGGCCTATACCCCAGTGCAAATAAATACAAATAAATCTTAAAAAAAAAAATGTACCATTGAAATACCTTTCCTGTATTATAAACTTGAATAAAACAAACTTTTTTTGGAAACACATAGCACAAAGGAAAGAGCAAGTCATTTAAAGAGGTGAACTATTTGACCTTTTTCAATAGGTCTGTTTCCCTGGGATCTCCAAGGAATAGGCCATATACTATGTATTTACTTGCTATGAACTGTGCTCCCTCGGCAATCCAGATTTCATGAAATATCAACGTGATACACATAAATCTCTGCTACAAAATTTCTATTTTTATTTTATTAAAATGTGGCATTCTCAAGAGGACTCCATTTAGGAAGAAATACAGAAGTCACATTTGTGTTAGTGTGTCTGAATATGTAACCATGATTTTGCTTATTATCTATAAGCATAAATAATTAGAATCTACCTTTGAAATATGGATTTACTCCTAGTCTCCTATCAAATCAGTTTTTTGAGTATACTGGATCTGAGACTTCGGCAAAATTATCAGTTATCAACTATGAAGGTAGCTAGCTAGTGAATTGCCTTTCCCACTAGTGTCTCTCTATTGTATACCTTATTGAGTTTCAGAGTATATGTAATTGTTTAAAATGCTATGTAACTCAGTCATTCTAGTATGCATTTTTTTAACGAGAAGTTACGTTTGCAAATATCAAAATATTTTAAAAGTTAATTTTCCTTAAAATAGCACCGGTTTTTGTATTTGATTAATTTTCTAGAGGCAACCAGTCCTCACTTTCGAAAATTTAAATGACTCAAAACTATACTATGATCTATTTACAAGGGTATGGACAGCATCATTAGCACGTACAACTTAAGAAAATCTAGCTTTCTGACTCTAATATTTAGATATTACTTTCTGGGGGAAGAAAGGAAATAAATCACATAGATATATGATATACCTATAAGAATGTTCAATATATTACTGCTTAAAATAATTAAATTTTAGAGAAACAAGTTAATATTCCATCAAGAATTCATTAAGTAAATTATAAGTCAAAGGCACGTTTTCAACTATAAAATAATGAAGCGATGATTTGTCATGCGTTTTAATATATGAAAATATATTTAAGTATTTAATGTTTGATAGTGATTTTTCAAAACTAATATGTAATGACATTCTGTTAAATGGTTCAGTTAATATACAAAACTGATCAAAATGATATCAATGATCATTTCTAGATGTTATATTTCCTTTTAGTTATCTAATACTTGAATAATGAAGATTGATGGTTTGTTTACAATGAACAGATACCACATCTGCATTTAACTAAAACACATTCATTTTCCTTAGCTTATTCCTCCAAAGATGTTCAATTTTAGTATGCCCATCACATTACAAGCTTCTTACCAAGGTTGACTTACTAAATCTACCAATTCTTATTCCTCTTTATCATTGTTATACAAATTCTATAAAGTAAGACATATTCTGAGACTGAGAGAGATGCAATTTTCCAAGAAAAGACCAAAGGGGTTTTATGAACAAGGAAATATTAAGTGTGAGGCTATTTTAAGAAATAAGGAGCATGACTCTTTCAGTCGTTAGAAAGAATGATACAGCTATAGCATATGAAATCAGGTAAGCATAGGGAATTACAGATTATACGGACAAAGTTGATGAATTTAGATTTTATTTCCAAATGAACCTAAGACCTCCAAAGTGTCTTTAAAAAGGACTACAAATGCATATTGCTTTAATTGAATATATTTTAGCTTACTTATTCTCCAGATAATTTATTAGGACACATTTCTTATTGTAGGCAGGAGATGATGTGAAGGTGGAGAAATTGAAGTGGATGTAATTTGGTTACATAACTTAATTTGAGATACACATATACACGCACTCACACATAAATTTATAGATGTCTTATTGTAGTATTTTAAAAAGTCCCCATAAGTTCAACTTTACACAGAATCATAGTTCAAGTTAATGTCACAAAAAAACTGTTGCTTACTAGTGAGGATCTTTGAGTTCACACTCAATTTACATTTAGAATTGTATATACTTTATAAATCATTTCTTGAAATTTACTAATAATAAGCATAAGAACATGGACTCAAAAATCTAGTAAATACAGTTTTATATTATAATATCCTATAGTAGTAGTCCATATAATTCTACTATAGTAATAAGTTACAATATTACATTCTACCCATTTTTGAATGTTCTTTCATTTTTTTTTGCTTTGTTGAATTGTGTGAGCTCATCGTAGCTCTTTGATATCAGTTACTTATCAAGTGAATGGAATATAAATATTTTCTCCCGAAAGGTAGTCTCTTCCTTTCCATTACTGTCTCTGTGCTATACAAAATCTTTTTAGTTTGACGTAGTCTGTTGATCTTTTCCTTCACTTTCTTTGCTTTTGGGGATGAGTTCTCCAAGGTATTTCTGAGATGTATGTTATGGAGAGTATGCCTATGTTTCCTCCTGTGTATTTTATGGTTTCAGGTCTTAGGAAGAATACTACAGGTTTCTATACCTTGCAACCGGTGGTTAAATGCAATCTGCTTACTAATTGTACAAGACAATTTGTATTTTTTGAATTTTAACTAAACCTATTTAAGTTTTCTCATTAAAATGGAATGTAAACTCTTAGTTGACAATAAAGAACGGATTTTAAAAAGCAAAAAATAGGAAAATTCAAGAGCGCATTGTATGTATCTACCATCTGGAAATGTTTTATCAGTGTGTATTTTATTCTCATATAGCATATAAGCATATATTTTTTGAATAGTAGAGGTGATCTTTGGTAAACATGCATTTTTGGCAACATTATATTATGAACATTTCCCAATCATTAAATTAAAATGGTATATTTAATTATGAGATAGTTTACTAATATTATTTGTATTAAAATAAACAAATGATTGTTTTTTGTTTGTTGGGAGTATTTTTTTCCTTTTAAAATTTGTGATACCTTTTGTAAGAATGAATGCATTTGCAAAGATGCTGAGGTGGGATCAATGACTAACTTTTGTAAGGAAGTATGCTCACATGTTTTGTTATTTATGACCATCTTATAAGGCCGGTTGTAATTAATACATTAACGTGTTAATTTGCTGTATTGATGACCCATTGGCCTGATTTGCCAGAGAAAGAGGAGAGTCTTTGAACACGGAACTTTCTGTGTCAAGTTCAGGACAGTCCTAGGCAAATTGGAGTATTTGATTGACTTATCTATCCTCTTTTGAATGTTTAATTTTTCTGTGTTTGGTGGCAAGGACTATAGCTTTTCTAGCTCCTCATGCAATGAAATGCAATCTGGTTAAAATATAAGGAGTTAATATATCTCACATTCATATCTGGCCTGTAAAATCATATCATCATGGTCCCTAAAATCCTGTTTCATTTTTGGCAGACTGCATTGAGAAAAACCAAGCATCTTGGAAGTTGTGTTAGAGTAGCAACTGGGTTAGGCTAAATTGCTGAATGTCTGAATGGGACAAACCCTTCTCTCTTAACATGCTTTCTACTTTGGATTGTAACATACAGAGAATAAAGTTACATTGTGTTGAAACATTATAAATTCTGGGTCAGTGTATTAGAATAGCTAGAATTAATATATAGAGTCTCGCATTCACACTCACTTATTGATTTTGTAACAAAATATATCACTAAACTGTGAGGTTTGCTTGTGGACTGGAGAATCTAAGATTCTCATTGCAATTTTGTAGTTTTATAAATTTTTTTTTTGTTGTTGTTGTTTAAGATTTATTTATTTATGCACACAGAACTGGGGTACAGGCCAGAGATGCAGGGGCTGTGAGAGAATTCACCAGAGACAGAGTGGGGAGCAGACCAGGCAGATCCACGAAGTACACTGCTGAGGGGAGCAGCAGGCGGATCAGGAGAGGTCTGCCACCATGTGGGTCACCTCCAGGTCAGACAGAGGTCGAACTCTTGCAGAAGTGGCATTAGCTTCTCAGTGCTGTGCTTTAACCCGCTGCGCCACCAGGAAGGGCCCTAGTTCTATATTCTTAAAAGAAACAGGAATGAGTACTTTTAGAGTAATGAGTTAAATATGGAATTGTATGAGAATGTCAAAGTTAAAATCTCTTCTGTGTGAGAAAGAAAAAAATATATACATATAGTTGGACTTTTATTAGTAGTACAAAGAATAAATGCTTAAAGCTTTAAATCATTGATAGCTTTGTTATGTATTTCTTTTAAAACCACCCTTTACTGGGTGGGCCCTCCCTGGTGGTGCAGCAGGTTAAAGGACAGCACTAAGATGCTAAAGCTACCTCAGCATGAGTTCGATACCCTGCCAGGAAGCTGACACACATGACACAGCAGACTTATCCTGACCCGCCTGCTGCTCCCTTCAGCAGTGTACTTCAGTACATCTGCCTGTATGCTCCCTGCTCTGTCTCTGATGAATCCTCTCACTGCCCCTGCACCTCTGGCCTGTACCCCAGTTCTTTAGGCATAAATAAATAAATTAAAAATACAAAAAACAAAAACAAAACAAAACAACAAAAAACACCCTTTACAATTCTGTGTGTATTTTAAAATTGGCCGTGAAACTAGATTTAAAATTTAATCATTCAAAAAACAAATTCAATACTTACACACTACTAAAAGAGAAAGTTTGTTCTCAAAATTCCTTGCTGAATGATACAGCTATACTACAAAACAGAAATAGGATATTTAGAAGAAAAAATTCTTTCAGAAAGGCATATCCTGAAAAGATGAACCAGACAGTTTGCTTGCATGTTACTTAAGGAGAATATTTACTGAAGGGAAACAAATAGGCTATAAATAAAAAAGATGAACAATTTAGATATAACTAATATATTCCAAATAAAATTAAGCTGTGTGAGGCTGGTGGCTATTTTACATTAACCTAACATTTTCAATTTTCATTAAGTGCAAGATATTAAATTAACATTGAGAAGGACTGCCCTTCAAAATCAAGTAAAATATAACAATTTCAAAAGGTAATCAAATTAAAAAGTACTGTGTTTTAAGTGGTGTCACATTTCTAATAAGTCTTCGACGGTTTTTTTGATGAGTGGCAAAGATATAGTTTCAATTTGTATTTTAATATCCTTAGGGGTTGCAGTATTTGCTGTTATATAGTTGTAAGTATAAGTTGTCTAGTGTCTCCCTGGTTTCAGAAACCTTCTTCTATTTTATTTCTATTTCTCTCCTCTCTGATTAATTTGGCTAAGAGAGAAAACAGTACACAGATAATTAGATGGAAAGATGCTTGATATGTTCTAACTGCATTGAAGTCAGAGCTATTAGACAACTGTCAGGTTAGGTATAAGTAGTGGTTAAATACCTCTATTAGCATATCTGCCTCTGTTTAAAATTATTTAAAAAACTTTGTGGCTATTGCTGACAGAAATTTATATATTATGAGAAAAGGAAAATTCATTTTATTCTATTTGTTGCTTTGTTAAACCTCATTACCTCTCTTGAGTGATTATATGAGAATATTTCTTAAACCTTTAAATTCTAAGCCTCTTGCCAGAGTCCATTAACTTTGTATTACTTTTGCCAAGAACAAAGTGAATACCTTTTGGCTTGGATCTTCAGATTAATTTTAAAATAGAGCTGTGCTGTTTTAAGTTGCATTTGTTTTCTTTTCTTTCTTTTTTTTTTGTTACTTTTTATTTGTAGTTAAGATTGTTTCTTACTAATCTTTGGTTTTCATTATTTCCCTTTTTATATTTGCTTTTTTTTTTTTTTGGTACTGCAACCATTCTAAGGGAATTAATAAAGTTTAACTTTTTAACTTTCTAATCCCATTTCTTCAATTCCCATTTAAGATTTTATGGCTTTTGATGAGAATTACAATAATTGCATTTTTTATTTCCCTGCTTTGTATTCTTAATTAAGCTTGTTCATTTTTCTTTGCAACCTGCTTCTTAGATTTATATCTTTGTATTTCTGCTTGCTCGCTTCTTGTTACACTGCTTAATTTTAATAGAAGATAGATTACCTTGTTCCGATTGAGAATCCATAGCACATGTTCTCTAAACTATTTTAATTATTTTCAATTTCAGTTCTTTTTCATGGGCATTATTAAATATATTTTTTTCTGCCATTGCTTCTGCACCATTAACTGTGCTGCAATATATTGTTCATTTGCTTTATATTGTCATATTGATTGTTGCACATATATATGTGAATATGTATATATATATATATGCTGATACTTATTTTTCAAATGCACAGTTGTGGTGTTTTGTTTGTTTTTAGTGATTCTTTTCCCATACTTATTTTCCACAGATTGTTGATTGTTGGAATAATTATTTGTGATGAATCATGAAAGAAAAGGAGAGGTATTGTCTGAGAGGTAGATGGAATCAATGCAGGTAAGTGAAGACATTTTGAAACATAATATTTTAATTATTGCTAATTTCTTAACACTTAATTCCTACCATGACTTTTTATTTGAATTTAGAAAAAAAAACATAGAATTGGAAATACATAGAAGGAAATATAGATTATACAATATTTGACTAAGAGTCTAAATAAGACACTAAGTACAGAAAAGCAGAATAAAGTCAAAGACAGTAGAAACAAAGGATAGCAAGATGGCTTGTTTCTTTCATTTTACAAGATGAATGTGAAGTAGCAAAGCCCAAGTAAGTTTTCTGAAATACATAAAGACACGAACGTGTTATTCTTAAGATTCATCAAAATCAAAAGAGAAAGCAAATATAAAAAAGAAGACACAGTACAGGGTTAATAATAAATAAAAGTCATGAATAAATTTGACTAATTTAAAGTTTTCAGAAAAATAGTACTTTGAAAAATACTGCTTTTCAAAAGATTTCAAGAGGGTGTTATAAACATGAAATGACTTAGACCCATTTAAAAAATTCTGAGTAGTTAAAAATTTTCATATAACAAATATTTAGGTTGAATTGCTTCAAGGCAGTGTCTCTTACATTTGTGGACAGATGATTTTTACACATCATTTTAAATAATAAAAATAGAAGAGGACATATTCTTAAACTAAGAAATGATATTCATACAATACACACAATGTTGAAATAATACTTTTCTTTTCTTCCAGTGAAAACAAGTTAAAAGATGCCCATAACCTAACATTTCTATAGAGAATTGTTGCTAGTAGAGAAAAAAGGGTATACAGTTTAGAAAAGAAAAGAAAAAATGCCAGTTTTCTCTTTTTAAAGATTTATTTATTTATACATACAGAACTGGGGTACAGGCCAGAAGTGCAGGGGACAGTCAAAGGACTCATCAGAGACAGAATGGGGAGCAGAACAGGCAGACTGATGAAGTACACTGCTGAAGGGAGCAGTGGGTGAGACAGAAGAGGCCTTTTGTGCCATGTGGGTCACCTCTGGGCCAGGGATCAAACTGGCATGGAAGTGGCCAAGACCAGCTTTGCAGTGCTGTGCTTTAACTTGCTACACCACCAGGGAGAGCCAATGCCACACTTTTCAAATGAAGAGTAAAGAATAAATCCAAAAACAATTTAAGGTACATTTATTAAGCCTTTTTTTTTCCTTTGAATTTCCCTAGTTGTTTTCCCTTTTCTTGCCAAGACTTTCTTGCCAGTAAAATGTTGACTAGAAATGCAGGTAATAATTATCATTGTTTCATTGTTGGTTGTATAGGGAAAGTTTTCATCATTTTCTCTTTAAATATGATGTTTGCCTTAGTTATTATTTACTATATCATTTATCAGAAAATAGAGTTCCATTCTTATTTCTGAGTAGTGTTGTTATAATGAAAGAGTACTAAATGTCATCAATTTTTTTCTGCATCTGTTAGATGATTTTCCTCTTTATGCTATTAAGCTATGCATTGTCTGTTTTCTTTTTTTTTTTTTAAAGATATTTATGCATACAAGAATTGGAATACTGGCCAGAGGTGTAGGAGGTGAGGGGGTTCACTAGAGACAGAATGGGGAACAGAACAGGTAGATTGAATGAAATACACTGCTGAGAGGAGCAGCAGTAAAGCAGGAGAGGTCTGCCACGCCATGTGGGTCACTTCCCTGACCAGGGATCGAACTCATGCTGCAGGGGCTGTAGATAGTCATAGTGTTGCACTTTAACCCATGAGCCATGAGGGAAGCTCTTTAAATGCTGTTTTCTATTTAAAACTTTTTCAATTCATAGTAAAGTTGAGTATGACTTATTAATAACACTTTTAAATGCATCCTAGAAAAAATAATTGCACATATGTCCCTGAAGACATGCACAGATATGTTCACTGAAGAATTTATTGCCTATAATTGTCCCCCAAAATTGATATATTATTCATCATCCATCAAAATTACATTGGACAAAAATTATGCTATGGAATGAAGTACTAAAATATATTACTGCAACTAAATATGTAAAATTGAAGAAGCTGCAAAAACATTAAGCAAAACAAAGAAATAATACATATGCTATGATTCCATTTTAAATGGTAGTGATGTTAAGAGAACAAGAATTGGCCAAATATGTGTGCCTTTGGGGAGGTAGTTTGGGGGGACAGATGCTGAGAGTCCTGACATATATGGATAATATGTTTATGTAAGTAATAATTGTATTAGCCCTTGAATTGTCTCAGTCCAGTTTCATACTTTTAAAAATTAATGATATCACAGCAGACGACTTTAATTAATGTATGACTACATTATCATGAAGTTTTATTTCCATTAGGAAAAAAATACTATAAAAAACCAACATTCTAAAAAAATAGATACATCTTTTCTGAAATAACCTACTTACTTTTTCTTTTATTTTTATCATAGATTTTCATTTACATTTCTTCTTTTTAATGTGCTTTTTCCAGTCTTGTTCAATAATGTTCGACCTTGTGACGGAGAAGACCCTGTCAAATTTGTTTAGTAAAGTGTAGCAGCTCTTAGTATATTGCTTGGCAAGCAGTGTTTGCTCAGTATATGCTTGCAAATTACTGAATGGGCTAATGTATAAAGAAATGCCATGCAAATGGAGATGTTATTGAATATCATCAACTGCCTTTTATACTGAGCCTCACACCTCTTGATTTAGGGATGCTTAATATTTTTCTAATCACATGCTCATCCTGTAGCCACAACATAAACAACAATATAAAAAATAAACATACATATACACACACATAATTATATATATAAACAGAGATTTATATACACACACATACACACATATATATAATTGGAATAAACTAGAAAGTATAAGCTTACTTATTTGGTTGACGTTTTGCAGCTGCATTTGATAGTTCTGTTTGAATTATAGCCCAATTTAAAGGAGACATTAGCTTTCTGCAATGTCTGCAAAAATGTCTTTCTGCCATAAAACATTAAAACATCCCACATTTTCCTGGGGGAAATATTATTTCTCAATTTGTTATTGAAATAACAGAGACCATAGCTGTGAGTGATAATCTCAGAATGGGGAATAAAATTACTTAGACTTTTTCCCTGTAATGATAAATGCCTCACCAGTAGAGTGGTTTTATCCCTTTTCAACAGAGGCATCAACTCATTTCATTGCTTATCTTCTCTAGAAATATTCAAATAGCCTCTGTGTATATGCTATAATTTTAGGTTAAAGCCTCAGTGAAAAAATCAAAACTTTATTTAGTTCTGCCAATGATTTAACAGCAGTAAAACAATTTCAGAAATGTTCTCATGTAATGCATTCTTCAGGTTTGTATTACAAGTTCTTCTTTCTTTCTCATTAATGTTGTGAAGAAACCACTGCCTATTACACTTTCTTACCTTTCTCTGGCTGACAATAAATTATGAATTTAAAATCTGTGACATGAGTTGCTGAAAATTTTAAAGTTAATTGCAACTGTCACATTAACATCAATATTGTAAGGAATAAAACATAAGACTAAATAAACTTGGCCATATTATCTTAATTATATATTTCCTGAATATACTAAAGAGTTGATATTATATTAATTATAAGGTACTCTCAAATTTCATTCAGTTTTCAGGAAAGGCTCCCTGAATCATGAAATCCACGTAGAATGATTGTCAAAATAATAAGCATTCACTGAGTGGTAATCCAGTTCAGCCTACACCAGGAGGTAGATAATGAGTATTTAATGAATGGTGGTGCATACACCCACTTTTTCTAGTTATTTTCTTGCTTTATTTGTTATAATATGTAAGTTTTGAAATATGTGTGTAGAGGACAATGAAGAAGAACATGGCAGTATTTATGCCTAAGTAACTCCCCAGAAAGGTTCTGACTCTTTGTAGGGAAGACTTTTAGTAAATACAGAGCTATTTTTTGTAGAAAGCACTTTAAGTGCTGTTTGCGAGCCTAACAAAGGATGAAGGAAATTAAGTGATAACTTAGCATTCTGTAGGAGTGGATGTTAAATCTTGGCTGATCTAAAGAGATGATTCTCCTAGTTATAAGTATCCAAAGCCGAAAAAAAAGTTTCAAGTAGTTGGTGGTAGAAGGAACATATATAAATATAATAAAAAGCCATCTATGACAAACCCACAACTAACAAAAAAAAAAAAAGAAAGAAAGAAAGAAAGAAAGAAAAGAAAAAGAAAGATGGAAATAGTTCCCTTGAGATCAGATACAAAACAAGAATATCCATGTTCAACCATTATTATTCAAAACAGTATTGGTAGTCCTAGCTGAAGCAATCAGGCAAGAGAGGGATATATTAAATCTAAATTGTAAATAACAAATAGAATTGTCGCTATTTGCATACAACATGGTAATATAAAGAGAAAACCCTAAGGACTTCACTTAAAAACAAAACTTCAAAAACCTAGGAGCAAAGGTTACAATGAAAAAAAAATATGAAAAAAAAAAATGTTTAAAGTAACTGAAAATAAGGGCCCTCCTTGGTGGGTGGTGCAATGTGTTAAAAACAGCACTGTGAAGCTATTAAAGACACTGTAGCACGTCAAGAGTTCAATACCCTGCCAAGGAGTGGCCCACATGGCTTGGCAGGCCTCTTCTTACCTGCCCATTGCTTCTCTCAGCAGTGTACTTCAACACATCCATCTGTTCTACTCCCCACTCTGTCTCTGGTGAATCCTCTCACCCCCCACACCTCTGGCCTGCACCCAGTTCTTGTATTCATAAATAAATAACACAGAAAAATGGAAAGCTATTCCAGTTCATGGATTGGAGGAATAAACATCGGAATAAATATCTATCTCACTCAAAGAAATACACACAATCAATGCAATCCCAAGGAAAATTTCAATGACATTGAAAGGAAAAGAGAAGTCAGTATTGAAATTTACATGGAACCACAAAATACTTTGAATAGCCAAAGCTGCTAAAAAGGGGAAGAACAGAGATATTTCACTCCCATATTACAAAAAGATAGAAGTCACAGCTAGAATAAACACTGGAATAAAAATAGAAATAGAAATCAATGGAGAATAATGAAGAGCCCAGAAATAAACCCCTAAACATATAGGAGTTAGTCTACAATGATGGAGCATGGAATGCAGAGTGGAGTAGGGCGACTCTGTTCGACAAATGGCGCTGGGAAAACTGGACAGCAACGCACACAAAACTTAACTGAAAATGGATTAAATCTTTGTAGAAATGCCTAGTTAGATGTTGTGCCCATTTTTTGATTGGGTTATTATTTTGTTTATTTTTTGAAATGTATAAGTTTTTTTTTTTCTTCAGATCTTTGTATCAGCCCCTTTCATTCAAATATTTTCTCCTATTCATTAGGGTGACTGTGTTAGTGATAGTTCCTATGGTACTGGAACAAAAAATAGACTCAGTGGCAAATAGAATAAAATTGATGCCCAGAAATAAACCCATGCCTCTATAGACAGTTAGTCTAAGACAAAGGAGCCCAGATTATATATTGGTGAAAGTAAAACCTTATCATGTATGGTGCTGGAAAACCTGGACAGCCCCATTCAAAACCATGAAGCTAGACCACTTTCTCTCTCACCATATACAAAAATTAACTCAAAATGGATAAAAGACTTATATGTAAGACCTGAAACCATAAAATACATAGAATAAGTAAAACACTTCACAGCATAGACTTCAGTAAAGTCTTTGTATATATGTCCCCAACAGCAGAAAAACAAGAGAATGTGAACAAAAGCACTACCTCAAACTAGAAAACTTCACCACACCTGCTTTTCTTTATCACCTGAGAATATTTTCTCTCTGTGGAATGTTAACATTCAGCTCCCCATAGTCAGCCAGAAACATCCTTGGAGTAATCCTAAACAAATGAAAGATTAGTGGGGAACATGAGTTCAAATATCCCACCATGATTTCATAGTCATTATTGCTCCGAAGGAGAGTAATTAACAAATTGATTTTAAGAAAATATTAATACACAGGAAGATCACAAAACTCACAAATGTTGGAGTGTACCATCTTGGTGCACAGGATTATGAGTTTTAAGCAGGAAAAACTGCCTGAAGATCAAGGATATGAATTATGCTGACTTCCAATCCTTCCACATTTTCTAATTTTCTTATTAATTATCTCTTCCATGCATGTTCTGATTCTCAGTTATATTTTATAAGTACTAAAGGAAATGAGCAGTAGTTGGCTAAAGCAGTAACACCTTGCTTCAATGAGCATACCTTATATTGTTTTTTCCCTGCCTTTCTTTTCTCATTTCACCACTTTCTATTTCATGTTTTTATCTTAGAAGTTATTATTTACCCCCTAATTTTTTGCTTGATGGCCTATCCTTGTGGTGCTTTGGAATAAGACACGTGGCATAGGGCCTGCCTGGTGGCACAAAGGTTCAAGTCTCAGGACTATGAAGTTATTGTCAGCCACTCAGCACTAGTTAGATCTCAGGCCAGGTTGCTGACCCACATGATGCAGCAAACCTCTCCTGTCTTATCTGCTACTCCCTCAACAGTGTATTTCAGTCTATCAGTTCTGTTCTACCCCCCCTGTCTCTGGTGAACCCTCTTATCCCCCAAACCTCTGGCTTACACCCCAGCTCTTATATGCATAAATAAATAAAATAAATCTTTAAAAAGAAGGTACATGTTCTAAAATGCGCTGCATATGCTCCTTTCCTTTATATTTCTAGCCATTCTTTGGCCTTGGGCACATAAATACTACCTACTGAGCCACTAATAACTCTAAAACAGGCGATGAAACATCTCTACTTTTGCTGATCTCATATGTGTTATCTGCATCCTTAAAGACATGTACTTCAGTGGACATGGCAGCTCTCACCCAGAAGTCTTTGTGTTTCTAGAATTATTCTTTGTCTGGAGTTCTGTTTGTCTTGGGACACCACATTGAAAGCAGAAAGGCAGACATAAATTCAGAAGAATTTCTAATAGTAAATTCAATGATGCAAAATGTGTGAATCTAGAAACATGACATGATAAAATATAATTCTACTTCCCTAATTGTATTACTTTTGCCAATTTTTCTTGAAATGTTACCTATAGGTTCAAGTAAGTGCCAGAAAGTTGCGGTTTTCACATAAAGCCTCAAAAGGACGAATGCTTAGCTTTTCTGAGTCAACCTTAGAGTTAAAATCAATAGCAAAAATACTGTTTATAAAAAGCTCAAGAAGGGCCTCCCTGGTGGTGCAGAGGTTAAAGACACAACACTATTAAGCTATTCCCAGCCACTACAACAAGAGCTATCCCCAGCCAAGGAGATAACCCACCTAGAGTGGCAGATCTCTCCTGTCTCCCCTCAAGAGCGTATTTTAGTAGATCCAACTGTTTTGCTTCCCACTCTGTCTCTGGTGAATCCTCTCACCCCCTCCACCTCTGATCTACATCCCAGTTCTTGTATGCATACATAAATAAATCTTTTTTTTTTAAAGCTCAAGAAATTAAAAGAGAAATATCAATTACTTTTCATTGACTTATAGTTATAGATTTATCACATAATCAGCATTTCTACTCAAATAATTCAGAAGTGCCTCTGGCACTGCAAAACTAATTACACTCATTTTTTCACACTTAATAAGTCTCATAAATCACAGTATTTAATTTTGCAATTCAATATTTCATCTTATACATGACAAAATGTGTAGCTTTCCTTAGGCATAAAATGATCAAACTATTTTAGTATATAAACAGTCACTAGGTTTTATATTCGCCATTATTAGATTATTTCATTGTTTTAGTCACTTCAGGCTCACATTTATAAATCTTGTATCATTCTTTTCGTACACTTCTTTATCAAAATTAGAATATAACCATAATTGAAAAAAGCCAAACAATACTTAAAAGAGTCACACCCATTTCAAACCAAGTGGTTCTGTTTAAGTTGTTTCTCTATAGGTCCATCACTACATTGTTTAATAAAGCAGCCCAAAACTTTTCAACATAGTTGTGAGTGAACAGTAACCAAGCTTTTAAAATGATCTGTGAAAGAGACTGATTTTTTAGTTTGGGCTGCTATTTGAGTTTCAATATGGCTTTTAAAGAAATATATATATGATATTATGGAAGAATTTCATAATAATTTTAGTAATTATCTAGAAATATTTTAATTTTGTGCCTTCTACTTTCTAAATGCACTACCTTGGAAAATATCAATATAATAAATACTTTTTCTTTTTAAAGATTTATTTATGCTTATAGAACTGGGGTATAGGCCAGAGTATGGTGGGTAAGAGGATTCACCAGAGACAGAGTGGGTGCAAAACAGGCAGACTGACACAGTACACTGCTGCGGGGAGCAGCGGGCAGGTCAGGAGAGGTCTGCTGCACCATGTGGGTCAGCTCCCTAGCTGGGTATCGAACTTGTGCTGCAGTGGTTTCTGAGAGCTTCATAGTGTGGTGCTTTAACTCATTGCCTCACCAGGGAGAGCCCAATACATACTTTCCTAATGAAAGGCACACTACTTAGGATCATAGTATCTCAGAATGGGGAACCTATAAAGGTGGCTTAAAAACCTTTATTGTTTCTTTTGTCTATGCCAGTGTCTAGTAAACTACATAGCCTGGAGACCAAACCTAGATTGCCACCTATTTAGTAAAGTTTTACGGCGAAACAATAACGCTTTTTGTGCATTATCTCTAGATGTTTTCACACTGCAGTGTTAGAGGTTAGTAGTTGTAGCAGATACTGAAAGTCCTTTAAAGCCTAAAATATTTATGATCTGGCCCATCATTGAATACATTTACTGAATTCTTCTATATTTAATGTTATTCAATATGCACACTTACTGTGCATTACAGGTGCACACAGCACAATGTATAAAATGAGCAAATGAGAGTTTTAGAGAATTTAAGTGGCTGTTTAAAATCATGTAGTGAACTAGTGATAATTCTAGTATGCAACCAATAGTGCAAAATGCTGAAATTGGTGTCTCCTCACTCCTCCTATAAGACTATAGCTTTAAGCTATACAAATTAATTTAAAATAGGTCTTTAAATTGGAATTTCAAAATTGAGATTTTTTTTGGTATATAAATCTTTTATTGCATACCTCATATATAATATGATATATTTTTTGACTGAATCACTTTGTCTGCATGATAATCTTTATTGTGTTCTTAATTTACAGTAAATTAAAGACCAATATCATAACATCAAAACTTCTTGCCTTCTGTTCTTGATAACATATCCAGTTAAATAATCTATTGCCACTCATGAATGCTCACTTATAAAATTGCAACCTTATTCTTCTCTCTAAACTCTTACTTTTCTGGTATTCTCAATTTATCTCCAACAAACTGATCTTTGTTTATGAAAGCATATATATACTCCTTTTGATTTCAGAAATTTATTTCAAAGCATTTACATCATAAAATGCTTATCTACGCATTTTGTAGTGAGTTAAAAAAAAATCTGTTAGTGACCTAAATGTCAACAGAAAAAGTAACATCTATTAAATGAATGATTCATTCTTTATGAGGTTGTATCTGTAACTGTGCTATGAAATCAAAAGCACAAGATCCACAAGTCTGAGTAGTTCTCAGTTTGCCTCTCTCCAGTGTAATTGCCCTCTCTTCTTCCTTGTTTTAGCTTAATTGCTTTTCCAGGTACCATGTATGCAAGACAGAAATCTAGTCTCCTTTATACTTCATTTTCCCTTAGCTGTCAGTGGCCAGGAAGTTGGGGAATATTACCCCCAAAATAGCTCTCCAACTCTCTGTAGGCTGCCTCCTTCCAGCTGTCACATTCTAGGTTAAGCCCTTATTTCCCTTTGTTGATCTCAACAACTCTTATAATAAACCCCCAATATCTCTCTTAGGAAGCAGGATTTTCAGATCTTGTAATATCTTTTCCCCAGTGCCTTTGAGCAGTATTTCTAAAGAGCTACTTGATTTGTCAATCTTTTTTAAAAATTTGCATGACCCCATTGCTCATATTATAAAGACTCACTTCTATCAAGGTGTAGCTTTTCTTTCAAGACTTGGCAACACTTGTCTACTTAAAGGGGTCAGGAGTCGTAGGCCTAAAGGATCTAGGGAGGAGGAATAAATTGACAAAAATAAATGGAATGAAGGGCATGCTCATGTTATTTGGGCAGCTGCTCCTCAATGATTAGTCAGCCATTGTTTTCAGGGCTACATACCTTTATCATCACCATTAAATCCCAATCCTAGTAGACAAGGCAGCTCTAATTTCACTTTACTTTCAGCTATCTCTGACCAATACTTCTTCAGAACCCCAGCTCACATTAAAAGTTTCCTCATCTCTGCTGAGAAAAGCTCATATGTATATTTTTATGATGTTCTTTATCACCATGTATTTTAGTTACCATTTGACAAGTTTTCTTAAAATGTGATCTTCATAAGGGTAGGGAGTGTAAAATATATTTATTTTTTTTTATAATTCTAAAGGCCATGCTTCTACATATGTGAAGTGAATTGATATTTGGAACATCAAAAAGTAAGAATATGAGTGAAATACAACATGAACTGGAAAGACAAGAATGTGGTTGATTCAGTCTTTACATCAAAGGGGATGGGAAATGATTCACTGAGTTGATTTTTCAAATAAAGCTTGACAAGCAGGTGGAAGTCTTAAAATAGAACACAGGGGTGAAGGATGACAGACATGTGAGACAAAGTACCTGCACTCAGGAAACACGTGCAGTGTGTGACCTATGTTGGGAATGCAAGACTGTCAGTAACCATTGGGAAATGCAAGGAATGAAAATAGGTAGGAATTTGTCAGGGGCACTAACTACAAACTGAGTTGATAGTGATAGGCACACTCTAGTGTCTGTTGATTCTCTAGTGTCAATGTAAGTTCTTAGAATTTTATGATGTGTATAAGTCGGGGTATTTTTTTTTTTAAGATTTATTTACTTATATAGAACTGGGGTATAGGCCAGAGGTGTGGTGAGTAAGGATTCACCAGAGACAGAGTGGGGAGCAGAACAGACAGCTGTACTGAAATACACTGCTGAAGGGAGCAGCAGGCTGGTCAGGAGAGATCAGCTTCCTGTCAGGGGATTGAACTCATGCTGCAGTAACTTCGGGGAGCTTCCTAATTTGGTGCTTTAATCTGTTGCATCACCAGGGAGAGCCCTAGTCAGGGGTATTTTTTAGTGGGCTGTTGATGTCATTGGTTGATTTAGTCCCCATGCTGTGTGATGTTTCCTAATAGTTCAATTATTCCTAAAAATAATTTTATGTAGAGTCTAAGAATTGTTTTTGTTGTGTTTTGCTGGTTGGTTTTCTTTGGTTATCTATATTTTGCATATGAATAAGATAACTTGTTAATTTTCGTTCACTTCTGACTCCATTTATCATTATCACCTTCCTGTCTGTTTTGTTTCAGAAGGCATGATTTCACCTCTTTAAATAGTTGGATAGCATTCTATTTAGTGGTCTGTTTGTGGGCATTTAGGTTGGTTAGGAGGATTTAACTCTGATCTACAGTTTATATTGGCAGACTTGCTTCTTTATATTCTCATAGTGTTTTGCATCACTTCAGCCCATAAATTTGATAATTTATACTTATTGATCATTTTTTTCTTTTTATAGTAGACTAAGCAGTTTGGATAAACTTCCTTTGAGTTATCTAGAGTATACTCTTTTTTTAATACCAGGTAATGTAGGATGGAAGTTTACTGAACCAATAAATAAGATCACTGACAAAGTAGTAGAAATAAGATACACCAGATATTTGATGTAACTGAAAGTATTATTTAAAAAAAAAAATCCTACTATGTTTGCCTTTCTATTTTGCCTCAATAATTGAGATGCTTTCTTTCAATGATTATATATAAAAAATATATTGCTAATTTTTATTTAATAAGTCACATACCGTATTTTAAGTGCAGCATCATAAGAAAACCTGATATTGATTCAACTATGGAGATTTAATTAAATTTTCTGTCATAAAAACTGTTTTAAAATTATTCTATACCATGTAGCTATGTAAGAATACTGAAATAATACTAAAATAGCACAGAAGATTTATCAGTCAATTCTAGAACACCAGGAACAAAATGAAAATTTAAGAAGATAATTCATTTCTCTATTACTGAGTTAATATTATGAAAAATATATATTTTGTAAACAATTATCAGATACACCATATTCCACATATTTCAGCTTCTATTTTTTAACACTAAAACATAAAATTATGACATGATATTCAGTTCATTTAATCTTTATCAAATAATGGTTAACATTATGAACTTTATGTATTTTAAAGTCTTGTGAGAATGAGAATAAACTCGACTTTCATTAGCATTTATTCTCTATGGGTCTCTTAACAGAAGTGAAATGAGTATCATTTCTAATCTCTCACTGTTTTTTGCATCTCTTAGTGTGTATCCAGCTAAATACTATTAAGTTCAACTTAATAATATATAATGGTGAAAAAAATTTTTATTACAGAACATTCGAGAACCATTTATAATGAAAATAAAATATTTAGTGAAATACAAACTCTCCGTTTTGAAAGAGTAAATTAGTTGAGTATTTGAGTGTGGTAGCATATAAAAAAAAAAGACTTAAAAATTCTTGCAGTTGGCCCTCCCTGGTGGCGCAGCGGGTTAAAGCACAGCACTGAGAAGCTAAAGCCACTTCCGCATGAGTTTGATTTCCGCCTGCGCCAAAGGTGTCCATATGGCGCGGCAGACCTCTCCTGACCCGCCCACTGCTCCCCTCAGCAGTGTACTTCGTCGATCTGCCTGTTCTGCTCCCCATTCTGTCTCTGGTGAAGCCTCTCCCGCCCCTAAGCCTCTGGCCTGTACCCAGTTTTGTATGCACAAATAAATAAATCTTTAAAAAAAAATCTTGCAGTGAGGATATATAAATAAATAAGCAAAGTACAGAGAATTTTTAGGGAAGTGAAAATATTCTATATGGTATCACAGTGAAAAATTTGTCTTTATACTTTTGTCCAAATTCCATAAAATGTACAAAAACCCTAATGTAAACTATAAATGTTGGTTAAGAATGTGTCAATGTAGTTTACCTTGGTAAGAAATGTACCATCCTAGTTGGTTATTGATAGGGAATGATGAAATGGGGAAAAGGGGAGTTATACTTGTGTGGGGGAAAGGAATATGTGTGAAGTTTCCTGTGTTTCAGTTTCTATTTTGTTATGTCCCTAACACACTAAAACTAGTTTTAATTTTTTTTAAGATTTTTTTTTTTTTTTCCATTCAACAGCTGGGGTATAGGCCAGAGGTGTGGGATGATGAGAGAATTAACCACAGACAGAGTGGGGATCAGGCAGCCTGACTGAAATACACTGCTGAGGGGAGCAGCAACAGAGGTCTGTTGCACTCTGTGAGTCAGCTCTCTGGCAATGGCTGACAATAGCTTCATAGTGCTGAGACTTACACCTGTGCACCACCAGAAGGGCCCACAGTCTGAAAAATTCTTAATAAAATTATCGTTTATGATGCCAGAGCTTAGGACATGTGTTTGTCTTTTTATCTGTCCATAATAACTTTGAGATTATTATAACTTTGAAGTAACTGTGCTCATGCTGAAGAAATGAAAACAAAAATGTCCTCCATGGAGGGTTTTTGAATCATAGGGAACATTTATGTCATTTTAACATTTAAACCAAAACAGTGAAAATCTGCAAAACAAATTTACACAGAAGAGTATAAAAGTGGTTGGAGACTATTTTCCTCAGTCTGAATCCTTTCCACTAGGAAGCTTTGATGCCTTTAGAAATAGACAGTTGGGGCCTCCCCAGTGTTCTAGGGGTTAAGTCTCAGCACTATCATCATTATCGTCAGAGTTCAATTCCAGGCCAGGGACCTAACACACATATGGGTCAGCAGACCTCTCCTATGTAGCCCACTGTTCCCCTTAGAAGTATATTTTAGTCACTCTGCCTGTTTGCTCCCCACTCCCTCTGGTGACTCCTCTCACCCCCTGCACCTCTGGTCTACACCACAGCTCTCTACCCACACATGTACACCACACACACACACACACACACACACACATACACACTAATAAAAGCTACACAGATCACTTCTCAGCATCTCCATTCAAATAGCTCTGGTCTAATTCTCCACAGCTCTCATCTCAACATGAAAAGTGGCCTTAATTTCTCTATTGAACCTTAGCGTTAGCTCTTACCAGATCTTCAGTTGTGATAGTTTTTTTTTTTTTTTTAAAGATTTATTTATTTATTCGTACAGAACTGGGGTACAGGCCAGAGATGTGGAGGGTGAGAGGATTCACCAGAGACAGAGTGGGGAGCAGAACAGGCAGATCGACGAGGTACACTGCTGAGGGGAGCAGCAGGCTGGTCAGGAGAGGTCTGCCGCGTCATGTGGTCGCCTCCAGGGCAGGCGGGAATCGAACTCTTGCGGAAGTGGCTAAAGCTTCTTAGTGCTGTGCTTTAACCCGTTGTGCCACCAGGGAGGGCCTCAGTTGTGATAGTTTTAAAAACAAGATCTTGTTGCTTGTCTACACACCTTGAGTCTCCATTTCTCTCATCCAGAAGTCACATTCTTTGAGTGACCTCTGTTATTCAGATCAACATAGTCCTATCATTATGGTTTTCTCTACACAATGCTCTTCATTCTTCAGCACCCCCTGGCCTTTGGCTTTCTATTTGACTTCAAATAGGGATTTGCGAAGGATGTTCCAAATCATATTGTTTGTGTTCACAGTTTTGTTGAGCCAGTGTTCTCATTCCATGAATATTCAGCTAACTCCCTCACTTCTTTTAAGATTGCAGAACTATTACCATTCTTATAAGTTCAACTCTAAGTACTGGACCTCATGGACAGATCTTTATTCCCCTTGTAGACTCCCCAAGTACCATTACTCTGGCTAAGTCTTTTCTATTTAGTGTTCTATTTAAACTTTTTCTATACTAAATAAAGTTTTTGTTATGTGTATTATCTTTTATCTCTCTTGAATGAAGAGTATTTGCCTACCTTATTGAATTCAAAATTCCATAATCTAAAATATTCCTTATCACATAGTATGTGTACTAAATAATTGCCTATTTAACTATTACATAAAGATGATTATATCCTCATGGCTTATTTATTTCATTTAATTTTATTATTTTTA